>NW_020172456.1:668757-700698 GCF_003031525.2 Neophocaena asiaeorientalis asiaeorientalis | reverse complement strand
ATATGTCTTATCAAGGGAGTATGCAGAACAGAACTGCTTGCTCTGCTTGCTGCATTCAGGAAGGCCTTGCCGAGATAGTAAGGTCTCCACCAGGTGTTGAAGGATGTCTAGGAGATTGTGAAAATGGAGGAGGTATTCCAGGCAGAGAGAACAGCAGGTTAAAAGGCATAGTAGAGTCCTAAATTACATTTCTCTGTATTTCAGCTAAAAAAAAATCCCAAATCCTTGTTTCACTGATGCTGGGGACAATGCACATTTGCATTCTATCTTACACATTTTCACCTTGCCAACTTGCTTTGTTTGCAGACCATAATTTCTATCGTGGTTTTCCAGCCAAATTACTCCAATAAAATAATGCCAGAAATATATCACCTCTGTCTTCTGCTGCTGCCGTCGCTGGCTGTTTGTCCCTACCTTTCAGCCAACTTCAGTGGAGACTGGAAAGAGAAATACAAATTGTTGAGAACTGAACACAGGCCCACCCCTCTCTTCCGCAGCAGAGCGTGGGAGATCGGAAGCATTATCACATTATATCCCACAAACACCATTTTAATCCACAGTGGCGATAGGAGAGAAAAATGCTTACCCTTACAGAACCTCACTGGCAGAGCGGGCCGTTGTGTAGCACCAGTTGTTAAAGTCAGTATCTATGAGCATGACCAGAATCTTCCGTTTCTTTTGTACATTCATTTTCTAAGTTGCATTTTATATGTATTATTCTCCATGAGGCAAGTGCGGACAAACATAATCACCATTTTGTAAAAGGGAAACTGAGTAAAGGAAATGCTTACTGAATGGATGGATAGAAAGATGAAATTACTTATTTCAGCAAACATTTTTGACTATCTATTATGTTTGAGTCATAATGTTAGGGACATGGTATATGGATGTAAATAAAACACATGGAATCCCACCATGCTTCTGTTCACATTCTGCTGTGTCCCTGAGGTCCCTTTACCTCCGCTTACCTTTGACTAACGCAGCTTACCCAGGTTTTATCTTTAAGGCCCAACCCAAAAGTCAGCTCCTCTCTGTGGCTTGGCTTGACTCCCCCTTACCTCTCTCTGCATGCACAATAATTTTTCTACCATATTGGTTTTCAATTAATTCTATCCCACATTCTGTTCTACTTATTACCTTCTTCACCTGACTATAATAGATTGAGGTCATCTTTATGTCCCTAATAGCTAGCATAACAAACAGCAGATACATACTTAGTGAACTGAAGCCATGGCTTTGCCTGGGATGGATTCATGATCCAAAGGAGATGGATGCATGTAACTTTATTATAGTATGTTAAATGCTATACTAATCTATTTGAGGTATTGAGATTGGTAGTAAAACTATCTATTTGCTATAAACCTAGCAAATCTGATTTCCAGGTCTCTTGTCTATTCTCTTTCCAATAGGATGGTCCACCAAAGAAAGTCTCCTTTCCATAAAAAATAAAAATCATGGTCAAATAAATGTTGGGAATACTGAATACACTGTTCTTTCTTTTGGATATCTATGATTCCAATTAACCTATTAAAGATTCTGAAAATTCCTACTGTAAAGAGCCCCCTCCTCACTCCACCCCCCCCAAAAAACCCTACTTATTCCCAAACCCATTGGATCATAGAATTTATAATATATGAAAACCCATCAGCATTCCATGTCATTAGCAAACTTAAACACACTTTGGGAAATGCTGCCTTTGAAATCAAGTATTCATATTGTGAAGAGTTTATAAAGTTTCTACGAAAACATTAGCCGGATAGATTTTTACTCTAAACCTGCTTTGTGCTTGGTGGCCATTGTGCAAACTACTTCAGAAAGTTCATGCTGGAGGCTTCCAAGCCAGTTAGCATTCCTGAAGGGGAGAGAGAGGAGCATTGCCTAAGGGGTAGCGTGGATTCCTCTGAGGACAGAACTAAGAGTAAGGAGGCCCTGGGGAGGTCCCCACTTTGCGGGGCCTGAAGCTTATACAGTGTGTGTGTGGTATGTAACTTCTTTAAGAAGAATATTTCAAAATTAAATATAAAAATGGCTATTTAATTTAACATGAGAAAAGAAATGATGAACATTTACAAGTTTTAATAAATATCATAATTACAGAAATGCATACAATTAACCTATTTTTTTAAAGGTAACTGCTTGACACACTTCTATGATATGTTTTCCCTACAATATTATTTCTGGTCTCTTTGAATGCCTTTTCATGACATTTTGTAATATCATTTTCTACAGATAAAATGGAAGGGTAGTTCAGTCTTTCCTCTTGCTTGGTTGATCAAATGTTTTATGTTTTTTTTTATTATTAACACTTTTTAAAAGTTTATATTGGTAAAGTCAAGTGAATTTTTAAGGATTGTTTCAACTTTGGGCAAATTCTATCAAGATCACTGGGTCATACAGCACTGGAGGTGGTCAGACTATTCCTGGAAGCCATTTCTACACCTGGAAAGTGAGCAAAAATTTAATTCTGCAAAGACATATTGTGAACTATATGAAGATATCCCATCAAAGAACTAAGTGTATCCCAACTCGACTTCCCATTAGTTAGATCCCAAATATGTTTACTGCCACTTCATTACCTCCCTGCATAAGGGGACATGTGATGGAGGGGAGATTAGAGGTGAAGGGTATTAGGGTCTTCACCTACTGCAGTTAAAACATCTTGCTTTACCAATTTTACAAAAAAGATAAGCCCTAGTGAACGCATTGCTAAGGCCACTCTCAGGGCTTTGGAAGCCCAGAATGAATGGATGCTCTAATGATTCAGCTTCCCTAGCTTCACTTCATAGAGGTGGATGGGCTTGTATTAGAAAGTAATGGGAAAGGTATTGTGTAGCAGGAAACCTTGTTTGGAAAGCAACATAAAAATCTATTAAGAGGCCGCAGGTCCAGTAGAGAAGAGTTGGAGCTGTTACCCTGAAACAATCAGCCTGTCCACAATCCAGTGGGCTCTTAGAGGGACCATCTCCTCCCTGGGCCCTTGCTGTCCAGCTGCTGACCTCCTCCATCACACGAGGCACCGCATGGTGCCTCTTTATGACCAGAGGGCTGCTTGTGCAACGGAGGCCGGTCCCACTGCAGAGATTGTATTTGTCTTTCTTTTATTTTACTGGAAGTCTTTGCTGCCATCCGGGCTGTAATTGCACCACACCGTTTCTGAATCGATTGCTTTTAGAGCTGTTGAGCTTTTATTACTGCTCCTCGTTGGGAAGCGAGGAGGGAGAGAAGCAGGTCAGCCTGGGCTCTGCGAGAGATGAATGTCATCAAATTGTCTTTCTCCAGCTGTTGAATAAAACTAGTAATGCTGTTCCATAAAACCAAAAAGAAAAAAGAAAATGAGAGTGTGAGAGAAAGGAGAGATGTCACAGGGACAGAGACAGAACAAGAGAACATATGGATCTGACTTTTCTTGGAATAGACAGCAAAGCCATATTGTGATGTTGACTATATAGTGCAATAATGTTGTAGGAATGGAGCAAGAAGTAACAGGCAAATTAAAAAATATCTGTCGGCAGTTACACAAATCTGCCATCTTTGCAGGTTTACTGATGTTTCCTCATTCTTGGAGCTGAGGAGAAAGGTGTATGTTTCATTTTGTTTTTTTTTTTCTCACTCAGATTGATAGACTCTGTAATTCGATTCAGATATGACGGAATTCCTCCTTAATTATACATATTACTGTTATTGCACTGACAGATGTCTCTATCCCCACAGTTGGGACAGTTTTGTCCACATTGGTATCTATTATTGATTTACCTAGTAGCATTTCTTCAAGGTTTCATCGTAAGGTAGCAAGTAGCAGGGTCATTCACTGGAGAATAGGAATTCACATAATTAGATTTTGTGAGGGGCATTCTTATTTTAATTGGAATCTGCCTTCCAGAAGCTAGCTAACCTAGCTTCTGAGTAAGGAGGCTTGGAAAACAGAACTGAATGCTCATGTGAACTTTGTTCATGCTAACTGTTCACAGTCCCAGACAATGCCTCATTTAACAACTTTGTCGCATACAGTATCCCCTGAATACAACATTCATGTGCATGAATTGGTTTCTTTCATATCGTCAGCCTTTCAGGAAAGGCTTAATGACAGTTCATGCTATTTACCTCGTTTGTAAAATTGTCTAAGTCGGTCATTATAAATTGGACTTTCGACTTAAATTGGTCTGAAACCTATTTAAGCATCATATAAATGGCAGGTCTTACATAGACTTCTCCTCTGCCAAGCAGGAGGCAATATGCCCATTTCAGAATGCCAGTGCAAAGTGCAGGGGACCTAAATGATTTTCCTGGAGTCATATACCATATCAGAGCTAGGCACAAACCCCAGGCATCCTTATTCCCACTCTACTACTCTTAACAACCAGAGTCAGTGCCATAATATTGCAAATGACATGCCCAACCTTTGGAGTGGAATGCATGTGAATGTCATTTGTCACTTAAATATATGAATGTCTTCTCTCGTGTTTCCTCTACTGCTTTCAGCCTGTCATGTCAAGCGGCATTGCTTTTATTATTGAAATGAAGAGGATACCTGGACCATTGATCTCAGTTGGCAGTTGGCACATAAGAGCTAGCAGTCTGTTGTGTCATATAGGAAGATACAGCCTGGTATACAGATCAGCCAGTGTATCAACACAAATGATGGCATCAGATAGCCCTGCCAAATTGCTGTCTCTTTGCCATCTCCCCACCTACACTCCCATTAGTTCCTGCCCAGTAGCCAGTGATAAAGGTACTTTGAAGTCCCACTGATTTCCATGTAAATATTATACAATTTTGGATTTGGTTTAACAGTCCAATCCCTTCAGCTTAGAAGTTAGAGTTTAGTAGAGCTGTCATTTGTGTAAAAGTCAATTTAATTTTTTTCTTGCTTGTCCTATATTTCTGGACTGTACAAATCTAAAACAATATGAACAAAAAGACAATATTTATTGTTGGGTAATGGTTTTTTTTCTACTAAGTGTTTTAACTGACAGTCAGAATCTGTTCTCAGTTCATCAGTGAAGAACGTCAGTGAATTAAGCATGGAAGAAACTTTGATCCATGGTAATTCACAATATGGAAGGCCCTCAACCTAATGTAAGGAACATATTTAACCTACTCTAATAAGCTCTACTCACTATAAACCGTTGAGGAGTAATTAGGGACTTCAGGAGAGTTACTCTGAAAGGCTAACTCACTGCAGTGGCCTTATAGTTTTTACGTGAATATAACTTCTTTGCCAATGGACAACATACTTTAATGCTAGTTCTTATCTATAGTGGATGATGTTATAATGAGGATCTAGTATATCCTTCCCATTTTATGGGTGGGAAACTGAGGACTAGAGAAATTTTAGTGACTACCAAAGTTACCCAAGTGCCATGTGTCAAAATTAAGATTTGACTCAGGCCAAGCTCAGCGGGTTTTATCTTTCGCTTGTGCCCTGATGGCTGCCCAGCAGCTCATTTCACAGAGGATACCCATCGTTGGTATAGGAAGCAAGATATTTTGTGGATATCAGTCTCAAGGGGCTTATAGGGGTAATAAAGATGCTATGTAAATAACAAACATATTTAACTTCCAGAAAATCCCATTCTACACTTTGAGGCTGTGACCGTAAAATTGACAGGGATCAATCTTAATATTTGACTGTAGGCTTTTGTTTTCCATCACAGTGCACTCTGTTGAAATAGCGCCTCATTAAATGAACTATCAGAGAGGAGTTAATGTGAAGGCTAATAAGTTTAATTAAAGACACTTTTTCCTTAAAAAAATGGAAAGGAGAAAGCAAGAGAAACCTTTTATCCTGATTCCCTTCTTCTAACTGCAAGGCACACTATGGCCCGTTGCAAGGACGGGTAATTGAATTCAGTGGTGCAAGCTGACTGCATTTTTATTGTAAGTGGATCTTTCTCTATCAGTGAGAGAAAATGGCCTCAAATGATTCCAGCTGGGACACAGCAGCCATCCCCTTTGAAAATAGCTGGGCCTTATTGACTTCACTGGGTAGGGAGTCCAAATTGCTGCCCAGATGAGTCCAAGCAGCAGCTAGGGTAGACCTGACTACTTAGTGGGTCTCTGTCCTTCTGGAACAAGTGATCAGAAGGGCCCATCCTAGAGGAAGGAAGAAAATTATGGTTGGGTGTTGGGAATAATGGAGCAGAGGAACTGTGACAGAGACTTATAGTTTTTAATAATATGTAAAGTTACATGTATAAGTGCGTTTATAAGTTTCATAATATAACACATGTCAAGAACCTTAAAAAAAAAAAGAGATTCCTAGGTTCTAACTATTTTTCTTTGCATAGTGGTTTAGGGTATGTCAACATTATGGGTATACTAACTTTTAAGACAGTTGAGAATAAAGGAGGCCATTGAGGAAAAGAGAAGGTGGTTTGAGTCTCAGACACCATCCCTCAAAGAGTTGACAGTAAGGTCTCTAATGGTAATTGGTATTATCTAAAGTTGCCTTGCATCTTTAGTAGAATTTGCTTTATCTAATGACCAAGATGGAGTTTCAAAAATGTTGAGAATCTAGTTAGGAAAAGCCCAAAATGAGAATTTTAGCTGAGAATCTTAACTAAGTGCTAAATATAGTAAGAAATAATCATGACCACCACCCTTGCCAACCCCCATCATCCCACACAGTTTGGACCTCAAGATGGTTAAGCTTATTGGGATACAACCTACAGAGAGAAATTGCTCATACAAGGAAGGAGTTTCCAAGAATGTGTTCTCAGAGGTCTGAGTGTTCACTGCAAGTAGCAGATAACAGTGACAT
Organism: Neophocaena asiaeorientalis asiaeorientalis; assembly: GCF_003031525.2. Taxonomy (NCBI): domain Eukaryota; kingdom Metazoa; phylum Chordata; class Mammalia; order Artiodactyla; family Phocoenidae; genus Neophocaena; species Neophocaena asiaeorientalis. Next base: position 693,938 of record NW_020172456.1, on the reverse strand, counting down.
CTAAAAAAGTTACAATATGTACAAGCATATTTTGAGTGATCTAGCTGTGACCACTTAATAACCAGGTGCTTTCGCAGGATTTTAATGCCTGTGCTGAGTTGTTTTCATGGCATATGGGGACCAAACCTTTCCTACCTTCCTTTGTCGAGACCTAGTGAGAAAAGAACAGAGGCAGATTGAGAGCATAAGTGATGTGTTTATGTCAGAGTGTGCTTTCATAAACAAAGATTTCAAATGGAGAAAATTGGAGGGAGAATAGAATCACAGTGAGCTTTGTTTGCAAGAGGTGGAAGAGCTCCGAAGAACCTGGGCCTGACTGGTTCAGGTCAGGACTGTTACTGCCGGACTGGTAATTTCGTTTAAACTAAACAACATCAGTTGTCACATTAAATTAAGTTGTTAATTGAAATTTTACAACATTTCTGGATTTATTTGTATTTTATCTCTAAATCTGTTTTGGTTGTGTAAGAGCTATAAGCATAAGTGGATTGTAGCTACTTTTGTTTATGTATAATTATGTAATGCTAAAATAAAGAAAAATAATTGGAGTGATCATTGGGGGGGTGGTCCCCAAAAGTGGCTTTTTCTTTTAAAAAGATCCCATATTTCATTCAAGTTTGGGAAGTCCTGTCACTGGTAGAGAAACTCAGAGTCTGTTGACTCAGAATTGGGTGTTGACATCAGTAGGCAGGGTTTTCTTCTTTTCTTATTCTGTTCCCCCCGGACTATGATTGCTTGCTGATTTCAGTAGGGCTATGGGAATTACCGATAGCCAGAAAAAGGCAGCTTTGTAAGCACCTGTTAGGTTTGGTTTTGAAAAATCAAAGGCTCAATATTATCTCAAAGGCAATTGGGTAGATTCTTTGAGAGAAAGCGATGTGTCTCTGTGCAAAGAATAAAGCTAAGCACGTAGACTATTTTTAGAGAGGGAGATGGAAAAGAAAGGGGTAGTGCTGGCCAAAAGAAAGGAGTTGGCCAATTATGCTTCCTCCATAAATAGTCTTTCGAAAATTTCAGCATGAATTGCTTGGTAAACATAAATTACTATCTTTAATATTTGTTAAGAAAAATAATTTAATTTAGTGCAAAGAAGTGCAGGCACTTTTAAAGCACAGGCATACAACTTAATCACTTCAACCAAAGTTTAGCATATGTTATTTTCCCCTACTTCAGTTTGAAATTTAACCAGAATATTTTGGGAGTGTTTAGGGAGAGTCTGTGTGTCCCAACTGTGTGGCTTCTGAGCTTGACATTCCTCTGCTCTAATAAACCCCAGGGAACGTGTCTTTAGCAGCCTCTTACTCTTAACAGAACAAAGGCATCAAGTTGCCACCTTCACTCCAATAATTCACTCCGTGGAGCAAATTTCCTTTATTTCACTTAAGGTGGGAGCGGCAAGCTGGCTCCTGCTGCACTTTTTCCTCTGAGCTAAAACTGAACAGGGAGGAACTGAAGGATTATGGAACTTTCATTGCCTTTAGCATTCCTTTGAGGAGCCTACCCCCACCCCCTTCTACTGCTCACCCTGACCCATTACAGTTCTCAGTTAAAACTGAATTCTCTGCTTGTCCAACCCCTCCATTTCCTCCAGAATTTCTACTGACATAAACTGTTAAAGCCAAATCTTGCTCTGATTTCTTTCTTCCCCCCATGGAGAAAAATGCATTACAGGAACAACAAACCCTTTATAACTTGGGAGACCCAGGGGCTTGATTGCATTACAGAGTCAGAGTACCATAAATGCACAGCCATATATCATCAGTGTTAAATCATTTTCAGTATGAAATGATGTTATCCACTTTCGACACAGCCTCAAGCCCAGTGCCCTTCATGTGGTAAGTGTTCAATAAATACTTGACATTTTAACTTATTAATTTTTACCCCCTCCAATATAAAGAAAAATGTTATATCGATAGCTCTCAGTTATCTGTAAAAATCACTTAGTTGCAACACTTCATTTATTTTATAGCAATGTCAGATGACAGATGTCATTACATCATATTGATATTTCTAATGTCATACATGGAAAGTAAAGACAGTAATTTAGTTTAATTGAGGGGAAACACACGTTTGCATTGGTAATAATGGTGTATTATCTTCAAAGATATAAAGGGTTCTTATTTTCAATGTAAACTTACAGTAAAGTATTGCTTGTAGAGGTCCTACTTTAAGGATCTCATAATAATTTGCATGTAATTAGCAATTAGCAAAATATCCCCCTGAACCTTGCCCATTCCTGCTCCCTTTGCAGCCCCTTCTTTGTGGGTGTAAGGTTGCATCATAAGTTGTACTCTGATAATTTTGTTTAAGCTATTAATTTGACAGTGATTTATTGACCCTTGAATGACATAATTTCTTTAAATGTATTTCAGGCTAGGTTGTGTTCAAACTGACACAATTTTTTAAATTAGTGACTTTGGAGTCAGTGCATGGCATAAATGAAAAATAACATATTTTGTATTTATGCAAAAAATTCTCTGTGCTGATCAGAACTGACTTCTGGGTACAAGATAGGATTGAATTTCCATATATTAATGGCAAATAAGATGGGGCAGGGACTCCTAATTACTTTAGTTTATTAAGAATCCCAGGGCACCTCTTAGAATGGTAGAGGTGATGTTAGCCCTTATGTCCTGGACATGATCCAGTTTAGGTAATTGCTAATTACAATCTGTCTACCTAATTCCCTTGACTCTTGCTACTGAATGTGATTTCTTTTCACTTAGCAATATTTAACTATTATGTGCTCTTGGTGTGTGACTGTCAGAACATCTACTGATTTCTACTTGTGTTTAGTATGGTTTGCTTTTTGTTTGATTGCTTTTTGATTGTTATTATTATCATATTTTTATTCTAACTATGTCTGTACACAGAAAAGAAAACAAAAATCTTGTAAAAATTTTAGTTACTTGTAACTACGTAGGTTGGAATATGCTTTGTAAATCTAACATTCAGACTCTCTGGATCCGTGTTTAAGAATCTGAAATCACTAGACACACCAGTGGCCCATATCATACTCATTATAAGGTTGTGTAAACTCAGATGGATTTCAGACAGACCAGGATTTCCAGTGTCCTCAATTCTAGGGCTAAAATCATGACATGGAGGAGAGATATATGGAACTAGACCCACCTAATGATCCATCATATTCTGGAACCTTCACAGAACAGGAATAGCTCTGTTTTGGAGATTAGAGCATACTTTGATTCTTTCGAGCCCAATGAAATGGAGCTGAAGAATACAGAAAGTGATGGGTCAAAAGATGTTATTCATTTCAAAGTACAGGTCTAAATGATATCCATATGTTCACATTGCTTCCATCCCTTTGAAGGAGACAAGATTATTTGTGAGTCTCTTAGGATCTGAGCCCTTGATTTGGGATGTATTACTTGGAATTCAGGTGGAGAGATATCAGGTTTTATCTGTAATCTTCCCCAGTGTGTAAAAATCACGTAGTGAAATAAGTTAGGTGGAACTGTGTTCACCCCCTAGTAACATTCAGATGGATGAAGCATCTTTCTCACTAGTCAATATGCATTGAGCCTTCTCAGTGAGCAAAATGCTAAGAACTTTCAAGGCATAGACATCCCTGAGTTCCTGGATTATATATTCCAAACATGTCAAACATACAGATTTTGACCTCAATTTTACCCACTCTAAAGAGGTTCATCAAACTGTCATTTCAAAGAGATGTTCTGACTGAATCAACTGACCAAGGCTAACCAGAATGTCTAAAAAACTCAAATATAATGTTCCCTATATTTTCTTTTTGACCATGTTTTAGCCAGAGGTAGGAAGACTCTTCCTGTGGATTTTCATAATGAAGCAAATATTGTTTCCTGTGAGATTGCAATGCTAGGACTCAAATGTCCTATCCATGACTCAGAGAGTGAGGGAAGTAACCCATCTTTATGAGTTGTGCTGTCTTTCACTGCTGTTCTTCATATTTCAATTCCATCAGAAGGAACAAATTGCTTCTATTGTATCTAGGAACACCATTTACTCAAGCTGCGTTGAAATGGAAGTGAAGAGTAATAGTAACAGAAGAACACTGGCTAATAATTGAGCTCAAAATGGCCATTTGGCTAGGTGGTCAAGGGAAAGATAATTATGTCCTGCAGTAGTACATCTTCTGAGCATTCTTTGAACCTAGAATTGCTATGTTGATGAAGTACATTTTAAACATGTGATTAATGATCTTAGACTTGAAAAAATTGGGTATTTTCAGAATGTTCTGACTTTGATATATCAGGGAAGATTTTGATGTCAGAATGGCCCAAAAATATAACACAAACAAACCCCCAGAACTCACTAAGATTTATTACTGGAGATCTGAAGAAACTCCTGCTGGTTTCTATGTGGCTATTGGTCTAACTGCATATTATCTTTTTTTTTTTTTTTAATCTTGGAAACACGCTGATACACACCTCCTGCCAAACAATCTGTATCGCTGCTACATTGGAAATATATTCTTGCTTTCTATAAGTTTTGTAGTTTAGGAGAGAAAAAAAAGTCCTCTATTGATTTCACTGTTTACTTGCAGTAATGGAGAAAACCATTAGGAAAAGCTTTCCTCTTCTGTGAGTGAAAGAACAGATAGGCATTTCATCCCCAGATTTTCTGCATTCCTTCTAATCAGGAGAGATGATACCCATCTTGTATTCAGAAATACTATGCAAGCTCTGGGGGTGAGCCTTGACCCAAATTTAGAAATGTACAGGTTTCCCACAGTACCTTCTAGCATGTGTATTTCCAAAACAGCGAGAAGAGGATTAGGAAAGAAAAACGCTGAAGGGCTTTGTATGGGCCCAATGTGTGTGTGTGTGTGTGCGTGTGCATGTGTGTGTGTGTGTGTGTGTGTGTGTGTGTGTGTGACAGAGAGACAGAAAAAGAGAGAGAATCCTGAGAACATATTTTCATCTATTAAAAAAAAAAAAGCAATCCTCTATGAGCATTGCCAGAGTGGACTTGTCCCCCACTGTCCCCAGGCCTGCTGGCTTATGGATGTAAAGCTTTAATCCGTAACATTTGCTGATTTAGTGCCCTTATACCGACACTCCTAAATTCTTGCCCCCTAATCCAAGCTCTTTCAACCTTTCCTCCACCCCTACAACACTTATTTCCAGGTGGCCTCTGAGTTTTCCATGCATCACAATTGGTCCTCTCATATGTTTTTCCTTCTTGTCCTCTTTGTTGATGTCTGCCGCCTGTCTGTCCAGTTGAATTTATAATCGTCACTGAAGTAATCCCTTCCATGAGAATGTTGCCTTCTAAGTCCTCCAAACTGTAAGACCTTCAGGAATCAAAATTCAACTTAACCTCCCAGAGCCAAGCATAGTTATTCACAGAAATGGGGAAGAAATCCTTCTCATAGACTCTAGCTGGGCACGTGGTTTAGGCCAGTGAAGAGACACCCCTTTCTTTTCTGTGTCTTCATGTCTATCACCCAGACCAGGACTCTCTTACAGACTCTTCTCCTCACAGGCCCCCTTCTCCCTCTTGACAAACAACCTATGCAGAACAGACCCTCAGATCTGACTGTGTAGGTCTTAGTCTGGCCCTGAATCCTGTCTTAGCTGGCTTGGGGTGTCAGAGTACCACAGCTGGTGTGGCTTAAACAACAGAATTTTATTTCTCACAGTTCTGGAGTCTGGGAAGTCCAGGATGAAGGTTCTGGCCAACTCAGTTTCTGGTGAGAGCTCTCTTCCTGGCTCACAGAATGCTACCTTGTCTCTGTGTCTTTCTGTGGCCTTTCTTTGGTATATGCTTGGGGAGGGGTGGGGTGGAAGAGAGAGAGAAAGCATTTTCTCTCTGGTATCTCTTCTTATAAGGGCACCAATCTGTAATCCTATCAGATCAGGCCCCCACCCTTATGACTTCAGTTAACCTTAATTTCTTAGAGGCTCCATCTCCAAATACAGTCACATTAGGAATTAGGGCTTCAACATATAAATTTTAGGGGGACACAATCATTTAGTATGTAACAATTCGCATTTAAACTCATCAGGGACCATTGATACAATTCTATTCATTTCTCCCTAAGTGACTATCCAAATGCTGGTATGGAAAGTTGCCATCCAATGGATGACTACAATATATGTTTGAAACCTTAGATAAATTACAGTATGGCTTAGTGACTGTGAGAAGACTGGGTTAGATTTTAATAATCAAGTGGACTATTTTACAACCCAGGAAAATGAACAAAAATCCCATTTTTACTTATGCAAGGTAAAAATGCACTGATGTTGCAGGATATGCCCTCACTTGGAGAAAGGACCATTTAAAATATCCCATTTAAACACAGAGGACACTAGCAAGTATAGTAAGACAAGTTAAAGTAAATAACAACCTTGCTCACATATGGTTAAAACAGGAAATGACATCCAGGGGTGGTGATGGAAACAAAGGGCAGACATCAGTGGGCTTCTAGCTGCAAGGTTCCCCCTGGGTCTTTGGCTTCATTTCCAGTCTTTTGATCTAGGGTCCGTAAGATCATTTCCTCAGTAGGTCAGACCTCTGGAGAGGCAATGACATTATTAATTTGCAGTGTTAATCCTGAAAGTTAGCTTAATTACAGAAAATAATTGTAGTGAGTATGTCCACAGGCACATGTGTGTCTTTGGGGCGTATTCATAGATGAACAGTAGGGAGTGATAGAGATGGGGGAGAAGTGGAGAGCGCATTGCTCTTCTAAAGTGGGCAGCATCTTTCAGCTTCAGCCAATTGTCCTGCAGGACCAGTTTTCTCAGAGTTTTCCATTTTTCAAAAAATAACTAGAAATGTGAAATTTTATGTGGGACTCTCAATTTGAAAAAGTTAGAAACTAATTCAAAACTTTAATAAACCACTCAAGGGCCAGCACTAGGAAGGCAGTATCCAGCCTTAGCTGCTCCAGTTTATAGAGCACACACCTGCATGGGTTGCCTTGAAGGCTCTAGGAAGGATGTCATCCCTTCGTTTTGTGGTTTTTGTGCGTTGCTTTCTTAAGAGGACCCTAAGGCAACTCTAGTGTTCTCAGCTGCTTCTGTGGTTACTTGGCCATTCACAAGGCTTACAGATGATAATGAAGTTGTCTTGGAGGGCTGCCATGTCCATGATGTAGTTGCTTGCCCGATTTTGTAATCCTTTATCAATTCCCTCTCCAGCTTGGAGGCCAGGCTGAGGGTATGGAACAGAATATTAAGTGGTTGCAGATCAAGTCTTATCTCTGTTAGGATCTTCTTTGTGATAATAGGAGACATTATTAATAACAACAGGCAACAATAACAATGTATCATTATATTGTAAGTTCACCCTGAAGTGTAACCCAGGACCTTTTCTTATCACAGCCACACATTTTACATAGTATAAAAGAAAATAAAAATAAAAGCAGTTCCAGTGTCACCTAGAATGAGGGAGGAATTGAAAGGAACATAAAGGAATAAGCAAAAGCAGAAAAAGTAGTCCAGAATATGAGTATATTCTGCCAACAATGTGATATTTGCTCAGAAATGTCTTACATTTTCCCTACAAAGTAGATATTTGCTTTGCTGCCATTTCTTAGGGAAGATGATGTTTATTAAAGAGTATGGACTTGAGTTCATTCCACCTGACTTCCGCCACTGACTATCTATGCAGCCTTACAAAAATACCCAGCCTCTCTGAGCTGCAGTTTTCTCATCTGTAAATAAGGCATAATAATAGTACTTACCTTATGTACTACTAGGTACAATTAAATGAGATACTCCATGTAAATCTTCTAGCATTCTGCTAATATACATTTTATTGTCATTGCTAATAAATTGTATCATTGTCAGAGTAATTATGATTATTATTGAAGTTTAACTCTCTGGCTTGTTTTCCTTCTTTGTTTTATTTTTTATTGGTGGGTCTGAGACAGTTAGTTAAACCCCATCCTCAGCTTCCTATTGTTATTTTCTCATACATGTTGCTTTTCTTTTTTTAACCAGGTGCTATCTTCTTTCTAGATACAATACTAGAAGTCATTAGAATGGACTTCACAACTTAATGAAATATATAGATGGAATGAATAAGAGACAGGCTTTAGGCTAAAAGGACATTAGGCTTGCTCCTCCTCTACCTTTGGCAGGGTTCTACTTATACTTTAAAAACCTGCTGGGCTAGGGAGTGTCTATGAAATGAGTGCAGCCATAATCATGTTTGATCCCTGTCAAATAGGAAGAAAGAATCCAGATGTGTTGAGTTACTATCATGTGCTAGCTGATTTACATGTTATTTCATTTGATCTTTGAATAACACTATGAGAAAAAAGATTCTATTCGTTATGTAGTTTTATATAAAAATTACCCAGACGTGTAGTGGCTTAAAGCAATAACAAACATGGTGCCCGTGGGTCAGGAATTCAGGAGTGACTAAGCTAAGTGGTTCTGAATCAGACTCTGTCACAAAATTGTCATTGGTGCACACCGGGGCTGCAGTCATCTGAAGGCTTGACTAGAACTGGACTTTACACTTCCAGAATGGTGCATTCACGTGGCTGGTGGCTGGTGAATCAGTGCTGGCTCTTGGCAGGAGGCCTTTGTTCCTCTCACAGATCTCTCCTCGAAGCTGCTTCAGACAAGGCAACTGGCTTTGACCAGGATGACTGAACCAGGAGAAAGACAGACAGAGACAAAGAGAGACAGAAAACCAGACAACAGCATTCACGTCTGCCATATCTACTTAGTAGAAGTGAATCACTACCTCTGGCCCACGATAAAAAAAAGTGAAAGTAAGGTTCTACACTTTGAAGGGAGGAACTTTATATAATTTGCAAACATTTTAAACTACCACAAGGCAAATGATTGTTCCTCAATTTACAGATGAAATAATTGAGACAACATGCCCAAGAAAAAGGTTACTAAGTTGTATAAGTTTTTCACTGGCATTCCTCCCCAACCCCCCATCTACATGACGCTTTTGCTTTAAAAAAGATTATAAAAGTGGTATCACCGTTGATATCTTGTGTGTGTGTATGTATGGCCTCTAGTAAAAATTTGAAGACCCTATTGTCTAGAATTGTTTGTTGCAGTCGTGTTTTCAGAGTACATTTGTATGCAATTCATCTGATAGGGGGAGTGTATTTCTCCCTGGAATTAGTATATGTGGAAAACATCATCAATCACAGTCATCACAAAGCAATTAAGTACCTAACTGTGCGTGGAGCTGAGCTCACTGCTGAAACAGAAAACTTCGTAGGCCTGCTTCCTACCCTCTTGGGGCTTAGAATCCAAGAACTGAGTAGAAGATGGAAGAATGGTAAAGAGAACAAGGACCCAAGGCATAAGCAAATTCTTCTGAAATATGGTTGCAATGGCAGAGGGTAGAGGGTTGATTCAGAGGAAAGAAAAAGAAAATGAAAGAAGAAGCTGAAATAGCGTCAGACTAATAGCAGAGGGAGAAATGCATAAGAAGGGTAAAAGACTGAATTAAAATGACCTGGATTTTTTTTTTTTTTAAGTATAAAGATAACTGGAAAAAGGCACCATGTTATTCTTGGGACTCAGCTTTCACTGAGTCTTACCTGAAGTTTTTTCTCTCGAAAGCAGACTTTCTGTCATTTTAGTCCCCCTTCCATGTCAATGATGGCTTTTAATTCCTCATTTCAATCACTGACCCTCAGTGAAATTATTGCCTAAGTGTCCACCGAATAGAAGATCTGAGACCTGAGGTTTATGGCGATTATTTTCATGCAGAAAGGGAGGAGGATGTTCTTCCTTTTCATATGCATTTGTAAGTATTTTCAATCCATCATGCATTAATAATCCAACTGGGAAGGTATGATTCAGACACAATAGCCCTTCTGCTGTAAGAGTCTACTGTAAAATTGATCAGCTGGCCAAGTTGCGCTTTTTTTTTTTTTTTTTACTTTAGATTTTTTTTTTTTTCTGTCTGCTGTAAGAGTCTACTGTAAAATTGATCAGCTGGCCAAGTTGCGTTTTTTTTTTTTTTTTTAACTTAGATTTTGCTTTCTTTCTGGGAAGAAGAAAGACAAAAAAAAAGTCCCCAAACCAGCAGGTGCTGCCAAAATGGTATTTTTCTTATCTGTGTTGATTTCAAGGGGAGAGCAAAAGAATGTGTAATTGCTTCTCTCTTAGGCTGCAGGATGGCCCCCGTCTCTCTGGCATTATCCACTTATTTGATCTAGGTAAGGAAAGAAGCAAAAATAAATTTAAAATGCATTTTCCCAAAGGTTCTAAGGACATTATTCACCAATCTCCCTTACACCAATCTCTGCCAACTGTGTGTAAATATATATTTAGGGGAAACCTAGACAAAGGTCAAAATCTCCCCTAGATATTCTTCCCCCTCTATTCACTTACCTTCTTAAATACATAAAGACAGATCTCAGAATAGCAAAGAAATTAAGTAACATTAAGTAATGGTAGCACAACAATTTCCTTTGAATGTGATAATTTGAGGAGGTTCATTTATTTAGGCCACAGACGTCAAAATTCAAGTTTCTAAAAAGAAGCAAAAAACAACACAAAACCCACTTTTAAATAGTAAGTGATTTGTTTATTTGAAGAGTTGTATTACAGAACGATTGGATGGAGGAAGAGGTTTCTTAACCCAGGAGAGAGAGACAGATGGGAAGATGCTTCTGTCCTCATGTAGGCCCTGGACAGAAGGTGGCCCCTCTGGCCCTGCTGTCACTTTCTGTCTGTTCAGGCTTCTTTGTGCTGGCCCCCCATAGGTTGGATTCTGACTCATATCAAAGATTCCCTCTCTTGATTCTGCTTTTATCCCCGGCTTTACCTTTTTTTTTCCTTTTCCACTTTCCATAGAATCCCAGAATCCAGAGGAAGCTCAGTGCCAGCTCTCATATTATCTTAAACGTTTTCAGTTGTGACACTGACCCATATTTTAAACTTTCCAGTAGTCATCGATGTTTCTCAAATCTAGCAGTAAGAATGCTCTTCCAAATATCTCATCTGAATTCCTTCTAGTGTAATAAAGTCAATTGCTTTTGGCTGCTCTCTCTTTAGCTGCTTACCATCAGCCTTTAATCTCCAGTATAATGAATAAAGTCTACTTGGTGGGTTTTTTTTTCATAGCCTCTGTTTTTGAGTCCTTTACATGTATTCTTATTACTCAGTTTGAACTGCTTTTTGTTTTGCTACACTGTCAGTGAGTTTACCTTTTTCTGCCCTTCATTTCTGCCTATTCATTATTTAAAACCCAGCTCAAACATCCCTTTTTCTTTGAAGTCAGTGACTCACCCCTTTAGAAACTTAGATTCACTGAACTTGTAAGCACCATCGCACTTTCTACATACTTTTAAAATGTGTGTGTGTGTGTGTGTGTGTGTGTGTGTGTGTAACATAACTTTCTGATTCATTACATGATAAATTGCTCAAGTGCAGAGAGGTGTGCTATTTCTGTGTGTCTTCAGGTGCAATACTGGCAGAGAACAGATGTTCCAGGCATGTATCCTGAATGAGTGAGTAAATGAAAGAATGGCTGCTGCTGGTGTCAACATGGTGTGTACTTAGAGGTTTTGATCATTGCAGGGCCAGAAAGATACTCCTCTTCATACACTAAAACTGTGCAATGTTCCACACTAACTTAATGTCTAATATAATATATATAATATAGAATGCCCTGTATAACATAAGGGCAGCCATCTTGCCTGGAAGTGTGTTTCCTTACTTGGAGTCTTTTAGCTTCAGATAGCCAAGCCCATTCACAATATGCACTTTGTTATCATACCAACTCTGGGTGAAGGACAGGTGATGCATATGTGAAAAGTTTGAGGGAACACAGTCTATAAGACCGCTATCACCTCTGACACCAATTGCAAGTTTAAGAGCTTCCTAAAACTACTCTCAGATTTGGTAATTTAGTAGAAGAACTCATAGAACTCACTGAAAGCTGTTATACCCATCATTATGGTTTATTATAGGGACAGGGTGCAGATTACAGTCAGGCAAGGGAAGAGGCACATGGGGCAGCCTTCAGGGATGCAAATGGGCAGTTTCCAGTTGCGATCTCCCTGTGGAGTCACAGACGGCAATTAACTCATTAACGTGTGACTGAATGCGCTGAATATTGCCAACCACGGAAGCTCACCCTAGCCTTGGTGTCCAGAGTTTTGTTTTGTTTGAGAGTGGGGGGAAGGGAGCTCCATCATATAAGCATGTTTCACTGCCCACATGGCTGACTTCAGTCTCTAGCTTCTCAGGAGGTGCAGCTGATACTGTTTCACCCAAAGCCTCACTTTAAATCACACTGTGGCCATGCCTTGCAGCCACACCATAAATCACAGTGTTAGACCTTCTGGCATGCCAGCCCTACCCTAAACAAAAACAATGCTCCTACCAGGCATGACAGTCCAAGGGCTTACACATTACCTCCCAGAAGCTGAGGGCAAAGGCCAGACCTCTCCTTGGGCAAAGTTAAATTCTTTACTGAACTATATGCTTCACATTTTAGTTCGTACCTCAAAGGTCTCACCCAACCCATCATTTCCAAAGAAGTGAAACAGGAACTCTGATCCTGCTTCCATAGCTTGAGACAAGGGCAGAGGAAAGGCTTTTTGGACTTTTTAGTCAGGATGGGTATATTTACAAGGAACGAAATCCCCTGAATTCAGTTTCAGCCAAGTGTCTGTGTGCCTGTGGCACCCCTGGAGTGTGGGAATACATTTATTAACTTCTTCCCTCTCCTTTCCTCCTCTCTGTGACAAAATTATTTTCATTAATAATCACTTAATAATTTAGTAACTCTCATTAGACTTTTTTTTGTTCTTTAGTTTTAAAACAACTCATAATTAAAGTAGAAGAATACATTTCACTTTAAAAAATATTATTCAGGGACTTCCCTGGTGGTCCAGTGGTAAAGAATCCGCCTTCCAATGCAGGGGACGCGGGTTCAATCCCTGGTCGGGGAACTAATATCCCACATGCTGCAGGACCACTAACCTCACACGCAACAACTACTGAGCTTGCGCGCCTCAACTAGAGAGCCCTTGTGGTGCAAACTACAGAGCCCACACGCTCTGGACCCCTTGTGCCACAACTACAGAGCCCATGTGCCACAACTAGAGAGAGAAAACCCATATGCCGCAACTAGAGAGAAGCCTGCATGCCACAATGAAGAGCCCTCACCTCAATGAAATATCTCGCACGCCTCAACGAAGACCCTGCCTGCCGCAACTAAGACCCCACACAGCCAAAAATAAAAAAATAAAATTTAATGAATGTTATCCAGATTCAATGGCAATATTTCATATAAGGCCTAAAATTTGAATTTACCAAAAAAATTACACAACACAGTTCTCTCCATTTCACTAAGTGGACAGAAATAAAACACAGTTGAAAATTCCAAGTGGTCACATAGAATGACCAAATTGAATAACTCAAGTTCTCTTTCTTTTGTCTTCATGATCACTGTGCTATTATTTCAAAGGTATTGTTTAAACAAATAGATAATATAGTACCACAGGACTGGAGGCACAAACTGCACCTAAATTAAGTACTAATGATTCTGGAACATTACACACTTACTTTCCAAGTGAATGCATATAGCTGAATCTGTGGGTTTTGGGGACTGATTGCGTAATTGGGAATTCTCCAACTCTCTTCCATGTAGAATACAATGGTTATTAAATACTAAGCAACAAAATGTGTTGATTTGAAGTTTACATATATAATATTAAACTCAACTATGTCTGTAGTAATTGTTTAGAACTTTGACCAACACAAGTTTTGTTTTTTGGTTTGTTTGTTTGTTTTTGTGGGTAGAATATTTCATCACTGCCATTGTTTAGAATTGTAGAGGGGAAGCGGGATTAAATTTTCTATCTTTTTAAACACTCAGTCATTTCTTCTCCGTAGCACAAAAGATTATGGCTTTTTCCCATAACTCGGCATCTTTGTTAGCTGTGGAACTCAGTCTACTATCCTTTCTATTGCCTAGGGTGGGGTGTATTCTGAGGAGGGGGGTCAGGGTTGCTCCTCAGGTGTTGCTGCAGAACATTTGCTGGTGCTATTTACAACCCTAATTAAGTGGAAGACTATTAGAAATGGGAAGGTGGCTATAAATAGCCTGGTCCATTTTATCTGTTTCTTCAGTGTGTGGGAAGAGCATCACTGAGCTTCTCTTTTGAAGTTCAGTTAACTCAGGATGTGTTCTGCTTTTGTTATTCTGCTTTGACTTAAAAAAAAAAATCTCCTGATGCTGATCAAAGTGGAAAAAAACAAAGAGGAATCCCTCTCAGTCATTGCAGGATATGGACAGGAGGAAAGTAAAATAAAATGGAAGTGGGGAGGGGTGTGAGTGGTATAAGAAAAAAACAAATGTGGGGCTAATCCTTTCTGACAACTTTTTTTTTCCCTGAAAATAAAATGTCTTATTTTCAGGTTTGTGGAAAATTGATTCACTTCGTCCAGCCATAATATGATCAACCAATCTGTTCAGAGAGCCTGGGCTTGGGGTCAGAGCCTTCTCTCTCTGCTCTCTAGTTAGGACAACTTTTTGTGGGAGTGGGAATCCCCTATGGGCTTTTCTTTCTCTACTGTAGAGAGTACAGTAATCAGCTCAGCTCTAGGGGCAGTGTTGTGACCAAGTGAACTTGACCTTGACCAAATCACCTGGCCTTTGCAAATCCCTGATTTCTCAGATTAGGAAATACCTTTACACATGTGCCTCACATCTTGGCTCTTGTGATAAACTTCCCGACTGGTTCTCTGGCTCCCGTCTCTCTTCCCCTCCAGCTTCCCCTGAACAAGCTGCCAGACTCACCTACTAAAGTTCAGCTTTGATCCCTTCTCTTCAAAAGCCTTCAGCGTTTCTCAGTGACCTGTTTAAAATTTCCCAAGTTCCTTAACTTGCATCTAAGACAATTCACGATGCTCTTCTAACCCACATATCAACCCTAACTCCCTCCAGTTCTTGGCTCAAAATGTTCTAGTCTAAGGGGTTTATAGGCATTGCCCAAACCCATAGGGTGTTTTAGTTATTGCTTCATTGTTTCTGTTCTTGTTTTTGTTTGTTTCCTTTTGTTGTTTCTTTGTTTCCTTATTCTCCCACTTCACTGTATCTCAAAGCCAAAGTCAAATCATATTTCTCCCAGTTGGAAATTACTTTTTCCCTTACTCTAAATTTCTTAAAACTTGATGACTAAGCTTTTTATTGAGCACTTACTAATTGTCTGGTTAGTTCTTTATCTGTGCATGTGTTTTTCCTCACCAGCTAATTTTAAGGCTCTTTAGAATTGTCATATCAGAGGGTTATAACTAAACCTGAACCTGTATTATTTTGTAGCCTATGGAAGATTTTTCTCAAATAGTCTCATTTGATTTCTAAAGCATCCTTTTGAGGAGGTATGATACTATCCACACTTTCACAGGTAAAGTAATAGAAACACAAGAGGGGTTATAATAATTTTATAATATAATAATAATATAAATATTATTTTTATAATATTTTAAATATATTAATATTTAATATAATATTTTAAATATTATTATTATAATATAAATATTATATATTAAAAATAATAATATAAAAATTAAAATAATTTTCCCCAAATCACGAGGCTGGTAACTAATAGATTCAAATTTGAAAATGCTGGACTTCTGACTATGCTTGGTTCTTTTCAGAGCTCATGGCGGCTTTTATCATTTTCATGCCCACCATAATACCTGGCACTGGTTACAGATTAATAATACTTGTTAACTGAAGGAGTAAAAATGAGTAAAAGAATGAGTGAGTGAATGAACGAATGGCAACAGCACTATGTATGACGTTGATGACTTTAACAATTCAGCAGAACTTCACTATGACATTTTCAGAGCATCTGCCAGTGACCTGAGAAATGAAGCCACTTTGTCAGTGGTACTTGTCTTTCTCAAAAACCAATAATAAAAGTCAGGACAAGATAGTCTTAGGTATATTTACTTTAATAGCAAATGCTAAGAACAAATTCCCAGGATTTATAGAATATTTTGCTTCTTCATCGCACTTCAAGCTACTACATAAAAGTCAAGTAAACTGCAAGCATATAGTCTAATGCAAAGAATGATCTCAACACAACACACCTAGAGAGGGTAATTCCCCTCTAAATCCCCGGGTGGCTAGGACTACATAGGTAAATGTTGAAAGAGTGGGATAGGCGCTTCTCTGAGCTGCTGCTTTCTCATCTGAAAATAGAGAAAATAGTAATACCTGCCTCCCAGGGTACTGAGGATTGGTTTCGAGGATTGAAGTAGAGCCCTTAAAACAGTGTCTAGACATAGGCATGTTATATAGTTTCTGTTATCCCAACATTACTGGGGTGGGAAAGATATTTTCCCTCCGTTTTGCAGGGAGCAGTCAGAAGGAAGCTTTTTTAGTGCATTTCCTAGTTTTTTCTGGTATTCCTTTTGGCATTTGTTCTGAGCATGGCCCTCTTTATTCTAATAACTTTTTATAGTGTATGTGAGTTTTAAGGTTAAGAAAGGTATGCTTTGGCTGATGGAAGCAGAAATCAGCCTCTAGATAAACAACATTGTCTGCTGGAATAAACCACTGCTATTTGGGTACATACTTTCCCTCTCTTCCTCCTTTTCTATAATCTTAAGGTTACACTCAAGCCACTCCAGAGAATGACTGTGCAGTCATTGTAGACAGTTCTTCCAAATCATTACAGGCTGTTCATGTTTGGAGAGAAGCAGCCCTTCTTTCGGTGATAATGACTGTCAGATGAAGGGATTAAGTGGATTACACCTTTGGAGAACTGTACAGTATAAGCAGTGTCAGCTCCAACCCCATGAAGTCATCATAAGCTTGCAATCCATTACTTGAGAAAATAGATTTTGAAGTAGTAGAGTTTCTGGCCATTACTAGGTTATATTTTTTCCTGAACATTTAAATTATTTTTTTGGCCTGGGTGACAAACAGTTAAGTTCTGCAGAGAGCTTAATTGAGGCCATTTTCCAGATGTAAATTGTTCTTTCTTTTTTTTTTCTCCCTTCATCCTTTAGTGTGTTCAGCCAAGTAGAAATGTATAATTAATAAAAGCCATGGGCAGGGCCAACTGGGAAAAAATACATTTGAGGAGAGGGGCTGTTGTGTCAATCTAAAAGTCAGATGGAATGTTCTAAGAAAATTTACCCTACTCCCCACAGATGGGAGATTACTTGCATGAGTCTATATGCATGTGGAATTTTGTTTCTTAACTGGAGGACCAGAGGGAAATAACTACATAGGTGATGAGAGGCAGGAATGAGAATGCAGGCAGGGGAGATGGCAGCAAGTTGACTCAAAACCTTGGGAGACTTGGAGCACAAACACTATAGCTCTGAGACCTAGAGGACAGTGTTTTATACAGATCTGGAGAACAGACTATTTTTCCCACCCAACTGGGGACAGTAGTGTAGCTTCAGCACCCTAGGGGTTCAGTTGACCAGTTGAAGATACCTGCCTTGCTTGAGTAACAGCAGAAGAAACTATAGCAGCTCAAGATTCTCACTGAGGTTGTACTCGACAGAAAGAGTGGGGAACTCCCCACAGGAGCAAAGGTGTGAATGAACAAGAGAGACTGAGTAGGAACCTATATGCTGCAAATGAGCAAGTAAACCTGCCTTCTGCAGCTTGCCAGACATACGGCACCGACTACGTATAAAACCTTAACCTCCTCCAATGCTAAAATATATTATCCCTACGATTATAGTAATACCCCTGACTTGATTATCAAACAACAACATAATTTGAATTAACGCTACATCCTATAGTTTGCTAATTAGCCTCACAGGCCTGCTTCTTCTTAACCAGTTTAATGATAATAGCCTTAATTTCTCATTAATATTGTTTCCCGACTCCCTGTCTACACCACTACTGATCTTGACAGTATGACTCCTACCTCTGATATTAATAGCCAATCTCACCTGCTCAAAGAATCACTGACCCGAAAAAAGCTATACATCACTGTACGAGTCATATTACAGACATTTTTAATCATGACATTCACCGCCACAGAACTAATTCTAGTTTACATTATACTCGAGGCCGCACTAATTCCTACACTTAGCATCATCACTCGATGAGGTAACCAAACAGAACACCTCAACGCAGGACTCTATTTTCTATTTTACACACTAGTTGGATCCCTCCCACCGCTAGTGGCATTAGTGTATATCCAAAACACCACGGGCTCTCTGAATTTCCTAGTGCTTCAATATTGAACCCAAGCATTACCCAACTCCTGATCCAACGTCTTTATATGACTAACCTGTATAATAGCCTTGATGGTAAAAATACCCCTCTATGGCCTCCACCTTTGACGACCCAGAGCACACGTAGAAGCTCCCATCGCAGGCGCTGTGGTCCTTGCAGCCATATTACTAAAACTCAAGGGCTGCGGCATGCTACGAATTACAGCGATACTCAACCCCCTGACAGAATTCGTAGCATCCCCTTTTCTTACGCTCTCCTTATGAGGGATAATCATAACCAGTTCAATCTGTCTGTGCCTAACAGACCTAAAATTACTTACCACATACTCTTCCGTCAGCCACGTAGCACTTGTTACTGCAGCTATTCTCATCCAGACTCCTTGAAGTTACATAGGAGCCACCGCTTTAATAATCGCCCATGGCCTCACATCATCTATATTATTCTGCCTAGGCGCAAACTACGAGTGAGTCCATAGCCGGACTATAATTTTAGCCCGAGGCCTACAAACCCTCCTCCCACTACTGGCCACTTGATGACTACTGGTGAGCCTGACGATGTCTGGGAAGCTGATACATCAGTAATAGCTGAAGTAATAGCGGAAGTCAGGTGCAAATGCTCTATTTGCATTTGAAAATAAAACAGGCAAAGCAACCAAAGGTCTTTCTTTTTTTTTTAACATTTTTATTGGAGTATAATTGCTTTACAATAGTGTGTTAGTTTCTGCTTTATAACTCAATGCTACTCTCTCACTTCATCCCAGCTTACCTTTCCCCCTTCCCGTATCCTCAAGTCCATTCTCTACGTTAGCGTTTTTATTCCTGTCCCGCCCCTAGGTTCTTCGGAACCATTTTTTGTTTGAGTTTATTTTTGTGTATGGTGTTAGGGAGTGTTCTAATTTCATTCTTTTACATGTAGCTGTCCAGTTTTCCCAGCACCACTTATTGAAGAGGCTGTCTTTTCTCCATTGTATATTCTTGCCTCTTTATCAAAGATAAGGTGACCATATGTGCATGGGTTTATCTCTGGGAAGGTCCTCCTTTCTATTCCAAATTAAGAGTAACTTTTAGGTGCTAGAGACCAGAGGACAGACGCAGCCCTCTAAGGGAATGGGCCGTTCATGTCTTAATAAATGTGCTGCATCTCTCCTATCAGTTATACCATGACAAATTACTGCTTTTGTGTTGAAAACCACTCGAAAACATTGAGTTAATTTTACTTTAGTGATTTCACACCCATGACACCAGGATGAGTTTGGTCAAAGGAAGGAAATTAGTAGACCTATAACCAGAGAGACCCTCATCCTCACCTGGTGTGCCAGACCCCTGTGGGGAGTCACGGCCAAAACAGTAACTGGAAGGACATAACACTTTCTGGAAGAATATGACACAGCCTGTGAAGATCTGGATGAAATCTGTGTGAGAACTTTGATAAAGACTGAATAACTCTTAAGCAACAAGGATTTACTGTAGAGTACAGGGAATTATACCCATTACCTTATAATAACCTATAATGGAATATAATTTGCAAAAATCCTGAATCACTATGCTGTACACCTGAAACAACACAATATTGTAAATCAACTATACTTCAATTAAAAAAAAAACTCTTCAATAAAAAAAATAACTCTTGCTGATCAAGCAGATAGGGACTGAATGGACGTATAATATTATTTTTAGTTTTAGGAAGGGACTTGCTAACACAACCTGGATATAGTGAGGAACCTTGGCATGCCTTTTCAGTAATATTCTCTTCAAGATGAGTTACGAATGGACAGCAAGCTGCTACTGCCTTATTAATTAGTGTACACACACCATGGATTTCCCTACGTCTTAGCCATGCGTGCACACTGGTTTTGCAGCATGTGAAGGCCAAGCTTGTGGCTTAGCATATGGTGCTTCTTCAAATAAGCACAACTGCCTGCCTCTCTGCTTACCTAATCATAGTAACAGAGAACTTGACCTTTCATCTTTCTTTTCCCCAGGCCCTGGGAGATTTATGTGCCAAATATTTGGCATTCTTAGTAACAGGGTCAATCATAATTAGGATTCCAAATGAAAGTCCATTGCCAGCTAGGACATGTCATGTTTTATATTGTTTGAGCAAATGTAATATAAGTTGAAAACAGCAAAAGAACAGAAATAAGTAAAGCTCACATTTTTCATGTGTAATAATCTTGTGGAGTTTTACTTTATCAGAATGTTGGATAAACTAAGCAAAATATGAAATATAAAGATTTATCTGAAACTCGTCTAAGTAATAGTTTTGCTTTTTTTTTTGTTTTTTGATGTTTTGTTTTGAAATGTTCATTGTATAATGTTGGATGTGGTCAGATGGTGGGTAGGAGGTTTATTGGAAATCAGCTGTGGGAATAATATGGTATAGGCAGTCATTCCGTGGACTCTACTACATAATGAGTCTGGTTTGGCTTGATTTTCAGTGGTAGTTAATATTTCACAGGTGAATGTAAAAATGTTTTCTACTCAAATTCATTCAAAGTTAATTAAAATACTTTAAAGAGGAAAAACATGTTCTTGATAAGGAAACCATGCCATTTCAGATATGGCACCCTATTGCCCTTACAATACTTAATGAATAAAAGCCATTATCCACTCACATATTAGAGCTTAGACTAAAAGAATTCTCTGGGACTCCATTTCCTCATTTATAAAGTTAGGGGGCATATTTGGATGGTCTCCATAAAGTTAAATAATATGTTGAAGATCCTAGTAGTTGGTGGTAGAGCCTGGATTACAACTCAGTTCACTTATTTAAAAACAAACAAATTGGGCCTTCCCTGGCAGTCCAGTGGTTAGGACTCCACAGTTCCACTGCAGGGGGCCAGGGTTGGATCTCTGGTTGGGAACTAAGATCCTGGAAGCCATGCAGTGCAGCCAAATAAATAAATAAATATTAAAAACAAACAAACAAAAAAACCCAAACTGATCTACTTTGTAGTGTACAGTACTGGGGAGGGAAGTGGAATAGGAA
Source organism: Neophocaena asiaeorientalis asiaeorientalis (assembly GCF_003031525.2). Taxonomy (NCBI): domain Eukaryota; kingdom Metazoa; phylum Chordata; class Mammalia; order Artiodactyla; family Phocoenidae; genus Neophocaena; species Neophocaena asiaeorientalis. The sequence continues at coordinate 672,791 of NW_020172456.1, read as the reverse complement.
AGTGTCTTTAAGACAAATCATTCACCAACATGGAATTCTCTTTTTTAATCATAAAGCTCCACCCATTCCATTGTTCTTAGGTTTCCTCCCTTCCTTTTCATACTGCTCCTTCTCAGGCCCTCTTAGCCTGTGGCTATGGTGTAGAGATGCCCCTAGAACACACCTTGATTGTAGGTTGAGGGCAGGATGCCAGCAAATTTTTTTATTGTCATGACACTTGAAATTCTGTGGACATTAAAATCAAGTCTAACATAGCCTTTTTATGTTTTTTGAGAGGAGGTATTGTTGAAATCCTTTTTCATCCAAGATTTTTGTGACAATTTTATTCATTCCTACTTTCTTTTGTACCAACACTAGTGATTCATGTACATTCCTGTATTTTAGTTTTTTATTACTGATTCATTGGCATAAACAAATTATTAGCCTAACAATAGTAGTTGCAGGCTGTATTAATCTATTCCTTCATTATCATCACTAGACCCAAGTGAACATACTCGTAACTAAATATTAATAACTCCTACTCTTGTCAATAATTTTAGTCACACTGATTACTATTTTAGTGCTGTTCCCACCTCACCACAGTTGAGTCTTTTCTGCATTTTCCTCTCAGAATGGTTGTGCCAGACTTTTTCATTGGGAGCCAGTTTTAGAGCCTTTACTATCCTCACAACAGAATATACCAGCATTTCATTGGCGATTTTCACAGAGCTTTATATCTTAAAATCAGCTTCACTGCATGTAGAATGCATTCTTTTGAATGAAACATGTTATGCAAACTTAAGTTATTGCTCTTTTTAAAAAATAAAGCGAGATAAATTGTGCTGTAAGATAATTTTGCCACTATAGTAAGTATCTTTCTCCTTGTCTTCCTGGAAAGCTTTTATTTCTGTTTCAGTTTTCGCTATGAGATTTGTCTTTTTCACCACACGCTTACATCAAGGAAGCCCTTGGATCACCGCCGTAATGTGTCTTTGCTGGGCGCCACTTTCAAGTGCTATCAACACCTCTCTTAATTACATGGTTTAAAAATCAGGCTAGCAATGTATTCAAGTTAGATGGCAAATTTATTTAAAACAAATATGTAAACGTGTATGCTTTCCAATACACATTCAACCATGCACACATAAAAGATCCAAAGAGAGAGAGGGAGAGAGAAGTCTGTATATGTAAATGGAAGACCCAAGGTAGAAATACTCTGTGTGTGAGTATCCTATTTCTAAACTAAAATGTATCATAAATATGTACGTACAATACCTCCTTACATATATACATACTTTCTGCCTTTTCCAAACACCAGCAAAGCTTAGGGAGCAAGATTCAGTAGACTATTGATGGTAAGACCTAGTACTTGAATAGGAAAAGGTCTTTAGTTTTAAATGTTCATCTGTTTTCATTTGTAGATATGTGACACCTTAAAAGGTGATATGAGTTTGAATTCTCCAAATTGTACTGTGTTTGACTTCTCATGCTTATTGATAGTTTGCCCTTGAATTCTAGTTTCTTTTTGAGTAAGAAAATTCTTATATGATATATCTAGCTAGGTGACTTACCTCATAGTCATGCTCAAATACGATTATAGGCCATTTCAGATTCATCCCAGGAAAATGTTACCCGTCAAGATGTCAATTCTGAGCAATTTCTACATTTCGCCCATTCTGTTTTAGAAGTGGCTGTCATTTCCAAGTAGCTTGTTCCTGAATTAGTGGTATTGTAACATCATAAATCAAAATATTGTTTTGGTTATATAAATGTCTATAATATGGATGTTTTAGAATTGCATGTTTTGTCTTTCTCAATTGGTGCCAACTCAAATCTGCTTCCTTTTTGAGTCAAAGGATACTTTTTCATGTCACTCGCCCCTCTAACTCCACCTGTGAGCTTTAAGTCCAACCTATTTGTTTCTTACAGGGAGGTAGGGAGGCTGTCTGCTATTTGAACTAAATTGTTTTTGTTGATGAGCCATGAGACAGATTAAATTCTTTCTCTTCAGTTTTTCCCAAGGCTCTGTGGAACTTAGGGTAATAGAATTTTATTTGTGTCACTAACACTGACAGCTTTGATTCAGACCACAGAGAGCTGAGATGTTGATTAAGAAGTGTCATATTGGCCATGGTTTAAGTGTGTAACAAATGAACTGAGAGGCTCCATGTTTGTCCATCCATGAACCTGTTGTTGACAAATGTGCTTTGAATTTTAATTTCTTTACTTATCCAGTAATATCTTTCAAATATTTGGAGTTATCTCAGGGAAATTTTTATTTTTGGCCCAAGACTTATTCATTGTTAATTCCAGCATATTGTTCCTTTTAGAAATAAAATTGGAATATCCATAACAATGACTATTTAAGAGCGAATGGGCGGGACTTCCCTGGTGGCGCAGTGGTTGAGAGTCTGCCTGCTGACGCCGGGGACATGGGTTCGTGCCCCGGTCTGGGAGGATCCCACATTTCGCTGAGCGGCTGGGCCCATGAGCCATGGCCGCTGAGCCTGCGCGTCCGGAGCCTGTGCTCCGCAACGGGAGAGGCCACAACAGTGAGAGGCCCGCGTACCGCAAAAAAAAAAAAAAAGAGAGAGGGTGGGCAACAGGATAACTAAGAAAAAGAATCAAATAAGGAAGAGATAGATAGTAACTGAGAAGTAAGTATAAGTTATTCGGAATATATTTAATCAAAAATTGCTTTCTAACTGGCTCTTTCTCTTGCGGCAGAAGACGTTATTGAACAAAAAACAAGCCCGATGCAATTCAATTTAAATGTATCACTCTATTATTTTAATATATTTACTCAGGGTTAACAACTCATTAAGCACCAAATTGCTCACTCTTAATGAGTCACTGATGCTAGAATCGAGCTGACTTAAACTTTACTGTAAAAATAACAACAGTACCGTTGCATAAGGATGTAATAAAAATTAAGTAAATGCTACTGAGTGCCTGTGGAGTGGAAACGAGATCTGCAACGTGAAACAGGAAATATATACATGTGGCTTGCAGAAACATGAGCAATAGATTTTACCCACAAAAACATGATAAGTCTACATTTGCTTTGCTGTAGTGGATTCTATAAAACATGAAGTCATATATATTTTATTTGCACATTCACCTTGTTTCTAACAGTAAAAGATTTCTAGAATCTTAAACAGAATATCAACAGGTAACTCAAATCCCCTAGACCCCACCAGCCTATAACTATTGTCAAGGTTATGAAGGCAGTAGTCAATACTGGGTTGATTGTCAGAAATTAGCACTCTTAAAATGTTAGCCAGTTATTCCTGGGACATCCACCAGGAGTACGTCATATGTACCCACAAACCAGTCAATCATTTTCAGACATCATATGGTACCCAAATTAGTCTTTGTTTCTTTCTCTACCACCTGACTGTCCATGAAGCACTGGCCTTAAATCTGATGGCATATGCCCCACTGTGAAAACCATTCATCAGGAGAGCCACCTATTTCCCTGGTGCAGGACCTTATCTCTTCCCAGACTTACAGTCCCCTGGTTGTCAGAGCAATGCTGAGTTTCCCATAGAGATGAGATCAATGACCTTTCCCCCAATTCCATGCCATGAAAGGTCACCTGGGCTAAGAAGTTGTGCTTATCCCTCAAATTTTGAATTTTAATTGTTCTTCCAGCTTTTTGCCTACAACCCATGTCTCAAGCCCTACTTTCTCCTCCAGCTTCTTATGGTCTCTCAGGGCCTTAGCTCCAACAACAACTTTTTCCTTCTCTCCCATCGTAAAACAAAGTTCCTGTGAATATCAATGGAGCAGACACAGTGGTAGCTGGTGGAGGACAAAGAACGTTGAGATTATATTTATACTAACAGCATTGGGCCCTGGCATTGCCAAACAAGAGCTTTGCTATAAATTTATTCACAGTGTCTATGGCTTTGGGCAACATTTAGATGAAAAATATTTATGAAAATATATTCTGTTTATGTTTCTGGATATGAAACATGCTATTCATGTAAAAAGGTATGAAATTTAAAGGAATTCACTTTTTCTTGTTTTTTCTTTTCTTTTTTTTTTTTTTT
>NW_020172456.1:626571-668737 GCF_003031525.2 Neophocaena asiaeorientalis asiaeorientalis | reverse complement strand
AATTCCCTTTTTTTTTTTTTTTTTTTTTTTTTTTTTTTTTTTTTCTCCTCTGGGAAGTTCATTCTTCAATTACTGTGCCTTCAGTGAAATCACCATTTAGGAATCACTATTATCACAGATTCACTCTGATTTGAGCCACAATCCTATATTTCAATAAGCAACCATGTTTTAGGACTTTAAAAATTGTTTAAAATATGCATAAAAGAAAATGCCTTGTTCTACACCTTAATCAATATTTTCACAGAGCCACAATTGCCAGAAAAACACAAAGTGAAGCTTAAATTTTAAAAAACCTTTATAGAAGAATTACAAAAATAAGCCCCTTTAATAGATTTGAAATAGGTAGGTGATATGTTAGTCCAAATTTGAGCAGTAAAACTAGCTTATATACTATATTTGATGAAACTATAATTTGCATGTTTCAATTCAATATGATTTATGTATTTCATATAAAGGAGTTTTAAAAATTTTTATTGGCATGGCTTCCTAGATTTCTAACTTAGTATTTGAAGGGTTTAGTAATAATAGGGTTTCCATTTCTCTGCAGTGGGCATCCTCTAATTTATTTTTGCCCTTTCTTTCATAAAAGTGAACCCTTTTTGGTTCACAGTCATTTTAATGGTAGACCCAATTTCTTATACTGGGGTTTATTTTGATGTTTGGATAGAGCAATAGTTTGCTTGGGTTGGTCTTAACTTTTGTTTAGTTCAGTATAACTTACATACAGTGAAATGCTTAGCTCTTAAGTGTACTATCCAATGAATTTTGACAAATGTACACAGTTGGGTACCCCACATGCCAAACAAGAAACAGAACTTTTTAATACCGTCTGAAAGTTTCCTCGTGCCGGTCTCCAGTCCTCTCCTTCTCATAAGCAACCACTGATCTGGTCTCTACCACCATAGTTTAGCTTTCTTATTCTAGAATTTCTTAAAACATAAATCATACATTATGTCCTTTTTTTGTCTGGCTTCTTTTACTCAGCATGCTGCTTTTGAGATTCGGTGCATTGCTTTTTAATAACATACATTCATACAAACTCTCAGAGATTTGAACAAGTCAGAATTTCTTACGAAATTAGACATTACAATTTGCTCCCTCCTAAATGATGAAGATGAAACTATGTATTTCAGTGACTTTTGAGACTCTGAGATGGGTTTTTACCACTGAAATAAAATAATGTTTTTGATCTTATCCGATTATTGCTATGAAATTTCAGTATTCTTTTATAAATTAAATAACCCATTTAGCGTAATTGTGACCTCAACCCAAAGACTAAGTCACAAAGACTTTTTCTTTGTAATATATGTTCATACTCTGTCTCCTGAATACTGATGAATTCCAACTTCTGCTAATAGTAAGATCCACCTTCAGGTTAGTGATGTACTTTCATCCTCCTTATATATCTTTCATAAATAATTTGTAACATGATTTTCCAAGACCTTCACTGTCTTAAATTCAGACAGTATGATTAAAATTAGCTAGTTTAGCTAAAATCCTAAAGAGCTATTTAACTTGAAGTATAAGTCAAGCAGAGATTTTGTCATCTGTCAACAAACAATAATTTTTTTCTCTAAATGGAAAAAGGAAGATGAGGCAAGAAGTGAAAGAATGCCTAGAAGAATCGCAGATAAAGTCAAAAAGTTTCCAGCTGTGGCTTTGATGAAAAATAATGACACATCTGATGTCATTTAGAAGCTTATTTGGAAAATAAGTTATCATATATTTTAACTTTCTGGTATTTTAAAGGTGAAAATACATAGTAATTGCTTATTTTCATCTCCTTATTTGATATTACACATCTGTGATAATATCGTTATATTTGTCCAGTGAGATTTTTTTAGGCTGATAGGCCGTATCTTAGCCCTTTTTCATATAGAATCCTTGAAAAAACTCTTGACTTCATTTTGAGATAACTCTCTCCCCCTCATTAATGATTGCTTTTAGTATCAATTCAGTAAATGAGAAGAAACTACTATTATAATCATTTATCTCCTTAAGAAAATAAAATTCTAGAATTTATAAAATGGGGGGATGAAGGCATTTCAGAAAATATTTGTATTATATATGTGTGTGTATTTGTATATGTATGTGTTAAACAACAGCATTTTAAAAATCAACTTAGGGAAAAACAAACAAACCAAAAAAGCACCAAGAGATATATTGTTTTTCATTGATCCAGTGCCACTTCAGAAAGAAGCACAAATTTAATTATGGTAGCAGAGGTAATAACTTTCAATTTGATGAATCCTTATTTAACAAAGAGACATTACAGTTTTTAGAAAATAAAATGTTAACCAAGATGGTATGCCTTCTTTAGTCTCTTCAGCACCACAGGCAATTGGGACAGCTCCACTGGCCTGAATAATAAAATGGTAATAACCTCAGTTAGAACAAATAATTATTTTAATGGTACAGATGCACTTAACTTTACAATAGATGCCCTCCTAAAGTGCTGTGTGTAAACCATTTTTTAAAAGTTGAATAATCATTTAAATGTTTTAGAGCAACTCACTGCTTAGAGAAACCTTTTGAAGTTTTCTTTTATGATGCAAAAACCAATACTGACCTATCAGTTTGGTAAATTAGGGTGCTTTCTTACTAGTTTTGTTGAAAAGTGACACATTCACCTAAGTGTTAGAGTTTCTTTGAAAATAATGTCTAAGTATATATAATTTAGCTGTTACAGGATATAAATGCATTGATATTTTAGTGGTTCTCAGTCTAGAGGAGGTGGGGAAAGGGCTATCAGAATCATTGGGACTGGAGGTGTGTTTGAATTACACATCCTTCCCCTGCTCTGATAAAAATTAGTGCCATGGAGAGCCACTGATACTAATGACAATGTGTTGGCTACTTTAGGTATTTGGGGATCAAGAAAAAAATGAAGAATTAAAATCTAGTGATACTACATCATTTATAATAAATATTATATCCTTTTGGTTCTATATCCTTTTAAATTTAGATGGCCCCTAGAATAAGTTATAGTCAAGAGTAGTGCAAGTGCCATCTCAAGCCTAAGAAGAAATTCCAGCTCCTAGAGAATGAAGACATGACGGGTTTTTTGCAGTCGATAATCTCTAAACATCAGTTTCTCATCACTGTGGTGCTTCAAGAAATTCTCTGATAGAATAGAGGGCTTCAGGTCTTCAATGATGATGGCCCAAAAGTCTGTGGGAGACAAGCTTAAGAAAGATGGCTGAAAGGGAGAAAAATTCTGAGTCTCACTGTTGCCAGTGTACATAGCAAATAACAAGAGTAGCTGTGAGCTTGCCTAAGTGCCTTGGGGCCTCCTTTAGGTGTAAGTTTGTATTTATTTAACAAGGATGGGTTCTTCTAGACATATCCTTCCAAGACATCGTGATGATTTTCGTTCTTTTTATTTCTACATATTAGACAATTCCAAGACTACTTGTGTGTAGTTTGTTCAACACTTTAAACAGTTGTTGATTTCACACTCTTGACATAATTTATGCAGACTTTAATTAAAAATTAGTAGTTGTTTGTTAATGCTTGATTCTATGACAGTATTAAAAATACCTTCCAAAATAATTCAGTTGCAGGAGTCATTGATGGTATGAATGCCTTACCATTAGCTAGCTTACATGTGCCAGCAGTGCTATCCTGTCTCCCAACCAGCTGTACTTCTGTTCTCTAAGAAAATAAAATTGGAATAACAGACCACTTGCTTGTATTACCTGCCTTGTTTTGTTCTTATTGTAGACAATCACCAAGAGATGAAAGACATGAAATAGTTATTTACAGTAAATGCCTTCCATTCTGTCTTCCTTGGATACATGAGATTTAGCTTTCATTTTCATAGTTGTTAACTATGGACATCTTAGATGTAATATGGGAAAAGAAAAGCTTATGCTAACTGTTCATCTAGTACTATGCTCTTCAGTATAATAGCCACTAGACATATGTAGCTATTGAGTAATTAAAATAAGGCTAGGATGAATGAGGACATTAGTTTTAAATTTTATTTAAGTATAATCAATTTAAATTTAAAAACTGAAGCAGCATAAAATATTTTCCGTTAAACACAACTTTATCATTCTGATAGGACTGTATTTTACTTAAAGCTTTGAAAATTTATTATCTGAATTGCAATGAGCAGTATAAGTGTAAAATATATACTAGACTTCGAAGACTTAACATTAAAAAAGATATAAACTATCTCATGAATAATTTATATTAATTAGATGTTGAAATGATCATACTTTAATAGATTGGGCTGCATAAAATATATTATTAAAATTAATGTAACATATTTCTTTTTACTGTTCTTATAATTACATAGGTGGTTCACACTATATTTCTATTGAGCAGAGCTGATCTAGAACATTCTGAAATGTGTGGCAATTCTTCTTCTATGGTCTGTGAGTTACGTGTTATGAGGAGAGGTGAGCTGATAGTTCAGAAAGGCGGTAAAGACTCAGCATAATATAGTTGGAAAGATGTGTGTTTGAATCCTCGTTCTTCCAGTTACCTGCTGCATGACTTTGGGGAATTATTTTTCTAAATTTTACCTTATTTCATCTAAAAGTGATACCTAATAGGGAAATTTTGGATATCAAAATTAATGAGCGTTAGAAGAAATAAGAAATATGACAATACCTAGTATATAGCAGGTCCTCAAATGTGTTCTGAACCAAGACTCCCTAAGTTTTAAATTTCTACCTTTACTTAGTGAAGATATGGAATTGTAACTGTTAAGATATATATACAGCAGTGAGTCTGACATACATACAGTACGAGTCTATCAGAATGATCCCCTCACTGGTGAAGGGAAGATCCCATTTCTCTACTATATCAGTCTCTCTTTCTATATTCTGTGAAACCTTTCAATCCTTCCACTTGCATTATATTAAATTATTACTTAGATTGGCTGACAAGATTGTCCCTGGTCATGAGAAGAAGAAAGACTACTTTAAGCTAGTACTAAGCCCTTAATGCACCATGATATTTGGGGACATTTTTTCCTAGCATGGAATGTAAATTATTTTCCAGCCTTCTCTGATGTACTAAAAGTCCTTTACCAACATCAGCCCAGTGCACGTTAACCTGTTATGAGATTTGTTTTGTGCTTTGGAAATGCCTGTCAGACAAGCTTTCAACATAGAGATGTGTGATTTACATTTGTTTGCGTAAGAAAATGTAACTCCAGGGACACATTTCTCTCTTTATTACTTCTTATGCTACCGAACAGGCACAGAGGGTCAGGTGGTTGTTTCTTAGTAAGTGGATAAATCATTTGGGTTTCACAGGAAATATAAAATGCAGTGTTATTAGTGAAACCTTAGTTCTACCCTGCAGTGCTTTCTAATGTCCCATTTGTATTACCTTGTTGTCGTTGTTATTATTATCATTATTATTTATTTTCCGGTTTGGGTACTTTTCCTGACCTCCAGTTTTTTAATCTATTTCCATAATTATTTAAAGACTTCTAACAATGGTGCCACAGCCATTTATACAAGTCCTCTCAATATCCCAGAATAGCATTCATTTGGGCCTTATCCTTGAACTAATTGGGAGAATCAAATTGCTCCGCTATTCTCTCTGAGCTTGTCTTCCTTGACAACCATGTATATTGTGATTCCTCCAACTGTGAAGATCATTTCTCTTGTGAAGAAACATTTAAAAAGTACCTAGTCCTACTTTCTCTGTGTCATCACACCTTTGTTTAAAGTAGTAGCCCTGGGCTTCTCTGGTGGCGCAGTGGTTGAGAGTCCGCCTGCCGATGCAGGGGACACGGGTTCGTGTCCCGGTCCAGGAAGATCCCACATGCCGCGGAACGGCTGGGCCTGTGAGCCGTGGCCGCTGAGCCTGTGCGTCCAGAGCCTGTGCTCCACAACAGGAGAGGCCACAACAGTGAGAGGCCCGCGTACCGCAAAAACAAGACAAAACAAAACAAAAAAAGTAGAAGCCCTAAACCTTCTCTGTTCTTGCCCCAGACAGATCATAAATGCCACACTCCTAACCCAAAGCAGAGCAAACAAAATCTTACGCTATGGGCTGTTATTGGCTTTCTGTGCCAAGATTTAGTTGATTCCAGCCTTCAATTTCCCAATAATATTCATAAAAACAACAGTAATCAATGCATATAGAGCTTATTCTGTTCCCAGCACTGTTCTGGGCACTTGAACGATATTTATGCTGTTGAAACGAACAACAGTTGCTTTAGGTGGATATTATTATTAATAGCCCCATTTTATTGATATGGAAACTGAAACTCGCAGAAGTTAAGTGGCTTGTGTAAAGACATAAAACCAAAAGGTGGTTGAGCTGAGGTCTGAGGTGTGAGTTCAGGCAGTCTGGCTCTAGGTCCGTGGTCTTTTACTGTTTACACCATGCTGCAAGGTCTGCTTATGGGATATGCATCCTTTAAAATTATTCCCTGCTTCTGTGAACCTTATTCTATCTGTTATATCCTTTTAAACTCTGAGCTCCTTAGAGATTTTCCGGTGTGGCTAGTAAAATTCCCTTAGGTCCTCTAAATAGTCTCTGAATGGCAGAGTGTTTTCTCACACACATAAAACGCACATGAGTACTTCACATGCACAGAGGTTGAGGTCAGAGCCTGTAGGAGAAAGTACCACAGCATAAGTAATGATGATAAAATTCAAAGGAAGATAGAACTTCAAATATTTTAAGGTCAGACACTAGAATCTGCAGAAACACTGCCCTGGTTAAGTGGCAAGGGAAAGGAAGTAGCATAAGGTGACTCAGCCGGGGAGAGATGTGAGGCCAACAGAGTTAAATCAGGGAAGCTGGGAGGTAGGTGCTGCAAATCTGGTTATGGAGGGGAAAACCTGAATAGGGGAAGAGAGTGGGCTAGAGATTACCTGAGCGACTTTCAACACGAGGGGCACTTAGCACCCAGGCCTCAATGTCTAATACCATTGTCCAATAAAAGGAACGAGGAGTCCTTGGAGAAATGGGACTGGAGCATCTTCTAGTGACCAAAAGTAAGAAAATGCTGATAGACAGAAAGAGAGGAAGGAAGGAAAGGAAGGGAGGAAGGAAGGAAAGGAAGGGAGGAAGGAAGGCAGGAAAACCCAAACACAATGATAGGGATATGTCACAGGAGCCAACTGAAAGAGCTTCCAATGGTCAGAGGTGATTTGAGCAACAAAAAAAAGTAGTATTGGATTATAACCCCAAATATAAAATAAATATCCATGATTCTATACTTATATCAATAAATTATTATTTTTTTTTTTTTTTCGGTATGCGGGCCTCTCAGTGTTGCGGCCTCTCCCGTTGCGGAGCACAGGCTCCGGACGCTCAGGCTCAGCGGCCATGGCTCATGGGCCCAGCCGCTCCGCGGCATGTGGGAATCTTCCCGGACCGGGGCACGAACCCGCGTCCCCTGCATCGGCAGGCGGACTCTCAACCACTGCGCCACCAGGGAAGCCCTTTTTTTTTTATTGTGGGGTTTTTTTTTTAATGTGTCACGATAAATGACGAGCTGCGGTTCTCAGTGTTAACAATTTCTCTATAAAGCAACTGCTACTTTTAGACTGAAGTATAGACATGTTGATAAATGTAAATGATGAGTAACAGGCATGATTACCCCTAGTATTTGAAAATGTAATTATTAAAGCAATGCTAACATACCAGAAAGTCTGTTATATTTAATGTGTGTAGATACAAATGAAAGTACCTGTAATAGTTAGTCAGTGTTTATTTATTGATTTAACGAATCTAATGCTGATAGATAAGTGGATTCCTAAAGTAAATAACTATTAATACAGCAGACCCCAATCCCACAATGCCATTTTTGTGTAAAACTATTCTTAAATTCAAAATTTATTAAAAAAACTCAGGGGCAGAGGCTCACTGTTGACAAGCCAATCCAGAAAGGCTCTAGGGGAAGTGGCTCTGGTACTTTTTAGCATCATCATTAAAAGGGGTTATCAGAAGTTAAGATAACAGTGTCCTCTGACATATGATGTAACAAAATCAATATAAGGCCAACCTTTGACTATACAATTATCCATTCTTTCTCTATGGTTCATTGATTATCCACAAATTTCTGATTTTCTAGATAACCTGTAATCTCAATTTTCAAGAGAATAACTTTTTCATATAATCCTTCATACTACAGCAGGTACATGTGAGTATTTGTGTACATGAATGCATGCAGTGATAAGGGGACAATATTAATTAGAGAATAATAATAACTAAGGGGTGTAAAAAGACCTAAGGTTGGTGTGCAGGCTTTGCTGTACACACTCACATCTCGGCATTCCAGAGAAATTGCCACTCCTACTTTTTTCTTAAGGGGCGAAACACTAAATGCTTTAGACACACACGAACGAGGGAGAGTTGCCCTTGAATATCCCTGTGGCATGGCCAGGCCGTCCACCCACTTCTTCTGTCTTAGTCTCTGGGTCATACAGGGTTTCTCAGATACCCGTACTCTCTGAAGGGCATTGACTTCAAGGTTTTCAGGGAGCTCTTCTCAGCTGCAACAAATGTGATTGAGGTCTGTTTTCCTCTATGTACTTACCAGCCCTTCTGCAAGGGATTGGATTCTGCTTCTGTTCTTTGTTGCTGTTCCTTGGACTTCCATCCAAGGATTACCAAGCTGTCCTATGTCTGTGCTTTTTACCCTGCACTCTGATGCTACCCCCCAAAATAGAGCCTTCATACTCTTTCTCATTTGGGGTAAATACCCTGAGTTTGCACAGTTTCATTTGAACACTATCCTTGTTCACCCCCAAGGTGCAACACTCCTTCTATCTCAATCCTGATCAAGTCCTTGTTTCTATTAGTTTCATTCTGACCCCTCTTTTACCAGAGTATATACTGTTTGCTCCAGCATGTTATATAGCCAGTGCCCTGAGTTCACAGCTAAGAACAGATCTAGATACCTTATCATGATGATCTTCATTCTAAAGTCATCTTAGAGGTCACTTTCAGTTTATTTCATAAGCACAAAGGTAACAAGCTCATATGGCTATAGGGGGCATATAAAATAAATGATCCAATTGAGACTGAGGTCAGGAAAACAGTCGTTCAGGCCAGACTGGCACTAACTCTTGGCCTCCCTGTCAGAGACAACAGAGAATGGTGGGGACTGTGGCATACTGGAGAACCCAGTCTCAAGGAGGCAGCCACTGCCGAGCTGCCGCTCATCATTACTGCACAGGAATGCTGGACCAATCCTATGAAATTTTCTTATTTTTCAAGACAAGCCAGAAGTCAAGACTTTTATGTTCACACTTTGAATTCATTACCTGTATTTAAATTTTCTTTTATTTAAAACACTGATTGGGCTAAATAAAACAAATCTAGGAGCAAGATATTACTTACCTACTACAAGAGCACTGCCTCTGCATTTAAAGAAGGCGCACAATGCTTCCTTCCTAATCATTGTGTTGTGTGAACAGGATTAATGGCCCAGTTATAGGCTAACAATCTCATAGCAACCATGTAGTCATTATGTGTTGTATATATGAAATTGTGTCATAATGAGCTATCTCATAACAAGATCGTGTTATAACAAGATCGTGTTATAGGCTAACAATCTCATAGCAACCATGTAGTTATTATGTGTTGTATATATGAAATTGTGTCATAATGAGCTCTCATAACAAGATCGTGCAGGCTGTAAAACCATTTTATAGGTCCGAGAGAGCAGCTCCTGAGTTAGTTGACAGTGGTTATTGTTTCTTTCCATCTCACTTATTTCCGAATTAAAAAAATAATAAATACTCACCCAACTCTTTCTTCTCAATTCCAAGTTTCACAGTGGTGTACAGTGTTTTCTCACAATAATCTTTCCCGCATCTTCTCTCCTGTTATATTTCTACCTATTCCTGCCTCCATCCTGCTACGGCCCCCACTAGTATAATTAATGTGCTGGTTGTGTAAGGCCAGTGCATCACGGTGTTTCATAGTGACTTGTTTCCTCTCTCCATGAGATGGGAATTTAATAAGCTAAAGGTTGCCAAAGACAACACCATTTTTGCTTAAACACACATTTAAGAAAAGATTTATTCTGTTCCTCTAACAACTAGAAAATATTTGAAAACTAGAGATAAGCCCATTTTCTGTAACTTCTTTTAATGTATACTTTTCCATAGATGATCTTATCCATTTGCCATCAACTATTATGTGTAATTCTTGAATTGTCCCTAAATTAACTAGTAACCATGTTTTCAACTACCTGCCAGGTGTCTCTGCTGGAATTACCTTTGGCATTTTACTGTGGCTCAGGTCTGCTCACTGTATTCCATACGCTGCTTACCTGTCCTGTACAGAGGCTGGGAGCTGTGGGATCAACTCAGACTCGTCTCTTACCTTCAAACCAACTAGTAGACTAGTAGTCCAGCCCTACCTAATCAACATCTGCAATGCATCTGGGATCCAGTCCTCTTTCAGCCCTTCCATTTCTTACAATGACTTTTACAGTAGCTTCTGACCTGATATTTTTGCCTCTGAGCTGCCTTCTCTCTAATCTGTTACTATGTCCCCAAAGTTGTTTTCTTTAAAACAAAATGATAACTTTGTTTCATTATAAGACTGTCAGGACACTCCATTGGCCAGAGGGGGTGGGAGGAGACAGCAAACACAAGCACACTCCAACTTTTTATCGCATTCAACACCTAATGTATCTTTTGAGCATCATCTCCTACTTCATCCCCTTCTGAGCCCCAGGCTGGAACCACACTTGTCTTATCGTTCCCTCAAATCTTCTGCTCTCTTAGGTTTCTGTGCCTTTTTTCCATGTTATCCCTTCTGCCTTGTTAGTTTATCTGGCTTACCTCAGATTAGCTAAAGCCTTGTTCACATTGCCTTTCTCTGTGATGAAGGATATTTGTTCCCTTCACACATTCTTTCAACATCGCTAACTGTTAGAGAAACGCAAATCAAAAATACAGTGAGATACCACCTCACACCAGTCAGAACGGCCATCGTCAAAAAATCTACAAACAATAAATGCTGGAGAGGGTGTGGAGAAAAGGGAACCCTCCTCCACTGTTGGTGGGAATGTAAATTGGTACAGCCACTATGGAGAACCGTATGGAGGTTCCTTAAAAACCTAAAAATAGAGCTACCATATGATCCTGCAATCCCACCCCTGGGTGGATATATCCAGAGAAAAACATGGTTTGAAAGGATACATGCACCCCAATGTTCATTGCAGCACTGTTTACCATAGCCAAGACATGGAAGGAACCTAAATGTCAATTGACAGCTGAATGGATAAAGAAGATGTGGCATATCTATATACAGTAGACTGTTACTCAGCCATATGCCATTTGCAGCAACATAGATGGACCTGGAGATGATCATACTAAGTGAAGTAACTCAGACAAAGACAAATACCATATGATATTGCTTATATGCGGAATCTAAAAAAAATGATACAAATGAACTTATTTACAACACAGAAACAGACTCACAGACTTAAGAGAATGAGCTTATGGTTACTAGGAGGTAAGGGAGGGAGGGGGAGGGATAGATCAGGAGCTTGGGATTGACATGTACACACTGCTATATTTAAAACAGATAACCAACAAGGACCTACAGTATAGCACAGGGAACTCTGCTCAATATTCTGTAATAACCTAAATGGGAAAAGAATTTGAAAAAGAATAGATATATGTATATGTATAACTGAATCACTTTGCAGTACACCTGAAACTAACACAACATTGTTAATCAACTATGCTCCAATATAAAATAAAAATTAAAGAAACAACAACAAAACAAAAATACCTTGTTTATAGGGGTCTTATGGCACTTACTACAATTAGACCTTGTTTTAGTCATTTTTTCACATTTTCTCCTTTTTGAGGTGATGTTAGGGCCCAAAGCTTCCTTATCTTTGGGTTTAACTACTACTTTGCACAGAGATGATAGTTAATAATTGTTTAGGAAAAAAGTAATTTAATAATTAGTTGAAAATTTCTCCAGTTAATGAAAACTCGATGAAACCAAGGGAAATAATGACTTATCAGCATTTACTCTACTCTGTGAGATGCCTTCTTTCTTATAGGTTTTGGAATAGTCTGCTATAAAGGTGTGGGAGAGAGGAAAGATAAATAAAGATGGAAAATTCTTAGAAAAATCTATTTTTCATTTTATATTTTTTCACCTTTCCTCATATTCTCCAAAGTCCATTCAAAAAAAAAAAAAAAACTTCCTAATAAGATGAAAGTGAGGTTTAAAATCCTGCCATTATCTAACCAGGAAACCATACACCATTGGAATCAGGAAACAAACCAAAAAACCCCACAGCATTACTGTTGCTTTTATATCTCAGAGCTGAGGCTCTTTTCTCATTTTATTCTTTAAAAACAGGGTTTGATTTACAGTCAGTGTGAAGCTACACAACCAGTCTTTCCTTATGGTCTGATGAGGATTCAACCTCTCCTCTGAAGTATCATTAACTTCAGGCCATTGTTCTCTTCGTTGTCACTTGAGTCCAGCCTTGTTAATCATCTGGGGTCTCTGTCTTCATGTGGTACCTGGGCCTATGCCAGGATGAACTCTTAGAACATTACTTCAAATCAGAATTATTATTATCTCATCAGAAACATTGGTAAGATTATCGTTTTCTTAGGCGACATCCTGCATATTACTAAGTGGTTTGGGAGAAGGAGTCCTAGGGTCTGGATAGGATCCTGCCTAGGGTTTATGGGGCTCTACTTGGTCCTTTAGTCCTTGTATGTGCTGTCACAATGTTGCATAGCCTTGATGGGCAGCATCATTGGTACTACACCCTTGTGTGTACCCGGGCTGCTGTCCCCCATTAGCCAGAAGAGGGAGCAAGAGACAAATGAGTATTTATCACCCAAAATGATGGATCAAAAGGTATATGGGAGGATGCACACCGTTGAGTTCTTGTTGGTTAGCCGAGCCAGAATGATGGAGGGTCTCCATGATTTTCATAGTAGAAGGGGCATGACCTCAACACTGCAGCTTGGTAGCGGTTGTCTGCTTTGGAATTAGCTAATGAGGCTGTCTTTGTTTGAGCATTGGAAAGCCTCCAAAACCCACTCAGGAGGGAAATTAACAAATGTCTTTTTTGTTACCTCGGGATAAATCTTCATGATGAAATGTGCAGCCTCTCCACCTCTTCAGTCTTCTCCCTTCTTCCCCAGTGGACACTCAATTACCATGGAGGCCAAAAACTAAATAAATAAATAAGGCAGAGATACCTTTATTCTTTGTTAAAAAAAAAAGTAGCAATAAAGAAAAGTTTGAGAGTAAAGACTAGTTAGAAGTGGCTGTGATGTTCACGGCCTACAGGTGATATTCTAAATTTACTGTGTTCATGCAAACATTTCTGATTATTTCAACACCAGTTATTTATGTTAATACATGATCACCAGCACCTGCTGGCGTTATCTGAGCATTGCAAATGTGGGGAATGTGGCAGTAAGCTGACTCATTTCAATTAGGATGGACCATCTCATAGGGTCACTGTTACGTTTTTCTCTAATAAGTCTCTGTGTGAGTTTGATCTTTACGAAGTAGAATAATCCTCTCATGGACTTTTTAAGTTTTCATTGTTTTACTGATTGGTGTTCATGTTAGAATTTCCGATGAATGAATTGTCAATAGGTATTTATTAAGCATCTACTATGTGCCATATGATATTCTGATTATTAGGAATGCCAAAATGTTTAATCCAGAGTCCATGGCTTTCAAGAACTTGGAAGAATGGGGAAAATAAATATTAAAAAAAATAGTTACAATGTAATACATATGTGTCAGTGTTTTAGGCACACTGTGGCACAGAGGAAATGATCAGTTTGGACACACTTTTAGGGAGTTTTGTTAGGAGAAAACAAAGAGGCAGGGAATTTTAACAGAGGCAGTTATGTTCCAGATGCATATGATGACATGCTACTATAAGTAATCTAATGTGGTGAATTTGCTATGACAGTAGGGTAAGTATTATTCATGACACTTTTGTATAAGGTATATATGGATGTGTTTATGTGCATGGTGTATGCACATGTTCATTTGCACTTGTGTGTGTGTTTGTGTATGTTTGTACTGTTACAATAAAATGTATATCTATTTTTGGACTTAGCAGGCAAGCAGGTTTGAAAGCTATCCATGTAAGTGATGGAGAGGACAGAATTCAGAAAGCAACATTTATATACGTTTTGTATACGTAATTTTATTTTTCTAACCACTGATATAAAAAGTTTATTGTACTAGTCAACTGAGAATAAATAGTCTTTCCAGATAAAAAACACTTTGGTTGTAACAAAGACAGCTTTCCTCTTGGCCCGCAATTCACTCCTCTAACACTTGGAAAAAATTAAATATTTAGCAGTGTGTGGAATTTCAATCCCAGAGAGACAGGAGGAAACTGTGTAGATCCAGATACAATATTCTAGCTATTTTGGCAAAATGTAATTTCAGAAACCACCATCTCCCATAGTGGAGAGGAAAGAAATTCAGGATTTGCCTATAACTTAATTTTTTCCCCCAGGAACACATATTTTCTGGTGAGAAAATAGAATTTAGGTAAGTCAAGCAGAGGGAATGAATGTTTTCAAGACCACAGGGAAAAGAGCAGTTTGAACCACTTATGTAGATGTTAATCCACAAAAATTTTTTTCACTGTAGACTAGGCTCTATGATCCTGTAAATATTTTTCCCACCATGGGATCCCTCTGATTATACTTTAAGACTGTTGATATCTGATTTCATTGATAAACATCCCTGGATTTTTTGAGTTTTCTTCTTTTTACAGCCCAGTGCTTGTATTTTGTCTTGACATTTGCTGTAAAATTACTGCAGACATAATATTAAAAGGTTTTGGAGATAGCAAGGTTCAAACTTTTGTACAACCAATATAGTTATTCTGGAGGAAGTAACGGTGAAGAGGAGACTTTGAGAACTTGGTTACCTTTGGGCAAAATTACAATCTGTTTTATCTTTCCTCCTGTTCACATAATACCGTGAAATTTTAGGATTAGATTTGGATTAGTGATAAGTGAGTGGTAGAGAGAGAAAAGGTTGGACAAGTTACAGAAACTGGCAAGTGTACTGGAGATGGTGAATTGATTTCTCTGGAACTGATAGACATTGATCATTGTTATGTTTTCTTTCTTCACTTCAAATAAACAAAAAGAAAACTGAAGCACAGGCAGACTTCTGCTAGAGCTCTCTAGAGCAACTACATTGTATCCCCATTTTGTAGTGGAGGTAAGAAGGGGATTTCTGTGGATAAGGGTTGGAATCTAATGCCCATGGATTTTTGCTGGTGCTAGCTCAGCTGCTACCCTGCCTGGCAATGCTGGTATCCAGCCAGCCTAGGGTGCCTCTAGTTTCCTGTGTCATGAGGCAATATGTTAATGAGTAAAAGTGCCAAATAGAAATGGGACATGAGTCCAAGTATGTGTAAACTGGAAAACATCTCTTTGTACTGGTTGATTTTTTTTTCTTCATATGCTTTTTGTCTTTTGTTTTTTGGTTTTTTTTTTGTGGTACGCGGGCCTCTCACTGTTGTGGCCTCTCCCGTTGCAGAGCACAGGCTCCGGACGCGCAGGCTCAGCGACCATGGCTCACGGGCCCAGCCGCTCCGCGGCACGTAGGATCTTCCCAGACCGGGGCACGAACCCGTGTCCCCTTCATCGGCAGGCGGACTCTCAACCACTGTGCCACCGGGGAAGTCCCTTCATATGCTTTTTAAACATACTTTTTTGTAAGAATGCCAGGGAGCGTGTTGATAAAAGGTGTTTATTGATTTGCAATTTCCAATGTAAGCCTCCTATTTCAAGGGCCTAATTTCAAGGGTCCGATTCTTGCACCCTTATGTTTAAAACTGTTCTCCTACATAATTCAGTTCCCAATGATTCTCCCCTCCTCTAGAGCCATAGTTTTTATTGACTCGGTTCCTCAAAGAGAGGTAATACCTCCTGATGAAAAGAAAATTGAACTGCAAACTGGAAGACCTAGGTTCTAGTCCCTGAGCCTTCTCATATGCCTATTTAGTCATGCAATTCATCCCCTAGGGCTCCTTCAGTGTGACTCAGTGTGGTGAGTTTGTGTGGAAAAGTGTCCACCGCATGACACTGGAACGAAAATAGTTACCCCAAAGGGTAACGATGGGTGTCCCAAGGATGTGCAAATGGGAAAACCATTGTCAGCCCACACTCCCAATTGGTAGTGGCTCATCCCACCAAAAGAGGTTGAGGTCTGCTTGCCACAATCGCAAGGCCAGAACATAGATTTCTTCAGAGAAAACCCAGATGCAGGGTGGGACCTTAAGGCCATGGAGTGAGCCTGTTGGATAGAGGTTTAGGGAAGAAATCAACTGATAGATTGATTAGTGTCTACTCAGAGATACACTTTGATCCTGTGTAGAGAAAAAGGCTAATATTTATAATAAGTTGTGAAGCAAGAGGAGGTGTTCTGCCACACACTCAACTAGAAAAATAAAACAAAGCAAAATAATCAACTCTGGCAACACTAGTTAGGGATTATCACTAGATCTTTAATGAGGAGGAAATATAGACTGATAATTTACTGGGCATCCCTTATCGATCCCTATATATCACCGTGTGCAGTAAATAGTATAGTTTTTTTCCCTTCACAGTGTGGATTCAGTTGATTTCATTGATTTATCAGATATTGATTGAACATATACTGTATGCCAGCTACTTTGCCAGCATTAGGAATACCAAAGTGTATTACCAATACCCAGACACGCTATATACCCAATACCCAATACCCAAATACCAATACCCAGACATGCTATATAACTTCATGGCTCTTACTATGTTGAGCAATTTTGAAAGAAAACTTAGCAGGCACGAGTAGTGTTACATATAGTATGCTGATAATGTGGACATGACCTAACTGTTAGAATCAAGATTCTGATATCCAGAGAATAGAAAAATCAAAATAAAATAAAAGACCAAGGTATGCAGCACCCCTTAACAACTTCTTAAAGAAACATAGTGTTATCTAGGCTCATTACAGGTTAGAAAGTACTGTGAAGCACTTAGTAAACTTCAGGTGGTGGTATTAACATGAGAAACTGTCTGGCTATTTAAATTTTATGTTTGTTGGTATTTAACGGTTTGCATCTTTATAGCCTTTCTCTGAAATTAAAAATAAAATCTTGAAGGAAAAGGATGAGAAAAGGAGGATGAGGGAGGAAGTAATATTTGTTGATCCCCTACTATGCACTGCTCGTAGCACTAAGCACTAAACTTATCTAAATATGAAATATGAAAGTTAGGAGGCATTTCTGATGCTCTTGGTAATCCCTCCACACTGTACACTATTTTGCACTTGTAGATGCTTTACAAATATTTGTGTTGTTTGACCTAGTAATTTTAAGTACTTCTAAAACAACTAAATGTCATCTTTCCCAAAAGACTCATGTCCTTCCTTACTAATAAGTGTGATAGCTCTTGCCGTGGCGCCCTCCATGGGCAAGGAAGAAGCAGGGCAAGGAAGTGATCATTTTTATACCAAAATTATTAGTGTAGCTGCTCACTCCTTTCTCAAAGCCTTTGTGGAACTAAAGACAAGTACAATGCCCATTCCTTCTTTATGCTGTGAGCTCTGGACTGAAAGCTGCCAATGCCTGAAAATGGTGTAACTTTTCCCTTTGGAGGGAGCCATTTGCCAGTGGGATGTGATACAGCTCCAGCTAGAATATGGGGTTTTCTTAAAAGGGGCTCAGTCAGCTGATTTTTTATTTTTTTGCAGTACGCGGGCCTCTCACTGTTGTGGCCTCTCCCGTTGCGGAGCACAGGCTCCGGACGCGCAGGCTCAGCGGCCATGGCTCACAGGCCCAGCTGCTCCACAACATGTGGGATCTTCCCGGACCAGGGCACGAACCCGTGTCCCCTGCACCAGCAGGCGGACTCTCAACCACTGCGCCACCAGGGAAGCCCTGATTGTTTTTTTTGAATGCTACCTGGGGAAAGGTCAAGCCACTTCACAGTGGAATGGCTTGTCTTTTAGAAGATCAAATTTAGGATGCAGGTTCAGTTAGTAATAACAATATATTTTTCTTTCTTTTAAAAAGTAGAAGATGACCAATTCAAACACACAGACAGACTCTACACAAAGAATAAGGTATTATAGAAAATGCATATGGTACATGCTAAGTGAGAAAGGCAAGATACTAATTGTTTATGATCTATAACTATGAAAAACTAACCCAAATAGACACATATTATTTAAAACCGTATAATGTTGGTCCAACTATGTGCAGTGATTTCACAGTATTAGAAGTTAAAGAGGACTAGACAGCAAGATAGCACAAGCCAGCACTGAGAAAATTCCTTATCTTTCAAGAAGCATTATTGCTCAGTGATTTAAAGTTTGGGATGTGCAGTTATATTGCCTGAATGGAATCCTACCTCCAGGAATAGCTGTGTGACATTAGGAAAGTTATACTTGCTTCATCTGCAAAATATGTGAAGATCAAAATAAGGTATACATGGATCATGCATAGTATAATACATGGAATAGACTAAGTGGTGAATAAATAGTATCATTTCTATGACATCAATTATTGATGTGATTAGGGAATTTTCAATCTGTTAACATATTACAAATTGAGCTTGAAAAAATATATGTTGTGGTAATGAATAGACAGGCACTGAACTTTGACAGTGTTATTTAATACTGCATAAATCTACAAAGGCCTCCAGAAACTCAAATGAATCAATGCTAATGCCAATGCCTTGTAAATTATAAAGCCTGAGACACCTGAAGATTCTGGATCCTCTTTTTTTTTTCTTTTGCATTCCTTATTTTATTTTACCCTGTTACCATCTTCACCTTTGTTTCTGGTTTGTGGGTACCCAGTGATTGAACCAGGGTGGTTAGTATTGCCTGGGGGTTCTTGGACTTCCAGGGGGCTGCCTGGTCCACCTGAGCAACGTGCTCTAAGTGGTTAAAGAGCTCCTCCAGGAACATCTCCCTTCTCTGCAGTACAGTGATCTTTTCTGATGACTAGAAAGCCCAGGGGAAAGGAGCTCACCCAAAGGGGTCAAAGTGATGGAAAAGTTGGGCAGGCTTTATGTAACCATGTAAAAGAAACTGTCAATTCCCACCCAAAATCCATTTTCTCATTTTCTTATTAACAAATTCTCAATGTTATTTACAATGACAATGCACCCAACTTTAAAACAAAACAAACAAGAAAACATTTCCCAGCCTTCCTAGCAGTTAGATAGGCATGTGACTTAAAGTTTGACAAGTGACAATGTCTGCAGCAGTGTTCAGTGGTGCATATAAAAAGTCTGCCTAAAGGGATCTGACGTGGATAGAAGGACATCCCCTGCCTTTCTTGCTGCCTGGGTATGATGACTGGAACTTCAGCATCCATATTGGATCATAAGGTAACTTTAGGGCTGGAAGTCTTGTACTAGGAATGGTGGAACACAGAGATAGCAGATAAAAGAGAGAAACGTCTGAGTCTTACACGACTTGGGGGAAAATTCTATATCAGCTTTCAACTATCTGATGCTGGACTTTTTAATGTGAGAAAATAAATCTTTGTAGCGTTTATACCACTAATTTTTGTATCACTGCTATTTATACTGAGCAGAATTCCTAATTACTGCATATATGAATCTGTCAGGTCCTAGTCAGTTGTCCTGCCTCCTACAGGGAAGAGCTTACCTCCAAGCTGCCTCTCATGGCTATGGATGTTTCAAGCTTCTGAAAGTGCTTTGCCAGCTGCTCAGAGACTGTGCTTGTTTAACTTTGCTTAGCAAAATCACTTCCCAGCTCTAAGTAGCAAAGAGATAATGCATGTTGGCCTTAGCATTGGGTTCTCTTTTTACAAGTAACTGACAAGTGTTGTACCACTCGAATAAGCATTGCCCAGAAGTCTTTTAAAACCTCATATGATCCCCAGTTCTACCAAATCCTAAAAGAAACTAACCAACTGACTGGCCAATGACTGGTTCACTAACCAATGCTCACACATACTTACTTAGTTCAACCACTATGTGTTGATCACTTTTGTCCACCAAGGGCTAGGTTCATAGCACACAGAGATGAATCAGAAATAGTTCTAAGTCAACCTTTCATTTCATTCTAGCAGGGAACACATTAAACCAGAGCTGAAATCCACTAAGGGTCCCATAGCTGGTGATGCCTTTGCCACACCACAGTGCGGTTTATCTAGCACTAGACTTAGTTGAAATCACTTTTTTCTACAATGCTGGCATTTTAAGGCTTTCTGTCAGATAGATAAATCGATAGATATAAACATATAAATATCAAAAGACCCATGCTCTATTTTCTGATAGCAATTTGTGCCCAGTTATCTGAGTACCTCAAAGATACCTGCTGCTGTTTTTAACAACTTTAGAAGACAGTAAGTCCTCCAAAAATGCAAGACTTGAAATCTGACACAGAACAGAGTGAACAGATAAGAGATGGTTCAAGGCAGTTTACCTCTGTGATGGTTCTGTTGAGACAGAACACACATAAATACGTATGTACTCACATACACACAAAGTATTTGAAATAAGAATTGCCTTCAAGGAGAAGCACAAAGGGAACAGAAGTCCCAAGGTATGTTACTGGTCTTGGAAAAGTTTACTGTTTACTTATTTATAAATGTAGGCGAAGCCCAATTAGTCTTTAGCTTAAGGAAGAGAGACACAAGAGGAGAAACGGTCTTGGATGGCCTTCATGATTTTTTTCCCCCCATGTTAAGCATGAAAACTTATTTTCAGTATCGGATTTTGGCTGGATTCTTCTTCTTCCCAGAGGCTGGCTCTGCAGAAGTCATTATCAGACCTCTGGAAGTAACATTTGATCTACATCTGAATACATATAGATTCCTCGCCTTCCCTTAGCTTCTCCCTCCTTGCTTTCCCCTGCCCTCTTGTGACAGTGATTGCATGTGAAATTAGTTATCAGTCCTGTCACATCTTCCACCGCTAACACTGGTCAGTATTGAATTATAGGGAACGCAAACACAATTTTCAGCAGCCTAATTGCTTCTCCTGTGCCCAGCGAAACTTTACATTAAATACCCACGGCAAGCAGATTGTATTTGATTTTCATAACAAACTGGTGGGATTTCATTACCGGAATCCCTAGCATCTATTCACATGACTCTTTCCTAACTGCTCTATCAGGCTGGTATTGGAAAAAGCAATTCCTTTTCAAAGCAGCAGCTGCCCAGTGCGGTGTTGATGTGTATCAGGTGGTTCCACAAGAGTGAAATGGGTGTGTTAAAACCAGACTGGTTCTTCTCTTTTAGAAGATGACTGACTGAACTCCACAGTGCCTCACTCCATTCGAAGCAATTAGGAGTGCAGTGGCAAAGGATCCCCAGGGCTTGTCAGTGTTGTCCCCAAAGATTACAAGAGATTGGCCCATAGTGACACATGGTGAATGCACTCCATAGACATTGATTGAGAGCTTCTACCGTCCCATCCTCAAAAAGCTCAGAGATTAGGTAGAAGGGAAGAAAAAAATATTAAAAACAAACTGTAATGAACTGTTTAATGTATACTGATAGATGTATCTTCAAGGTATCTTAGTAACTTAGAAGATACTGCAGGTACAGAAGAGGACTGAGATATTCACCAAAATCTTAAAAGAGAAATTAACACTTGAATTGGGTGATGAAGGGTGAGTAGGAGTTCATTAGGCAGACATGGTGGAGAACAGCATTTTAGAAAAAGTAATACCAATAACTAGCATTTATTGAGAGCTTTATTGTGTTAGTCCTGGTTTGAAGCACATTATATGCATTTAAAAGTATAATCTTTATAGCAACCCTCTGAGATATTATGCCCATTTTATGAATGAGGAAACTGAGGCAGTGAGAGATTAAGAAACTAACCTAACTATGATTGTTATTTTTATATGTCAACTTGACTGGTCATGGGCTGCCCAGATTAAACATTATTTATGGGTGTGTCTGTATGGGTGTTTCTGTATGAGATTAATATTTGAATCATTGGACTCAGTAAAGTAGATTGCCCAGTGTGGGTGTGCAGCATCCAATCCATCCGGAAGAGATAAAAAATCAGAGGAAGAACAATTTTTGGTTCTCAGACCTTTGGACTTGGACTCAATTACAATACTGGTTTTCCTGGATCTTCAGTTGACAGATGACAGATCATAGAACTAACTTCTCAGCCTCCATGATCACATGAGCCAATTCCTTATAATAAAAATAAATAGAGTGTGTGTGTGTGTGTGTGTGTGTGTGTGTGTGTGTGTGTATCTGTGTATGATTTATCTACAGAACTCTGACTAACACACATTTTGGTACCAAGCGCAATTGTAGAGGAACAAATTGTTAAGGATGAGTTTTTTTTCATTGGTTCTGGGATTTCTGGAGTTGGCTCTCAAATCTTACTATATTTAAAGATGCTAATGACTCTATTTTCAGTAGTAAAGAGAGCACTGATAGTCCATGGTGTGAACTGTTTATAGACATACCCAAAATATCTGTATTGAGCATTCCTAATCAACCACTTATAAGAAGCAAGGAGGTAGGTGATTCTCTATATGATACTTGCAAATATTTTTTAAAAACTAAAGAATACAATGACATTGGATGGTTGTTACACAGCTAATAAATAACAGAGCAAGAATTAAAACCCAGAAATATGAAGCAGTCACAGATGAGCAGGGAAGACAGATCGAAATCATTAAGGATCACATTGGTCATGCTAGGTTGGAGTTAATCTGTAGACATTTGGGAGCCAAAGAAAAGAAGTGACAAGATCAGATTTGCATTTTAGAAATATTATTGTGTAAGTAGACAGAAGAAGTGATTAGAAGGAAGCCAGAACTGGAAGCTGGGAGATAAAGGCTTTCACAGTAGTCTAGGCAAGAGATGATGGATGAGAGGCTGAGTCATGGGAACAGCATCCGGGGTGATGAAGAGAGAATATATGAGAAATATTTAAAGGGTGCATCTAGGTAATAGATTGGAGTGATGGAGGTGGAATTAGAATCAGTGAATCTACTTTTCTGACTTCCTTTCCCTATCCCCATATCCACCAGGTTTCTTGAAATAAGAAGCAAGGAAAAAAAAGTTTGAAGAAGGGGGAGAAAGGTTAAAAGAGATCAGACTTGAGAGGGAGAATTTAAAATTGGAGTATTCCAAGGGACTGGGTAAGCCTGAGAAATGTCTACAAACTATTTGTGTATTCTGTAGAATCAATGTGGATTAGCCATTGAAATTCATAAACCTACAGATTAGCACAGGGCAGGAGTCGAGTCTAGAGAGTTTACTTTTCGAATACTTTAACTTCCTTGTTTTATAGATGAGGGAATGAGGTCTAGAGAGGTGGAAATGACTTGTCTCAGATCAGTTAGCCAAGTGTTTGTTAGTTTGTTATGGAGCCAAATCCGTGCCTCCCATTTCATTTGTTTTGGATCATGACACCCTCAAGTAGTAGCCAAGTCCCTCCTCTCTGGATGAGAATCTTTAAACACTGAGTCCTAACCTAATATGCCTTAGACAGTAAGAACTGTATGGCACTGCCCAGATCTCTCCTCATTTCAACCCTAGGATCCACATACTCAGCTTCTGGAAGTGTTGGCTGCTGACTGCTCTCATCTGGGTACCTGTCCAGGAATTGCTTTCTGCTGAAGGAAGTTACCTGTTTTAAGATTATACTAAAGTAAAAAACAAAATGAAAACATTGTACAGAGGACGTTTATTGTCATGGTGTGTAGGGGGGGTGCTATGCTTACAGAATAAATTCACAGAGGTAGAATTACTGGTTCCACAATATTAATGAAGTTTTAGACGTTTGGTACCTGTTCTCAAAAGGCTTTTCAAAAGTGTACATCAGTACACACATAGTAATGTTCAATAGTATTCATTTCACCACTTCTCTCACCGTCATTTTAGAAGCAAATTCATTTTTCATCCCCAAATTCCACTAAATTTCAGGAGAGGAATTAAGGAAATATACCAAACTTTGAAGCATTAAAACTATATTTTTAAGAGATCCTGTCTTCTGTTGTCAATAACAAGCAATAATAGAGAAGAGGCTCAAAACTAACCAATAGGGCTTCCCTGGTGGCGCAGTGGTTGAGAATCTGCCCGCCAATGCAGGGGACACGGGTTCGAGCCCTGGTCTGGGAAGATCCCACATGCCGCGGAGCAACTAGGCCCGTGAGCCACAACTACTGAGCCTGCACGTCTGGAGCTTGTGCTCTGCAACAAGAGAGGCCGTGACAGTGAGAGGCCCGCGCACCGCGATGACGAGTGGGCCCCGCTCGCCGCAACTGGAGAAAGCCCTTGCACAGAAACGAACACCCAACACAGCCAAAAATAAATTAATTAATTAAATTAAATAAAAGAGAAGGGGAGAGTGTACAGGGTAGGAGAAAGAGAAGAACACTCAAGTTGTAATTTAAAATAATTAAAAAAAAAAAACTAACCAATAGCAGACAAAGAGACCCACATTGAAATTTCAGTTTTTTTACTTGAAATATGCTTGGTTAAAAGCAATAGTTTTCCCCTTCACTCACTGATGAGTCTTTGTCTAATTGGAATATGACTAAAACCAGTTGTGATTGAGGAAGGGATGCAGGAGATGCCTATTAGGTAAAACCAAGAATTGCGGTGATCATAGTCACGTTAGTCAACCTATCCTTTACCAACTACAGAGTCAAAAAATAACATCAACAAGGTTGTCTGGAATTTGAGAACTATAAAAATACTAAGGCTGTATTATTATCATCATATAAAATTTTGAATTTAGGTATTGTGGCTGAATAGCTGCAACACACGAGAGACATAATCTCCCAGTGAAATTACACTCCCTTGGTTCAGGAAGAGAAAGAAGAAGAAATCCTTTTCACTTTATTTTACTGGTCAAAGCTTTTAATTTCTACTGTTTACATTGTTTTTTAATATTAAAGACATTTTTTGTAGTCTCTGGTGATATATATTTTTTTAATTTATTGATTTTATTTATTTTTGGCTGTGTTGGATGTTCATTGCTGCGCGCGGGCTTTCTCTAGTTGCGGCAAGCAGGGACTACTCTTTGTTGCAGTGCGCGGGCTTCTCATTGCAGTGGCTTCTCTCGTTGTGGAGCACGGGCTGTAGGCGCATGGGCTTCAGTAGTTGCGGCACATGGGCTCAGTAGTTGTGGCGCACGGGCTTAGTTGCTCCGTGGCATGTGAGATCTTCCCAGACCAGGGCTCAAACCTGTGTCCCCTGCATTGGCAGACGGATCTCAACGACTGCGCCAACAGGGAAGCCCCTCTGGTGAAATTTTTGAAGATTAATTTTGCGGATAATAGGATAATGTTCTTGTTTACCTATAATACTTATGACCATAAGATTCCTTGTGATGTTAAAGTCCAAAACTTCCCAAAGGAATTAACTGCCAACTACTTATATTGAACATGTTCCTTATTGCATGTCCTTTATTTGGAGATCATCTTAAAGTAGTAACAAGACAGGATTTGTGTCTTTCTACATGATGTTTTCCTCAGTATTACACGGAACACTGTATTCATAAAAGTGAATCAAATCAAGAAATATTTATTCTCCTACTGTATTTTAGATACTCTTGTAGATTTTTAAGAAATACCAAATATAGCCGTAATTCCGCCCTCAAGATTGGGTAGTTCCCAATCTACCAACGAAGCAAGAACCATATATGTGAAAGGATAAATGTCTTTAAAAAGTGTTTCTTAAAAAAAAAAAAGTGTTTCTTAATCATGAGTGTCTATTTCAGTGATCTCTGGGGCTTTTAAAAGTTATCCACAGAAATTCTGATTATTGGTTCGGACACAGGGCCCATTTGTTTCTATAATCAGAAAGCTCTACAGGTGAGTTAGATGTACACCTTCAAAAAGGAATTATTGTCTTACCAATTCATGCGAGGCAATGCCTACTGCTACCTGGAGTTGACCCTGGAGGTATTTACAAAGTTAGCATTGCATGAGCTAGGTTTTGAAGAATGGGCAGAATTTGAATAAGCCAAGAGGAAATGGGGATATTTATGGTTAGAACTGAATGATCTCAAGAAAGAAATTGGAAAGCATAGGGAGGGATCAGAGAATGATATATATGGCTGGAATATAAAGGTTATATAATGGTAGTTAGGAAGAAAGCTTTAATATAGCAAGCATTGGAAATTCCTAAGGAAGTTTGAGTTTAAAAGTTGAACACAATAAAACAATTTTAGACTCTTGGAGAATTTTGAATGTCAAGGATTAGTTCTTTGTCATTGTGAAATCATAAAGGTATTTTGATCTGAGAAGTGGTTTCATAGGAAAATACTTAAGGGCATGTGCAAGGATGGATGAGAATAGAGAGAGAATGGAGGGGAAGCTGAGATACTACCACCATGAGGCTATAAAGACTCGTACTAAGGTGGTAGCATTAGAGTGCAAGAAATATGACAACATTTTAAAGGAAGGATCCATTGACAGGGTGGCTGATTGGACTTTGGAAGAGAGCATCCATGCCTGAATGAATGAAAAGTGAATGGTGCCATTTAGGTCATCTAGATCATCGATTTAGAGGGAAATGGCTTTGGGGGAAAGAGAAAATGAAGGGTTTTCTGATGTCTGTGATTATAGAGAAACAGTCAAGCAGAGTTACATGGGAGGCAGTTGACCATGCAGAGCTAGGGTCCAAGACCAAGAAGGAGGTGAAGAAAGAGATTTTGGATGATTTTCCATGGAGGAAATAGGAGTAAATACATTCTTGAGAAGGCATGGGATTTGAAGGGAATAAGATATAGACAGAGACAAGAATAAAAGGATAACACTCAAACCTTGGGGGAAGTCTGTATTTAAGAGGTGGTAGGAGAAAGTGAAGGCATAGCAAAAAAAAGAAAAAGTAACATCAAGAAGGGGAAGGACCAGAAAATCGGAACCCACAGGAAAGAGAGCATTTCGGGAGCCAAGGCGTGATCAGCTCTATTAAAACACTACAGAGAAACTGGTAAAACAAGTAATGTTAGGATTAGTCCCCCCCCCACCCCCCTGCCGTGTAACAAGAATGATAACTATTACGAGGTAGTTCTGAGGATTAGTTGAAATATGTGTATTAAACATTTCGTATGAGGTTAGGCATAAGAAAAGCATTTAGTCAACAATATCTATTGTTGTAAGTGTTATAATTACTGATCAGCACCCAACTATGCTGAGCACTTTTCTGGTTACACATTTGGATAAGATACAACTCTCACTTTCAAAGAGATCAACGTCCTTACAAAGAGAAAGATGTAACCAGGTAAATACTATTTTATGGTGTTGGTTCTATGAGAAAGATGCATATACAGTAGAAAGAGGCTCTAAGAGAGAAAAGTGAATACCTTATCCATCCTTTGTCAGATGCAAATTATAGGATTAGCCTTACATATTGAATTTTACTCTTAGAGTTGTAAAATTTGCCAAGCCAGTTCATGGGGTGTTGAGTCTGCGTAATGATTATACGCCTTGCCTCAAACCTGGAGGGACAGACTCTTGGGAGAGACCAGACGAAATTCAATGTCTTGTATCTTATCTCCATGCACAGACCCCTTGTTTACTTTCTCTACCATAAATAAATCAGAATGACTTTGAGCAAGGGGCATTTTCTGTAGCTTGAAGAACAGTTGATCTTTACACCCAGTTTACAAATTAGGCAAACAGATAAATTATTTATAGCGTGGTGAAAATAGAATTTGACCAAATCCAACAGCTTTCTTAGGGCTACTGTTTGTTCCTCAAGGAATGGATCATTTCACCCTTGGCTGAATCCAAGTTTTCTCAAACTTTTCTACTCAAAGTATATTCTAACCAATGGCATGAGTATCACTTGGATACTTGTTTCAAATGCAGAATGTCAGGCCCTATTCCAGACCTACTGATGCAGAATCTGCCTTTTGGCAAGAACTTCAGGGGAACTGTGTATAGGTTGAGAGGAACTGGGCTGGAACGTTGTATGTTAGGAGCTCAACCACATGCCCCGCATTGCTCCCGTGTACTGTTGGGTGATCTCGGAGCATCGTGAAGGAATTTTGGATTATGGTTTAGTGCAGAGTCCATATGGTGGAGACCACAGTTAGAACAAGGTACCACTGCTTGTTTTATCTGAGTTAAGTGATATGGGTTTGCACAAATGAATATTTCTGATTGCAATGGACAAAACGTTGATGTCCCCTCAAAATGTATATGACGCTATCTTAACCCCCAAGGTGATGGCATTAGGCGGTAGGACCTTTGGGAGGTGATTAGGTCATGAAGACAGAGCCCTCATTAATAGAATTAGTGCCATACAAAAGAAGCCTAAGAAAGGTCCCTTGCCCCTTCTGCATGTGAGGTCCCAGCAAAAGGACTACTGTCTAGGAAACAGGCTCTCGCCAGACACCAGATCTGCCTGCACCTTGATTTTGGACTTCTTAGCCTTCAGAACTGTGAGAAATAAATTTCTGTTATTTATAAACTACTGAATCTATATTTGTGCTATAGCAACCAACAGACTCAGAGGAACTGAGCCATTGAAGATAGGGGTAGGAGTGATTATTTTGCCACTGGAAAGTGCTTCTAGACACAGAAGCAAGCAAAATCTGGAGAGTCCTTCCAGAAATCAGAAATATTGGCAAAGAGCTTCATAGGTGGTTTATATAAATTTTTCTGTCACTAGCTAACTGCGTGACTGTAGACATTTTTTAACCTCTCTAAGCTTGAGTTTTCTCATACATAGAATGTGGATAGTTATTGTACCTGTATCACAGGGTTACTGTGGAGCTAAATGAACTAGAATATATAAAGCAGTTAGCACAGAGTCGAGTCCTAGTGAGGGCTCAGTAAGTACTACTTGTCTATTATTATTTAGTTTGTTATTATTCTATAGTAATTGAGTATCTGTTATCTAATCTCTTATGTAACAGTAGTGAAATAATAGACTTCTGGATACTTTGGGGAAAATTCAGTAATTTCAAGTTAAGTGATATTGACAAAGACTGTGATACTAAAGATTCTGGTGGTACTTAAGGAACTACTTTCTTAGTCTGTATGCTGTGGCCAGTAAAACTATTTATATCTTTTGTTCCTGCTACATTTGAGCCAAAATGCCCCCCTCTTTCTCAGGAAAATGCCATCAGCTCACCATTCCCACACTATGCAGATGCTTTTTGCAGCCGTAGAAGCAGGTCTGAGCAGATGAATAGCAGCCTGTGGACGCATGTTTACCCTCCTTTGTCACCGTTCAGCTTACTTTACATTTTCTAGGAACACATTTTAGGATGGAATTGCCTCTGTTCCATTTATATTTAGTCGATTATCTGGTCTATTTTCTGTTTTTACAATCGAATTAATCTCAGCACATTAACTTAGTCTAAGGCATGGCAGCTGTGGAAACCTGATTTATTTACTTTGAGAGAAAAAGGACAAGCTGGCACAGTGTCCTCCCGTTTTGTGATTATATGCAACTGATTACGAGCACGGATGGTATTCTGGCCCTAATATTAAATTCTGCTCTTAAGCCACTAGAGTCAAAACAGTATAAGTGACTGTAACCCTACATATTTTCCAATGCAAGTGGTTGTTTCCAAAGGAATGCCAATTCATTCTCCTCTGCAGGTCTTACTCAGAATATTTAATTCTGAACTATTGGCCTATCACCCGTAACTGCCCTTTCTACCATCTTTGACTCCCTCAATGGAGAAATGAAATGAAGAAATTCTTCATTTACTTCATCTAAAATGTTGTATTTTTTTATATTCTAGAAGCCATGAGAGAAATCCTTGAGGCCTTAGCTCCTGTGTTCTCTTTAAATTGTATCATTTCAGTTTTGTTGATTGTATTTATTTTTCATTCTTCTTCCACCACTCTTTTAAGTCCTTTCTCCGAACTCTTGGAAGGCTTTGACGGGAAAGCCTATACCTCACCTGCAGATGCTTTCATCTAGTTGCCTAACCTCCTGCCGTGACCACTGTTCCTTTATTAAAGATAAGGATTGCCTTTGGTTAACTCCACTGCCCACGAGAGCAATGATTGACTTCCCACTGGGTGCACTGCAGGTGATATTGCAGATTTCACTTTCCCCACATGACTGAGCCACTGATAATGATTAAAAATTCAAAAGACTGCCAAAGAGCCACATTATTGTTCCCTCACAGGGGGCTTTAAAAATATGTAGTCTAAATTGTTTCTCCTAAGGCTAACATCAGTTTTATCTTCAAAGCATCAATGTGACTTCTTTTTATAGGTGCAAGGGAAAACCAAAGGGTGACAGAGGAAAATGTTTCTATTCTTAGTCTTACTACTGACTCATTGTATATACCAGTTTTGAATTTCACTTTATATTCCATTTCTAAAATGGGATAGAAATACGTGGGATAAACTGCTATCCAAGTCAGTTAGGTCTTCATGTCCTAAATAGCGCCTCTCACGATGCCCTTTGCCCTATGGGTGGATCTGAACATGCCTCTTTATTCCCAACTGTGCTTTGGATCCACTTTTACAGACACAGCATCTATGAACAACACAGCTGTGTTACACTAGAGTGCAGAGATTCACAGCTTAGGCTTTGTAGTGACCTTGTCATGAATTCAGATTCCAGTTTTGCCACTTTCTTCCTCTGTAGACTTGGGCTAATAAATGAGCTTCTTTGACCCATAGTTTCTTTATCTATAAAATAGGGATGATAGTAATACGTATCTCGTAGGTTTATTGGGAGGATCAAATGAAATGTAATTAGAAAGCTGGTGCGAAGTATCAAGTATAATATGGGCACTATATTGGTATGAAACACTATTTTTATTACTTAGTAGTTTGCAGGTTTGACTCAGTCCATTGTAAACTTTCAGAGGACAAGACCTCGATTGTATTTCATTTTTGTGTCTCTATAATCTAGCACAGTGGTCTGCATTTAGTAGTTATAGCAAACAGTGAATGAACAAATTATATGAGTGATTAAATAATCACTTCAGGTTTATAATTTGTCAAAGGAATAATTTCCAGATAGACTTTTTCCCTTAGGATGTGTTCTTTAAGATGGTCCTAGTGCTAATGCTGTAGTTGCCTAAACTAGCTCTGTGAGACATCCTGGGACCTGAACCCCCAGCAGTGTATCCTGGGACCCTCGTGGATCTCAGTCATAGTCCTTCATTCATGAGTTCATGCCTCACTGGTCATTTTCCTATATTTGTCACCACTGATGTAGCCTACATGCTCAATTTTCTAATGCTTATTATGGTTTTAAGTTTTCTCCCTTTTCTTAAGAAAAAAATCCCCGGAAATATGGCAAAACTCTACATAAACCCACATTTTCTCACATCTTTAGCTCGGAAACTCTGTTCTTTTGCAGAAAAACAGGTTGCAAACATTGCAGCGTGGAACAGAATTGACACGTGACCTTTGCTTTTATTGATCCATTGCTTATTTGTATCAGATGTGATCCTTCCCCTGTTTATTATGCCTTACTGCTTCTTTGTGAACTAGTCACTTGCCTTGAGTGTTTGCACCTCCAAACTTTCTCAGCACCGTTAGCCCTGATAATATCCCTTCCTTCCAAGGTTTCCTGATTATGCAGTTAGGCTATTTCTATGCCAATCGTGTCACAGGATTATTATTTTACATTTTTAATAAAGAAAGAAAGAGAATGATACAAAGTGGTAGAAAGACAGGTAAGATTAATTGGTTGGACCAGCCAATTATCAGACCACCTAGATTTTACAGGTAGCTTTCTGATCAGAGAGGCTGGGGGGAGAAATAAAAAGAAGGGCAACCTTTGCTGAATCCTGTACATATATGGAAGATACAGTAATGATGTGCCCTTTGGTAGCTGAAAGCGTTAGCTATAAGAAGTAAGTGTTTTAGTTTTCAAAATGGCAGTCCATGGCTTTTCATAGCTTCTTCCTGAGGTGGGTTTATGGCCAGTTGGGTGGTGATACACATACAAGGCTTGCTAAAAGTTACAAAATGCCAGTGGCAATTCTTAGAAGAGAGCCTTAGGTTACCAGACTAAGCCACTTCAGCAGTATCATCAATTACTAACCTCTCCCTAAAAGTGAAGCACATTTTTATTATTCTGGGCTGTTGCTTTGCATCTTGGTGCATCACTACTTACCTTTTCTTCCCTTTGGTTTCATTGGGATTCTATCCTGGTACATTCCCAGCCCCACAGCAAAAGAATGATAGGAATGGACATCTAAGGCACCCATCTCTGGATGAAGATAACTTAGTCATTACTGCTTAATGCATTTCTAGATTTGTATTGTCTGTCATTGAATAGCACAGCATTCATTCATTTATCCTTATATCAATTAAACCACTTATTCAATGAATATCCGATAGAACTGGGTCATATCCTGACTTTACCGCTTACTAGCTCTGTGACATTGGATATGGTTATTAACCTCACTGAACTTCAGTTGCTATATTTTCAAAGTTTGAATGATAGTAACTAACATCAGGTTGTTAGAGGATTAAATGATATATACAAAGCTTCTAGGATGGGTGCTGACATGTAGGAGGTACTCAAGAGACGGTAGCTGAAAAGAACATTTCTTACAATTTTGTTAGTGTATAGCATGACAATTTTTAATGTAGGTAGTGACCGTATTTGTGTAGTCTTAATAGTGGCATTTAAAAAATCCATTTTAGGATTCTTTAAAATCTAAGGAATTGGATTTTGTCTTCCTTCTTACTATATTAAAAAAAATTAAAAGGAAAAAAGTAGGTTTCCTTTTAACAAATCTATTAATAGAGAAGGAAGCACTGAGACTTCTTTGGAATGCAAGATAATAAGAAGTTTGTAGGCAAATTTTTGAACTAGAAAGGCATGGATTTTTCCTTATGAGAGGACAGTTTAAAGGTTTTAAATTTTTAAATAGTCAAGGATCTCACCTTTGAGAAAAATTGGAAACAATATCTTTTTCTTAGATAATAAATTGTGGACTGAATTTCCATGACTCCTTCTCCTTTTAAATGCTGCTCTTGCGGGAAGACAGACTTTGGCTCAGGACAAGTTAAGAGCCACGTTTTCCTCATACAGTTCCTGTGATATTTTTAGAAGTATCCACTTCCTTTTCTCATATGTCAATTGTGTGGGTCTTTGAAGTTTCTGTGTCTCTAGATGATGTCCGTGTTCAACCAACTTGAAGATTCTTCTGTTTGGGTTTGGCAGAGGGTTTAGAGAGTGAGGGTTTTCACTTGACCCAGGTCTTCTGCAGGCCAGACCTAACTTACCCAGGTAAGGACAGGGACTGGAAGTGAGGAGGAGAATTATGTTCTACAGCCCTTTCAGAAGCTCAAGTACACCTCGCAGCCAGGCCTGCTGCTGAGAGCATGCTGGCAGTAACAGAGCAGGTTCCCGTGGCCAGGCACATGGGCAAGAGTTAAGTCAAAAGTCTGGAATATTAACCCAAAGAAAGAAGACTTCCCAGGAAAAAGGCCATTAGACCTGTTCTAGGCTAAGACCTCAAAAAACAGCAGTAGGTAGAAGTTGTAACATCCCCAAGAGCTGGTTAAATCTCCAGAGGGCTCTTCATAGGAGAGTGAGTTTCCCGCCACTGGAGGTATTGAAGAAAAAGGAAGGGCAGACACTTTCCAGGGTTATTGAAGGAATTTATTTATCAGATGCATTTTGTACTTGATAACTACTAAGTTCTGCTCTGTCTTAGAAATTCAATGGTTATTCGAATTAGATCCATTTTTCACATTTTTTCCATTGGGAAGTTGTTCTCAGTACCGTCTCTCCTCTTTGAGATTTAACAAGAAATTATAGAAATCCAAAGCATTTAAAAGTGATGGCTAATTAACATATTACTCTCAGAGAAATATGATCAATGTGATCAAAAGTGAATTGCAGGCCTTCCCTGGTGGCGCAGTGGTTGGGAGTCCGCCTGCCGATGCAGGGGACACGGGTTTGTGCCCCGGTCCAGGATGATCCCACATGCCGCGGAGCGGCTAGGCCCGTGAGCCATGGCCGCTGAGCCTGCGCGTCCAGAGCCTGTGCTCTGCAACGGGATAGGCCACAACAGTGAGAGGCCCGCGTACCGCAAAAAAAAAAAAAAATGAATTGGAGGTTTTATTTACTTTAGCATCATTCTGATTTCTTCTACTTGGTTAAGGAGGGAGAGAGAGATCAGGAGAGGGAAGGAGAAAGTAGGGGAGAAAGTGAGACCATATTCAATTTCCCAGGGAAGGGAAGAAGAAAAAGAAATTGAGTTTTTAGAAATACATGTAACACTGTACCAGGTCGTTATGGTCGTTTATAATGCTTGTCTTCCCTTAGACCTGACCGGCTTTCTGCTGGACCCGAGACATCTCCCTTGAGAGCATCATCACAGAACTGTTAGAAATCCTAATATGTCACGATTTTACCACCCATCCTCTTCTAAGTATTCCAGCTTGGAGAGTTTGCAGATCCCTGGTTAATTAATGTTGAACCTTTCAGGGTATCTATGAATCTTGGCAGGGGTGGTAGGGGACTAGAATTTAATTAAAGGCACAAGCTATGTGGGTATTGTGCAGTCTCAGATTCCAGGAGGGAGATGGTCATTGTATGGAGGTTGCTGGTGGGAGGTAAGCAGGAAGGCAAAGTGTGCAAAGGTTGAAGGAAGATGATATCCGAAGGCTTAAACAAGGGAGACGAAAAACAAAGAAATGGGCATGATCCAGCTGAGCTTACCAAGGCGTGGTCATAGAGAAGGGGTGTGTGTGTGTGTGTGTGTGTGTGTCTGTGTGCGCTTTACAACACACTGACTTAGAGGTAGCAGCCCTTTCCCCTGATAGAAATTTGATGAGGCAGCAACAAAACCTGAACAGAGACTAATTAAAGAGCAAGGAAGTAGCTAATGAAATGAAAGTAACTTTAAAAGCATGAAAAGAAATTGTTGTTAACACACCATGTGGTTAACCTATGAACCTAGCTGCTGTGGAAACATAATAACACAGAGTCAGCTCCTGCAATGCAAATAAGTTCCTTCCTGGGTGGAAATGGGGCTCTTTGGAGAAAGATTAACTTTACTGTCCATGGGGGCATAATTTAACTCACTGGAATAGTAATTTGACAAATGGCTGCTGCTTTCTATTAGCAAAACCATGTGCTGCAAAACCATGAAGAAAAACATTCTTGCTCTCCCCCTACCCCAGCATAAGGACAACTTTGAGCCTGCTCATTTTTGAAACTTCCATCAGTGGAAAGAAAGCTCTAAGGTTTGGTAACGTGTGGTACAAAACAGAGTGAGCCTGGTTCAGAAAACATTTCTCCAAGGCGGGGGAGTGTTTGCCGGGTTTACCCATACTGGATTTTGGAATCTTGACGATTCTTGTCCTTTTGGTCCACGTGGTTCAAGTTAAAAATAAAAGGAGTTTCTTCTACTTGGGACTTGAGTTAGTTGAGAGTGTGATACTGAGGTTTGATGGACATTTACATACCAAATTACACATAACCCAGTGTGTGACTGATATTAAATCACTTCTCTTCACTAAGGAGCTGGTAAGCATCTTAACCAGGTAGGGCTGGGGGAATTTTCAACACAGTTCTAGCTGTGTTGGGGTTCCTGTTCCCTTATCTCCTTATTCTATGTGTCATACACTGATTCTCTTCTAAGTTCCAGGGCATTTCACAGGAAAATATCCCTTCCATAAATAAGGAATTTAGACCAGGAGCAAAAACATCTCCATCTCTCTGCTTGCAGTTATCACTCAATGTTCAAACCTTATGCTCAAGGTTTTCAATATTTATATCTCTTGCTGTTGTAGTTCCTAATATACCCTTGTACAGGTGTATTTAAATCTGGGGATGCTTGAATCTTTTAGTATATGTATATGCTCTTCACAGTTTCTCTGCTTGAGTCATCTCCCTGCTATAAACTGCAGGGATAGAAGCCATTTTTTGCAGCCACCCTGGTTTTTACCAAGGAAGAAACAACCTCTGTATCATGTACTTGCTGAAAAGGTCTCCTCTAGTGTCAACCATTCACTCAGTTGTTTATTTACTGAGTGCCTACTATGTTTCAGGCAGGGGTCTAAAGGGAACGACTCAGACAATGTTCCCGTCCCATGCATGCCATATCCTAGTGAGAAGAGGCAGATGATAAATAGGTAAATCATAAATCAGTTGCCGATAGCAATAAGTGCTAGAATGCAAAGGAACTGAACAAGGGCAGAGGTACTTTGGTGGTTGGAGAAGACCCCTGGAAGGAGGAGACATCCCACTTGAAACCTAAGAGATGAGATGGGCCAATAAGAGCAGACCTGGAAGAAGGAAACTGAGGACAGAGGAAGGAGAAGCCTGCAAATGTGGAAACAAGGGGGCCAGAGTGGCAAGAGCAGAGTGAGGAAGGGAACGCTAGGAGGGAAGCAGAGGCTGGTTCCTGAAGTGTATGCTTGTTCACTGACAGTAATCATCGACAGTCTCACATTTTACAAAACCCAAGTTTATAATAAAAAGTAAAATTATATCTCTATTTTTTCCCATCTTTGCCTATGACCTTTATTAAATAACAATAAGAATAATAAATTTAAGTCCATTGCACGTTCTAGTCACAAGGTTTGAAGCATTTTACGTACGTTATCTCATTCAGTCCTCGCATGTGTGCTAAGAAGTAGTGATGAAGCCAAGATTTAGAGAAATTAACCAATCTTCCAAGATTTAGCACAGCTATTGCATTGCAAAACCTGGATCAGTCTTACGCAGGCTTGTTTTCAAAGCCATAGGTTTACTTCTAAACTACATAACTTTTCTAGCACTGCCGCTGTACTCTTACTATGTGCCAGGAACTAAAGTGCATATTTTACACATACTACCTCAAAATACAAAACAGTCTGACAGAGTAGCTATCATTCCCATCAATTTGCAAGTAGGAACACTGAGAAATAGAACATTCAAAGAATTTGCTTGAGACTAAATGCTAGTAATTGGCAGTGCTGGGATTCAGAGTGAGGTCTACCTGAGTCTGAAGCCCATTCTAATGAACACTCCACAACATGCCTTCCAATGTCATCAGTGCCTCAATCTGGAAACACAGGCCCAGGTTGCACAGGGGCTAACTTGAGAAGGATGGGTTGTAGGGACAGGATTTAAGTCACCTTTGTTTCACCAGTATAACTCATGCTTCCAGGTGGGTAAGATCTTACCCGTTTCTCTTTTCCCCTATCAAATACAGACTTCTCTATGAGCTGTGTCTTGGTAAGTCTGAACC
This sequence comes from Neophocaena asiaeorientalis asiaeorientalis, assembly GCF_003031525.2. Classification (NCBI taxonomy): domain Eukaryota; kingdom Metazoa; phylum Chordata; class Mammalia; order Artiodactyla; family Phocoenidae; genus Neophocaena; species Neophocaena asiaeorientalis. Next base: position 631,625 of record NW_020172456.1, on the reverse strand, counting down.
CAATGCAACCTTGCCATCATGTGGGCACCATAGCAATTGTGGTACTCCTCCTTGGTTCCAATTATTTTTGTCCATGCTTCATTGATTCTTTCTACTCACCTCCTGTGGGCACACTTACTCCCTGAGAAGTAGGGCTATATCTCCCTCATTTACGCACCCTGTGTAACATCCAGCTGCTTAACGTGTCACATAAAATAGGTGCCCAATAAATATTTAACAAAGTAGTTGATACTTCAGGAAATATGGGAAACACCCTGTCTCTGCTGTTCTATTTCTTAGACTCAAGCATTTGAGAGGATTCGTTTGGAAAGCCTCGAAGGAATATTTACAATGTGACAGGTAATGAGACAGTCTTTGGAAATGGGAAAAAAACAACATGAGCAAAAGTTGGATGGCAACAGAACTGTGCTGTTTTCTGCCAACTGATGTTCCTCTTGTCCCCATGGAAAGATAAAACCAAAACTTTTCTTCCACTCTTGGGTGAACTCACTGGCTGTGTTTTTAACCTTTGCTAATGGAGTTTGGGCCACCCGGCTTTAGGAATTCACCTAGGCCAAATTGGGCCACTCCAGGATGGGTTATGCCCCCAGAAGCTCTGCCATGTGAACTTCTCAGTGCCTTGTACTCTATCCAGTGTCACTTCTGATGTGCTAAGTAATATGCCACACACACAAAAAAAAACATACCAAATTGAAAAAAAAAGAAAAAAAGATCTTAGGCTGCCATTACTACATACTGCCCTTACCAAAGAACGTTATTTCAGTGGAGCATATGTGCCCTTCACAAAAAATGATTTTTCTACAAAAAACAGCTGTGGTTGGGGAAAGACGCAAAGTAAAATATATGCTACTCTAGTCTAGAGAATAAAGAGAAAAGAGATAGCTAGCCATAGCAATCCTACCGGCTAACTCACTTCTGCACAGTGTATCCTCTTATCTGTCTCACGTTGTCTATGACTGAGGCTGAATAATAGGGGGAGACAGGTATTAGTCCAGGAAATAAGACAGACTGACAGAGAGAGGGTGAGAGAGAGAGAGATTAATTTGTAACTGCAACCTCTCCAGTCTTGTATTTGACAGGTTACATGACAAAAAAGCCTCATAAAGGCACTAGGGTTGGTTTAGATCCAAGTGGAAATAATGTCTGAAAAATCCATTACCTTTTTGTTTTTTGATACTATGTTGCTTTGGGGAAGTACAATGCCTGAAGAGAAAGTAGGCCAGTTTCTGCAAAGCCAGAAATTTAAAACTCACAAACATGTTGTGAAGTTCCTTTGATTGTGCCCATTTTACAAATAGAGGGACAGAGGCTCAAAGTAGTTGCTGAGTACGCCCATGGTCATTCTACCAATGAGCTGGATCCCTTCCAGGTCTCTCCTGGTCTGTCTGCCTCCGTCGGCCTCCATGCTCTTTCCCGTTTACTGTTCATACACATCACAGTGCCAACCAGCCTAAAGAGCACTGGTTTTATATTAAACAAAAGAAGATGAAAACCAGAGTTAAAAAAGGAAACAAACAAGCTGAGTTAGAAGACCCATTTTGTGCTTCTTGATCAGGCTTTGATAACGGGAACATCAAGGTTCAACTCTTGCCTGAATCTGCAGACATGAAAGGTAAGAGAAATTTATTTAAGACCAAACAATAATCCAGGAACCGAGTGGGGATGTGGTTCACAAAGTGTGTTAGTTTCCTCAAGATATTACGACGACATATCACAAACTAGGTGACTTAAATCAAAAATGTTTTATCTCATAGGTCTAGAGTGTAGAAGTCCAAAATCAAGGCAGGACTATGCTCCTTCTGAAGGCTCTGGGTAGAATCCTTCCTTGCCCCTTCCTGACTTCTGGTGATGGCCATCAATCCTTGGTGTTCCTTGGCTTACAGCTGCATCACTCAGTCTCTGCCTCTTTCATCACAAGGCACTCTACTTTGTGTCTCTCTCTCTCCACATGGCTTTTCCCTCTTATTATAAGGACACCAGTCATATTGGATTAGAGTGTACCCTAATGACCTCATCTTAATCTGATTATATCTGCAAAGACCCTGTTTCCAAATAAAGTCATATTCCCAGGTACCAGGGATGAGGGCTTCAACATATCTTTTGAGGGGATACAATTCAGCCCATAACACCACATTGTAACTGTGCTTCTTCAGAATTTCTGTGGGCTGATGCCCATAGTCGCCAAGTATTTCATTGCTAATATGCTGAGGCGCTGGGGGGGAATCCAGGGGTCTTATCTCCTTGACCGGTGGCCCTAGGATAATCTTCCTGTCACAGCACACTCTACTGCATTGTCAGTCCCTCATCAGTTGGGATAACTTCTGTGTCCTGCAGACTGTGTGGGTTGGCCTTTGACAAAGTGAAGCCTAAGTCTTTCATCTTCCAAGCACCTAACCTAGAGCAAGAAGGTAGAGACCCAAATGCCTTCTCTGACATTATCTTTTGATTATACATCCAGAGAGCAGAAACATCACAGACGTGTCACTTGATCTAGAAATCAAAGTGAGTATTCCCTAAGGGAAACACTAACTCTGTCCAGATATCACTGAGTGTAAAATGCCGGGGCATTGCATCCACAGTGTCCTCTGACCGTCAGTGCAGGGGGAGCTCAAGGAGCAGATGCAGTAACACCTCAGGGACTTAGACTCCTCCACCGAAGGGGCAGAGATGGCCAGTTGAGCAAAGGCATCTGAGGACCTTTGGTCTGGTCTATTCATTTCACAGCTCAGAAAGGATAAATGACTGGACTAAACTATTTATTGTCAGGTGGATGACCAGGACACAGCACAGAAGTAATACCATAGAGCTGGTTGATGCCCTTTTAAGTGATAAAGCATTGAGCTTCTGGTTTTAATATGTGCAGTGGATGGCAAACAAGTCACGATAGTACAGGTGTTAAGAGTGCAGCCACACAGCCTGGGTTTGTATCTTGATTCCTCCACTTGCAAGCTATGTGATTTGGGGAAAGTTTCATCATCTGTAAAATGATAATAATAACGTCTACCTCATAGAGTAGATATAGGGATCAAATTCACGTGTATGGAAAGCACTTAGATGCCTCACACAGTTGAAGTGTTAAGAAAGGGTTGGTATTATTATTACTATTATCCTTCGCTTTAGAATCAGAGTGTCCTGAACTTACTATGGTTCAGGTATGGGAGCCCCAATGCATTGTGAAGGCACATTCACTTCCCCTAAACCTCGGCATATTCAGACCAGTGGGAACGAGAGCAGAGGCAGGGCAACGAGGGTGGGCACAGGCTGAGCATACAGTCACCAAGCAGTGCAGTGGAAAGGGAATCTTACTGAAGACACCCCCAGTCCCGGTGGAAGTCCTCAATATTCTCAGAGAAAAGGACCCAGGGGCTGGCAGCAAACAAGTAGGAGATCAAGAAAGTAAGACTGAGATTTATCAGCTCTTCCATGTCTGGTTGGAACCTCTGACCCCAGAGCTAAATTATGAAGTTTATTTTGATGTAATTATGATGCTCTAAGTGTCTGATGAAGGATATAGAAAATGTACTCCTATATTGTATACATCCATACCTCTACACTCATTTTTCAATCTTATATCTGTGTCAAGTGCTGTCGCTTGTATTATGAATGACATTTGCCTCTGAACAAATGTCTCTCACCCTCCTTCTTTCTAGTCAGTGGCTCTAACATGCCATGAGCTTGAAAAACAGATAACAGCTGTTCGGCTTGTGTGTAAATCGAGCTCCATGCTCCTTCAATCTCTTTTTTGTTTACTTCATGAGATAGTCTTTAAATAGAGAAAAAATTTGAGCTAGGATTTCTGAAATTCACATTCAAGTTCTGGTCCTTTTTCTAGTTGTTTTGTGGTCTCATTCAAGGTTCTTGATTTCTTCAGATGAAGGAAAAACCCATTTTACAGACGGAGAACTGATGCTCAGAGAAGCATCTAGCTAGAAAAGAGAACAGGAATTCAAAATCTAGGTCTGTCCCACTCAATACTCACATTCTTTCTGCTTTATGGCCCTCTTTTCAAGTATTGAAAATGGTTAAAGATATAGGTATTTGCAGTGTATAGATATTTATATATTTTTAATAATTATTGTATAAAAACATACTTGTACACCTAACTATATTTTCCATGCAGTCGTCTCAGTCACCACCGCCATCTAGGTTTCCTCGAGGGACTGCATATTGATAAGTCTTAAAATCACTGTTGTGCAAGGTGAGTGGGAAATGGACGATATAGTAGAGTTTGGGTTGAGGAACAGACTTTGAGCACTGAACAGCAGGCCGCATCGCTGGTGGCGGAATAAAGGAGAGGGCTCTGTGGCTTATCCATGCCATCATGGCAAAAAATAGCATAGAACAGCTGGTGAGCTGTCAGAATGATCTTTAGGAGGAAATGTGAAATCTCTCTGCTTGGTGCATTAATCGAGAGTTATTTGGACGGAACTGAATTGCCAGGGGAGGAACAAGCAAGATGGTAACTCACCCTTGCCTGGCCTTTCATCTCTCTGAGGCATGGTTCTATGTCACGGGCCTCCTTCACACACATACTCCCCTATTTCCATATTCTCTCCCTCCCCTACCACCTGACTCACACTCAGATATATGATTGCATATATCCAAAGAAATAACCGGGCACAAGAAGTACATTTTAAGTACTGACAGATGTTTCCTCAAGACAAAATTTAAAGAGACATTGGATAGGTTAGCAATTACGACTTTTTTGGAAGAGAAAACTTTTTGAATAGTTGTGGCTGAGTCCTAATGTGGCTTTGGTTATTTCATGGAGTAGTTTAAATGCATGTCTGAAATCAAAATTTTTAACTGTCATTAAGAATTTGTCATGATTGGTGAATTCAGTGAACGGATGAAGGGGAGGGATGCAGACAAAGAAAGGACACATTGATATGGGGATGACAGTCTTGACTGGGGTGTGAACTTATTTCTGCTGGAGGAGAAGAAGCAAATTGAGGACCAACCTCTTGCATCAAATTACAAAGAGGCTTCCTGCTGGGAACAATTTAGGTGACCTGAAGCCATGATTTTTTTTTTTTTTTTTTTTTTTTTTTTTT
>NW_020172456.1:488597-626518 GCF_003031525.2 Neophocaena asiaeorientalis asiaeorientalis | reverse complement strand
TTTTTTTTTTTTTTTTTTTTTTTTTTTTATGGGTAGCTAAGGAAAGAGCAGCTATAGCTAGAGAACCAGGTGTCATGCTTTTGGAAATGACCTTAAATAGAGGCTGTTACCTTTTGGCTTCCATTTCAGATAATAAATTCTTCTCCCATTCCCTTCATCTCAGGGAAAGAGGAATGAATCAGGTGCTTCAGAGACTTCTGAAGGAATGGTTTTAGTAACAATTGGACATTTAGAACAGCACAGGTATCCATGGAGGGATATTGCTGAGGTTATTCATTTTGTTGTCCATATAATGTAATTCTTTGGAGTAGAAAGCAAAGAGCAATAGTTTGTTCAATAGATGGAACAAGAAGAAATGGATTTTTCTCCTTCAGTTTGTTAATATGGTTTATCACGTTGATTGATTTGCATATATTGCAAGAATCCTTGCATTCCTGGAATAAACCCCACTTGAACATGGTGTATGATCCTGTTAATGTGCTGTTGGATTCTGTTTGCTAGTATTTTGTTGATGATTTTTGCATCTATGTTCATCAGTGATATTGGCCTGTAGTTTCCTTTCTTTGTGACATCCTTGTCTGGTTTTGGTATCAGGGTGATGGTGTCCTCGTAGAATGAGTTTGGGAGTGTTCCTTCCTCTGCTATATTTGGGAAGAGTTTGAGAAGGAGAGGTGTTAGCTCTTCTCTAAATGTTTAATAGAATTAGCCTGTGAAGCCATCTTGTCCTGGGCTTTTGTTTGTTGGAAGAATTTTAATCACAGTTTCAATTTCAGTGCTTGTGATTGGTCTGTTCATATTTTCTACTTCTTCCTGATTCAGTCTTGGCAGGTTGTGCATTTCTAAGAATTTGTCCATTTCTTCCAGGTTGTCCATTTTATTGGCATAGAGTTGCTTGTAGTAATCTCTTATGATCTCTGGTATTTCTGCAGTGTCAGTTGTTACTTCTCCTTTTTCATTTCTAATTCTATTGATTTGAGTCTTCTCCCTTTTTTTCTTGATGAGTCTGGCTAGTGGTTTATCAATTTTGTTTATCTTCTCAAAGAACCAGCTTTTAGTTTTATTGATCTTTGCTATTGTTTCCTTCATTTCTTTTTCATTTATTTCTGATCTGATCTTTATGATTTCTTTCCTTCTGCTAACTTTGGGGATTTTTTGTTCTTCTTTCTCTAATTGCTTTAAGTGCAAGGTTAGGTGGTTTATTTGAGATGTTTCCTATTTCTTAATGTAGGATTGTATTGCTATAAACTTCCCTCTTAGAACTTCTTTGTCACAGCTTACTCCCTCCCCATATCCTCAAGTCCATGCCCTAGTAGGTCTGGGTCTTTATTCCCGTCTTACCCGTAGGTTGTTCATGACCTAATTTTTTTTTATATATTCCATATATATGTGTTAGCATACGGTATTTGTTTTTCTCTTTCTGATATTGAAATCATATCAAGTATCTTTTCCGACCACAATGCTCTGAGACTAAAGATCAATTACAGGAAAAGATCTGTAAAAAATACAAACAAATGGAGGCTAAACAATACACTACTTAATAACAAAGTGATCACTGAAGAAATCAAAGAGGAAATCAAAAACTACCTAGAAACAAATGACAGTGGAGACATGACGACCCAAAACCTATGGGATGCAGCCAAAGCAGTAAGCTGTGACAAAGTGAGAGAGTGGCATGGACATATATACACTACCAAACATAAAATAGATAGCTAGTGGGAAGCAGCCGCATAGCACAGGGAGATCAGCTCGGTGCTTTGTGACCGCCTAGAGGGGTGGAATAGGGAGGGTGGGAGGGAGGGAGACGTAGGAGGGAAGAGATATGGGAACATATGTATATGTATAACTGATCACTTTGTTATAAAGCAGAAACGAACACACCATTGTAAAGCAATTATACTCTAATAAAGATGTTAAAAAAAAGAAGAAATGGAGGGAGAATTTATATAAGCTTCAGAGTTCAAATTAAATTTATAAAATAGTGAATTGATTTTTCCTTGGATTTTGAGTATTTCCAGTTGTGGGATGGAATTATTTGCTTTTAATGATAGAAGCATTTGGCAAATTATTGTAGAGCATTGCTTGTATGTGATTTTAGGTGAATAAGGATGCTTTTATATGGCTATTTTCAGCAATTCTATGATATCTAATATTGATACTCTGTTTTAGATTCAAGCAAAGGAGATGCATTATATTGGGAGTTAGTCTTTTCCTAAACTAGCAATGAGTAGTCTTCCCATTCCCAATGTCCACACTGACTAGAGCATTATCAAGAAACATGTGTTGGATCCTTATGATGGACAAATTACGTGTTGCTCATCGTCTTGGTACTACTGCTCCTTTTGGTTAAGTTTTTAAAAATTGGCCTTTCTCTTTTTGTACTGATTACCAATAGGATCTTTGCAAAGTCCTTAATGTAGTACCCAAAGTATCTCCATATATTTTAACTCCTATAAACCAAACAAGTTTTGGCCTTGCTGGAAAGTTGAATTTCCTGAAAAAAATTGATACTCTTCTAAAGCTCAAGCTTGGCTTTAGTTCAAACATGGGAAGCTTCTTGGTGATTTATGTTTCTACTTGACGTGGTCCATCCGTTCTTAAGAGAGGCAAAGTACAAATTACATTATCATTATGTAGAGGAAACAGGAATAATTCTGACCACTGATTTACCAACAGCAAAACAGACTAATGGTCTTGAATAGAAAAAATCTTCTAAGCTCATGATGTATCCAGAGGACACTACCATTGACTTTAAGTTAAGAAAAGTGTTTCTATTAGTGACTAAGGAAAGTCAGCTAAGTTTCCTTCTGTATTATCAGTGTCTGCTTAGAATGGGTCGCAATATCAAAATTTTCCAAGTTCGAAGATTTAAATTAGATGCAAAGAAGGGCTATCACTTGGCATTTTCTTCTTTAATATATATAGAGTAAAAATGTTATACAGCCATTCTTTGCATTTGGGTTACAACTTTGAAGTCAGTAGCAGAAAGAGTTTTTGAGTCTTTTGTTGTCTGAAGCTGAGTAAATTAGTCACTGCTCAATAATGCTGCATAACAAACCACACCATAATTTAGTGGCTTAAAATATCAAATATTTATTCCCATGTTCATAGGTCTGCAGGTTGACTGAAGTTTGGCTTATCTCAGCTGGACTCAGCACAGTAGCTGTTCTTTGGGTTGCAGCTGAGCTAGGATTAACTCCAGGCTGAAATTAGATTCAGGTCTGCTCTATGTGCATTTATTCTGGGGCTCAGGCTGAAGGGTCAGTGGTTTCCTGGGGCATACTTTTCACGGTGCATTCTAGAGCACAAAGAGGCAAGCCAAACTATAGAAGCATGTTTAAAGCCTCTGTTGGCATTACATCCACTTCCATCCTATTGGCCAGACAGGTCATGTTGAAAAGCCGTAGTCATGAGATGGGAAGGTATTTTTTTTTCCTAAGTGGAAAGATACTTCTAAGTTACACAATATTCCAGGGAGTGAAGAAATGGGACAATAACCCAATTTACCACATGAACAAACCTAGTTACCTCCTTGGTTATACTTGATGACAAAGTTTAGACTCTTCCAGATAGATATTAGAAGTCATCTAGTTTGACCTCCTTCCAAATTAGTAATTCTTCCCACAGCAGTCCTGATAGATGCATTTTCACTGGCTGCTGGAGTTCTCCTGGTAGTTCTCCCATGATTTTGCAAGGCAGCCTGCCTTATTGTGGGACTATTCTAATGGTAGAAAAAAAAATTTATTCTTAATCAAAATCTGTCTCTCTATACATCCTTCCCACTCCTCAGAAGTCTACACTCAGGAATAAAAGGAACATGTATTCCTTTCTTCCTGGGGTAGTTCTTTGTGATCACAGCTAGCATATGTCCCTCTTAAAGTCTTTGCTTTTCTAGTTTCCGTAATCATTCCTCAAATGACATGGAAGTATTTCCCCATCCTTGCCACACTACTGTGGACTATCATTAAAGCCTATTGATGAGTTTACTGAAGCAAAGTGTTTAGAGAGCAGGATGCCCTGCACCTTGCCTGACTTCTTCTAGTCACAGGGAGACTATTCCTGTCTCCAACAGCAACACTTTTCTATTATGCATCAAGAGTTCACATAAGGGCTTCCCTGGTGGTGCAGTGGTTAGGAAACTGCCTGCCAACAGGAGACACCGGTTCAAGCCCTGGTCCAGGAAGATCCCACGTGCCGTGGAGCAACTAAGCCCGTGCACCGCAACTACTGAAGCCTGCACTCTAGAGCCCGCGAGACACAACTACTGAGCCCATGTGCCACAACTACTGAAGCCCGCACGCCTAGAGCCCGTGCTCTGCAACAAGAAGAGCCACCACAATGAGAAGCCTGCTCACCGCAACAAAGAGTAGCCCCTGCTTGGTGCAACTAAAAAAAGCCCACGAGCAGCAATGAAGGCCCAACGCAGCCAAAAATAAATAAATAAGTTTATTTTTTTTAAAAAAGTTTACATAAAAGTTCTTGTAGAGATTCTAGTCTATTTCTAGATCCTATTGAGCTCCTGGTCATCTAATACTGCCATCTCTTCTTCCTGAATTCCATTCTGACTGAGTCATCCTAATCCTATACTTATGTAATTGTTTCTTTATGTAGGTAACTCTATATTTATCTTAACTAACTTCCATTGAGTTGTATCCTCTATCTTCCCAATCTCACTGTAGCATTTGTATTCTGACATTCAGGATATTCCTCCCTTATGTAAGACAGAGGTGAACTTGTAATCATGGCTTCTCTTTCTTCATCCAAGTCACTGATACAAATGTTGAGCTGGGAGTTGTTAAAACTTAGTCCTGCTGCCAGCCCTGCAATATCTGGCCATCTGTTTAGTGGGCCATCTATAAATCCTTGTAATGTGTGTGTTCCCCATTTTTCTCTATTGTGATCTCAGAGATATCACTAAAGACCTTGTCTGATGCTTTGTTGTGATTTTTACACTCTGTCCATATCATTCTGCTGAACTTCCCACTTGGTAAATGTATTCTCAAGAAAATGAGATTACTTTGGCGCGACTATTTTTAGTGAAGCTATGCTAGCTCATTGCATCTCCTTTTAGTTTCTAAAGCCCAGAGGTCACAAAGTGAAGTGCTCATAAAGGCCAAGCAGGTGATAAATGTTTGGATCAGAAGCCGGGTGTGAAGCCTTTTTTTTTTTTTTTAATGAACAGAAATATGCATCTTTTGCCTAGAAGACTCTTTGCCAGTTGAACAAAATCCTTCTGGTAGCAAATTTCACCTGCCATTTTATGATTCCTCTTCTAATTAAGTTTACCAATCTATTATTTGTATGAACCCATATCTTTCTCCATTTTGAAAATGAAGACTATATTGGTACATCCCCAGCCGTAGATTTGAAAGGGACCATAAATGTCCCAGTTGAGCCCCAACTCAATTTAAAAATCCCTTCTGCAATGTCTCTAACAAATGATTGTACTTTTTAAATATATTTATCAAATTAGGGAGATCTCACTATATCACAGTGCAGCTGCTACTATTCTTTCTTCCTTTTTTCTGTCTCAGAGGAAAGATTGGCTTGTACCCCTCCACAGCTGAATCTACCTGTGCCCTTGGCCTCCTGCCCTTTGGTCTCTACTGGAATCTTATGCCATCTGTTACCTCATCTCCATTTTATCTGGTATATTTCCCCTCCTCTGCCTCTTCTCCATCTGCTCACAACATGCTCAAATGTTATCTAAGCTATAATTTATGGTTATTTCACTCAATGGCTTCCCAATACCAACTAAAGACGATTGATATTCCTTAATAGAACCCCCAAAGCCTAACATGATTCAACCTCAACCTACTTTTTTATCCAGCAAAACCATTTCTCTCTATTGTGTACACTATGCTCTGGCCAGACTCATCCGCTGACTAGACTTCATCTTTCCTTTTGGCCATGCTAGTCTCATTGCTTAGGATGCAATTTCATTAACCTTGTTTCCACTCTTTCCATTTGTTGAAATCCTAGATGTCTTTCATGACCCAGCCTGTCGGTCACCTCTTCCGTGAAGCCTTCTAATGAATTTTGTTTATCTACATTATTGCCTTTACCACGTTCTATTTTTTTAACTCTTATTTTGTCTATGTCTTATCTCAGCTACTTCATTATAAACTTGTTGAAAACCTATACTGTGTCCTGTACATCTTTATGTCTTTAAGATCAAACACAATTCTTGGCATGTAGTATGTGCACAATAAATGCCTATTGATTGATGAAATAATTGATTCTGAGATTTATTACTAATGATCAATCTAAGTGTTTTTCAGCATCACACTCAACTCCATGTATGTTAGGACAACCACTCTTGAGATTTATATTAACCAAATTTTCCTCCTGTAAAGCAAAAAATAAAGCCTTTATTTTTCATTTGGTGTATTACAGACACTGGACTAGGTTTCTTTCATAAATATTACATATGCATTATTCCTTTCTTATCTCCCCAAAAATCCTGTTTGGCAACTCTTTTTAGGTTGTTGTTTAGATGAAAAAACAGGGGCTAGAAACAGTTAAATAAAGTATTACTTCTTTCAGAACTGGAAAGCCAAATCTGTCCTTGGAAGTCTCCTGGGAGAATAAGGTTTCGGGATGCATGTAATGGGGAGAACAGAAAATTGGGTAAAGAGATGCCTGGGTCATTTTGGGTGCTGTTTTTACTCACGGTGTGGCTTAGGCAAGTTTATGTTAGGTTCTTCCATTTGTAAAACTGAGATTCATATACAACCATACAGAGTATGTGTCCCCTAACTTACCTTCCTCCAAAAGGTTAATGAGATGATTTCCAAGGAACACTTTGATTTTTTATGATAAAAGAAATAGATAAGTATGAAGCGAAGCATTTCCTGCTTCTGTTGAAGGTTTTTAAAAGGGTGCAAGCAGCCTTTTAAAAATTATCAAAGTAAAAGCTAGAAGAAACAGCCATCTACATTTAAAATCAAATCAACAATTAATGTAGAGCACCTGATGATCCTCTGATATGTGTATTGTATATTACAACTTACCAGGCACTTTTACATACATTATCTCAGTCTTTATAACTACTCTATGTACTACATAGGCTAAGTATTTTTATTACCATTTTTAAGATACGAAGCTCATAGGCTAAGTGACTTGTTCAGTGTTACTTGATTCATATGAAATAGTCCAGGGGTAAACCCAGGTTTCCTGGATTCCAAACCTAGTTTCAGAGATTTTGCATCTCTATAGTACTGTTGATATAAAAGCATCCAAATTGGACCATCCACATTTTGTCCACATTCAGGGTTGAGTTTAAATTCTACTTCCATTATAAAGTCTTCCTATATTCCTCTAACCTAAAGCCAGTTCTACTTCTTCCCTATTTTTTGTTGTCCTTAAAAAGATCATAAACATCTGTGAAAGCTCTTGAGAAAATTCACAGATCATCCTATCAGGTGGTTCCCTGGAAGCCTTTATACTAAGATGGGTTCCCTGTATTCTCTTCTTTCTTAAACTAGACCCTTGGAATTCAGTCCAATTTACATTCTTCTTGATAGTTGCCACCATCCATTCCATCCTTGGGACTGAGCATTAGCACAAGCAGTACTTGAATGGTAGAAATGGTCTGTTCATTTTGGAATTAATGCCTAGAACAAAATCTTGTACATGGTAGGTGCTCAATACATAATTGCTAAGTGAACGACTAGACTAATCGATGATTATGGTTGGGGCAGAAGGTTCAGAAAGTTTGGCAAGAATATTGGGAATAAAGGTTGGAACCTGATAATGGAAGATCCGGGATGCAAGGCTGAAGAGTTTGACATTTGCCCAACTGGCAACAATAGAATTACTGGAGCCAACAAATGGTTTTCCTGGATTTTCTACTTCTAGGACAGATTCCACTTTAGAATTCAGCCAGCTGCTTGGTTTCTTTTCTTTTCTCCTTTTTTTTTTTTTTTCTTGTCTTTTCAACTCCATCGGGACCTCCTCCCACCAGTGACACTTTGCCAGAGACTAGTGATATGTAAGGCAGGCAGAAAAACCCAAGTGAATCAAGGAAGCCTGTCAAAAGCATTGATTTCTATGATGTCTCAGTTTGTTAACTAAATTGTAGGTTGTATCGCTTGGCCAGAGACAGCTGACAGGCAACTCTGCCTGAACAAGTAGCATCTCCAAAATGACACATGCATTTTAGTTTCATTACAGGAAGTGGGTATCATTATTGCCTGGACCATCACAGTAAGTATGGTGATTATATGCATCCCTTGGGATTTGGGGTTGACAGCATAGCTGGGCTGTGCTGAAGACTCTTGGCTGGCACATTGATGTAAATGACAGCAAAGCAGATCTCTGGGCCTCTTAGGATAGAGGCATAAGTTCAAGATGTAAAGAAAGTTCCATGGGCCTGCTAAAATCTTACCAATTAGGACTGGAATTTCTTGGCTTATAAGTCATATTTAACGTTCCTCTTTCTGATATTTTTTCTGACACCCCAATACCCAGAAGTCCAAGACCTTCAGCTGCATGTTGCTGAGAATTTCAGCACTCAGCAGAAACAGTGGTAGTTATTAACTGGTTAGTTGATGGCAGCTTCCCCTTGACCATAAAGTAAACATTTCAAACCTCCAAACATATACCAACCTCCAAATAACAAATCCTCTTTAGATGCCTGAGGATTGGCTCTCTAGCTTCTCTTATGGGTCAATCTGTATTGGTAGGGGTGCCTAGAGAGGGCGTATTTGGGCTTCTCAAGTTAGAAAAGAGATGGTTCCCCCATCTATACATATATACTATGGAGCAATTGCTGGTTCCTGGAAAGAAAGTTTAGGGGTGACACTTCTAATGCCTTCTCTCCAGCCCCTTATTTAGTTGGTGGAATTGGATGAAGGGTCTGCACGTGTCTGCTGAGACCCCTTCCTTCTCTTCTTTCTGTTCAGAGGGTTCTTCTCCCTGTGCTGGGTGTACCCAGGCCCAGGACAGTTTCATCTTTGCAGGGGGCAATGGGGAAGAGAAGAGGACAAGGTATATGAGTAGGAAGCCTTATGTGGCCTGGTCTGAGTCTTGTCCCAGACCAATTCTCGCATTCAGCTTCACAAGCAATAAAGTTTGCTCGTCCTTTGAACCTGTGTCTCTTTTTCAATTGGCTTGGAATTCAGAATGGAGAGAGCTGTGATTTATTGCCCACTTAAACCTCAACGTGGTAGAGCAGCAATTCTGTTTTTCTAGCTATTATATTGCAATGAACATTCTTTATTTATTTGGCAAGTATGTTATATAACTTAAATGATTTTTTTTCAATATCACGGTCTGCTCAAAATTAAATGGTAGTTCTAGAGCAGCAGCCTACACTAAATTTTTCTTGATGATTATAACTATGTAGGTATATGAACTCACAGAACTAAAACTGAGTTTACATAAAATTTACATGTACCTTTCTATACTTAATGGTCTGCTCTTAGGCAACTTTCAATAATGCATTTTGTTATCATTATCTTTGCTGGCATTAATTAATCCTACTATTTATTGGCTAAGTGTACATTTCCTATTAGTATGTCTCTAAGTCAAGGTGAAGGTATCTATCATACTTCAGGGCTCAGAAGGAAGTCTCTTTTGTTTAAATCAGACCTTCTTATGAGTCTGCCTAACAGTGATAGATTTTGTTGATACGCTTCAGTTCATGAAAAGTACATTAAAACCTCGAGCTGAGCCATCTCTCTGAAGCAGCAGTTGGGTCATTACAGTTTGGCAGGCGCTTTAGATGTGTGTGTGATTTTATGATCGAGTCTGCCTAATTCATCCCAACCCTTCAAAGGGGAAGGAAACGACAATTCCTTGAGCATCTTCTGTTATGTGCTAGCTGCCTGCATATGTTGTTTTATCCTCATAACAAGCTTTTGTGGTAGGTAATATTTTCCCAACATTAAAGATGAGAAAATTGAGGCTTAGAAAATCTAAACAATTTGGTCAAGAACACACAGTAAGTGATAGAGTTAAGAGCCAAAGCCAAAACTGTTTACTCAAAAGCATGTGACTATTATAGTACGTTAGGGTTTTTTTAAAAAAAAAAACAAAACAGAAAAATCTACAAAGGGCAGACTGATAATTTAAGTGATTAAAATGGAATGAGGTATAAGAAAAAAGGCACTTTCTCTTTTTTTTTGAATCCCATGGCTCTGGATCTATCTTTGTTGAGGTTCAGAGAAGTTGCTAGTCATATGGTAACAAACATATTTCCCTTTCATCTTTACCATACAAAACAAAAAAGAGCGACAGAGAGTGAGAGAGAGAGAGAGAGAGAGAGAGAGAGAGAGAGAGAGGAAAACTTGGTGCTAAATGGAAACCAACACTCATTGGTTGGAAACCAACCAACATATTAGACTTTGCATCTAATATTCAATAGGGAGTGGTAGAGACTGTAGTGGTTTGGAAACTTGTGCCTTTCTCTTCCAATCAGCTCTGGCCTTTAATTGTGTTTTAGAAATGTTATCCCAGGGTTGCTAAATCTTATCATTTTCAAAAGAACTTAGAAATCTAACTATTCATGAGAGACCTTCTGATTTTTAAATGTTGAAAACGAAGTCACATTTTAAAAGGTACCATGAGTACCACTCTTTAAAACATAAAAATAATATACATCTGAGGGTCTGATCCAGTTTGTAGGTTCTGTCTGTAACCTCTGTATTACACAATGCAGCTGATAAGTATCTATTGGAGAAAAATAATCAACAGACAGCAGTCAAACCGGAAAGAGCTTTTGTTACTCTTCCAAGAGGTATGCCCCCAGGTTCAGCATTGTTTGTGTCCCTCTGGGGTAGACACATAACTCCTGATCCTTTCTGTCCTTCACCAGAGTGGAGATGAAACCTGTGTCTCATGGACATTTGGATTTCAGATGCCCTGCACGCACGTGTCTGTGCGTTCCCTGGATGGACCTGGTTGTCTGGTGAGCAGAGGTGGAATGGCTCATCAGCAGTTATCCTTTGGCAACTGAATCAGAAATGCATCCTGCTGTCTATTAAGGAAGGTGTCTCTGCTTATAACTAGCTTTCTAAGGTGAGGCTTGGTAGATAGCTTTAGTCGCACTCCTATAATTCCTCGTCTGTATCCCTAGTACTTCCTTCCCTCTCCTTCTAAGTTTTTACTTTCCTCTGACCTTAATCACTGCCGTAAATGAATCAAAGGTGTTACTGAGCATAGATATGACTAGTTAGCCACAGTAAGATAACTGCTAACTGCTGGAACATGGGTGCTCTAGCATTGCTTGGATGGTGTCTGCCCTGATGGCCTCTGAGCCTCTAGGCCAAGGTCCAGTGTGAATGCCGCACAAACCATTGTCCTTCTAAGCAGCTAAAGTTCTTCTCCTGCTAGAAGAGAAATATCTACAGCAGATAGCAGGGGGGTTAGCAGCAGGGCACACTTGGGGAATAAAGGATTTTATTTATATTTATTTTGAGTCTATAGTTTTCTAAATTCCATAAATGTAATTGAGCCATTATCAAGGAAACATTTGTCGGGGGTCTGGAGAGGGCCCTTTGGGCAAGAAAGAAAATATCCTCTACGACTTAGCACGTTGATGAACCTTAAACATGCTTTCTCTTTGTTTGGAGGTGTTGAGCCCTGAGAGACTACCTGAACATGCGAAGGTTTGTGTCTCAGAAAAATTACTGATTTTTTAGAGATCAGACCAGCTGGTTGATATTCTAAAGCATTTTTATGCCAAGTATTTCCTATTTTTCTCTTTCTCAGACTGAATTTCATTTTCATTCCCATAGTTTCAACCTTCTAAACTTCCCCCATTCCTCCTTCCTCATCTTCATTGCTTAAATTTGTCTGATCTAACCCATCTTTTTCCCACCACTGGCCTGACCCCTCCCAAATAAGGTGGCATTTTCAGTCCTGAAGGACACGTGATGCAACCTCTGCCTCCAGTCACTTGGGCAGTTTGTCAAGGACTGACTATAGATGTTTCTTTTTATTTCTCCTATCTTAATGTAGGGAACTGTGTGCTTGTTTTTATTTGTATTTGTCCCCATCTATTTTGCAATGATACTTTTTTTTCAGTGCCGTATAATTTTCAAATCGCCGTCACAAACATCTCTTTTTTTTTTTAACCTTCATCACCACCCAGCAAGCTCGGTGATGCCAACTCTGTCTTACACCTGAGGAAACTATGCCCAGCGTATTTGTGACTTGTCCCAGGATCTACGTTAAGTAAACAACTAGAACTTAGATCCATGTCCTCTGGTTCCAATAGTATTGCCCTTTTCACAATACCAGGGTGGAGTTTACACTCTTAAGCACTGAATAATGCTAAATATATTTTTTAGCTTCTGATGGGTCTGACAGAGTACCCTATCTAGAGTGTATAATCAGTAGATACTTGACTGCAAAACCTCTGTGACTTGACTCTGACTTACGCAACATGGATTTGCAGAAATAAAGATATCATTTTAAAAATATAACGATGTGTAAAGATCCTCAATTTGGCACGTCTAGTGCAAATTGAAAGTGGATGGTGATTTCAGTACAGTTCACTTAGAGGGGGACCTAGAAGACTGCGATGAAAGGACAGGCTCCCAAAGGGCAGAGCTTGAACGTTACACTGACCATCAGTCACTGCATTGAGGAGTAGAGAAGAAGGCAGGAAAATGAAAATGAGCTTCTCTGGAAGTGCGGCATCTTGGATAATTCAAGGGTAAGAGTGGTGTTTAATGGGAATCAAATTGTTCAAGGAACTGGTAACGGGATGGAGTGGTGTCCACATCTAGGATTTCAGTTTGAATCTGAAGAGTGGACTGAGGACCTTGGTAATGGATCACAAACCTCTCACCTCCAGGTCTACAGACCAAGCTCTCCTTGGGCTGCATAGGCTCTCTGGCAATTATCCTGAATACTGTTTTAGTAAACTGCATGAAATAAATGAATGCCCATGGTCCCCTGAGATGTTGCCATGGCTCACAGTTTCAGACGCACGCATCTAAAGCAAAATCATAGCAAAAATCAAAAAGCAATAAATGGAACATTGATGGAGATGTTGCACTCTGCACTAGAGTGTTGCTTGCTGAGAAATGCAAAGATGTTTTCACCATTGTGTCAGGTGCTCAGCTGAACATTTATTGAGCTGTCTATATGGAGAAAGACATAGAAAATAAAAATGTACTTTCTGCCCTCATGACGCTCACGATGTGATTAGGGGAAAGAACTGTTCCATTAAAAAAAAAAACCACTGAAATGAATCAATGCAAACAGTCGACTTTATTATTAAATAGAGGCTGGAGGGGTTATGACATAACTAGTTAAAGATGGCTCTGGGAGGGCACGTATGCAGAATTGTATTTAGCTCTGTACATCTTTGTCCACTGACTAGGAAAGCCAGATTCTCTGGCAGAGGGAAGTCTCTTCTCCATATAGGAAAGGATACCTCATTCAGTGTTGGTCTGAACCAGGCCTAGGAGATCTGTTCTGCTTTTGTGTCATTTCTGGATCAGTGATCCCTAATGATCAACCAGTGCATTCCCTGGAACTCATGTTGACGCTAGATCGTCCTGATCATCTGAATCCATGGTTTGTTCTGAGTTATGTCTGGGATAGTTTCACATTTCTTGGAAGTAAAGTCCCAAGCATTCCACTGACTGTTCAGGGACTATACAGGGGCAAGATTAGAGCTTGACTACAGATGCCTTTTGATGGACACAGAGAAGTTTAGATTCTCCTGAATCATCATCACTTTACTTAAAAAGCAAAGGAGAGGGTCAGAGAAACTAGCTTTGGGGTATGTTAAGTTTTAAGGTCTTATTCAAACACACATACACACGCACATGCACACATACCCATGGGCATGCATACACACAACTCTATTTCCCTAGCAACGTGTTCCTTAGACTTTTGGATGAAATCATTTAGCATCTTTATATCAGTGAATAAGACTATAGCACACTCATAAAGAAGAGAGAGAATAAGGAATGTTTGTGCCCTTGAAATGCCATGATATAAATACTTCTTCATATTGTGCATGGATTTATTATAAATGCCATGGATAATTTGTGTATCTGAAGCTGTGGCTAGCTTCCGGGTGACTCACAGTGCATGCCAGATCATAGAGGAGCAGTGACTTCCTAGTTTCTCAGGGGTATTTCTCCCATTTGCCTGAAACGTACGTTACAGTTTGGTAGCGATATTAAATTCAAGTAAACTAAAATAAGGTTATGTGTTCTCTAACTATTCTATCACAAGAGCAGGCAGCTTTGAAATATTTCTCAGTGCTGCTATGTTGGATGGTTTTCCAAAGGCATGAGTCAGCTCCCTGTGACACGTTTTCAGGTCTCCCATTTGGGTGACTTTTACTTAATCTCACCCCCGGCCCATGGAAGGTGTCCTTCCTTTCATACTTTTGCCAGGATGCCCAGATTACTCTCCCCTACAGTGACTATGACACTGGCATGGAGGCCAGAAAACCTGCCTTCTTACTTGCTACAGCTTGTTTAAATTTCCCTTTTTTTTTTTCTTTCCGTCTTGCTTTTATTATGATGGTTGGGGGTAGGTCAGAATCAACCTTTTGAATTAGAAATGCTGATAAGATCCAAGAGAGACTGTTACAGTGGTGATAGTTGACAAAGAGGAGGACCGTAAAATATCACCTGGATGAAATACCTCGCTGCAACGCTATCTCCAGGACACATACACACCACCGTCCCTGCGTGCAGACAGGCACTGCTGATATATTAGAGTCTGCTGGCCATTTTCTTTACGATAACTAGGAAAGGAAAAATGAACCCCTATTTCAGTGTGTTCGTCCCACGATGATGACACAGTAGATTCTCCTTGCAGGTAAACCAAGAGAGCTCAGTTAATCACCATTTATCACTCAAGGGACTCAAGTGTCTTGCAGATGCATGGGAGCCCTGGAGACTGAGATATACATTGGGTTGCAATGCTATTCTCTTCTTTCATTCCATCGAATGTAATAAACTCAAGTCCTGGCATCAGAATGATGTGTGCTGGCTTTTAGAGTCCCAAGCCTTTAACATGTACATGATTCACTCCACAGAACTAGATACATTTTCAGAAAGAAAATGTCATATCATTATAATTTTAATAACTTTACAACTTCGCTCCATCCCCTCTGTTACCAGCCTATTCCTAGCTACCATCATCTTTTGCCAGAAGCCTCTAATTTATTTCTCTGTATCTGCAGCTGCCCACCTTCAAACAGTGTTATGTTGAATTGATTTTAGTACCTAAACTAGCCTTAATGGATCTGAGATAGATTGGTTTATGCCTAAATAGGATGAATTTTTATATATTTTGTCTTATTAGAAATGTGCTCTATTTGTCAGAAATAGTTGAATGAGTCGGTACAGGCTCCTCATTTGACTTTCCCACTCCTATTTGAGTTACTCTGACCATGTTAACATAAACCATTGATCAAAAACGAAAGAAAAAAAACCATGGGGCTTCCCTGGTGGAGCAGTGGTTGAGAGTCCGCCTGCCGATGCAAGGGAGACGGGTTCGTGCCCCGGTCCAGAAAGATCCCACATGCCGCGGAGCGGCTGGGCCCGTGAGCCATGGCCGCTGGGCCTGCACGTCTGGAGCCTGTGCTCCACAGCGGGAGAGGCCTCAGCAGTGAGAGGGCCCACTGTACCACAAAAAAAAAAAAAAAAAGAAAAGAAAAAAATCATGGCCAGCTAAATTGTGCAAGCTTTTATAACAGGGGTCAGCAAACTTTTTCTGTGAAGGGGCAGACAGTAGATATTTTAGGCTTATAGGCCACGTGATCTCTGTTGCAACTGCTCAGCTCTGCTGTTGTAGTGCTACAGCAGCCAAAGACAATATAGAAATGAACGAGCACAGCTGTGTCCCAATAAAACTTTATTTACATGAACAGGCAACAGCCAAATTTGGCCATAGTTGCTGATCTCTGCTTCAGGCCATTCTGCCTTCTGCGTCTTTCGCATACCCATTCTCCAAAGGCATCATAAAAAAATGCAGTCATCTACATTGTGTTTTCTGGTAATCACAAAGTACTAAATCTCTCAGTTCTGAAATGTGTATACTATTTTTTTTCTCTTTGGTTAGAAAATGGTATAGGGTTTAGCCTGGGAATTCATCTATGGGAATGACTGAGAATGCCTTGCTTATTAAACCAAGAATTCTTGGTTGAGGTTTATTATTCACCTAGGTCCATTCTCCCTGAAGCCATAACGTTAACTCAGTCTGTCACCTGAAAGATAGGCAAATAGTGAAGCATTTTGGAGAATCACTGAAGGTTTCCTTACCGCCACAGAATAGGTCTTGAAAGGTTATGAGCTGTTTGCTGGTCTGTCTTCCCTATGGGAGCTGCTGCTCTTCCTTGGACTGGAATATCTAGTTCTAGGACAGGGAGTTTCTCCTTTGAAGCCCACTCAGAACTGATTATACCTCTTCATGGAAACTGACTAGAATGACCTAGTCTGTAGTGAAGGGTCAAGGGACTAAACTGGGTTTGGAATTATCAACTAATGTCGTTGTGCCCGGGGAGATGTACTGGGAGGCTTTCCTAGGGAAGTAACAATGAGTGATAAGAGAAAGGGGTTACCAAGAGCAGACAGGGAAAATATCACAGGACATGTATTGTAGACCCGCCACTTGCTGGCTGTGTGAGCTTGCTTTGCCAAGTTTACCTCTGTAAAAAGGGCACTTGAATAGAACATAGAGTAGGAGCAAGTCAGATTATCCACACATACTCGTTGCTCACCCTGTGCTCTGAGGGCCAGACGAGTTTAGACCAGATATTCAAAACTCACATATATGTACACACGGGCATGCCCTCAGGTACACGTGTGTATTGTATGTGTTGTGTGCATGAATACATCCCTCATAGAAGGAGTATTGTGAGCAATGAATTAGACTATATATGTAAATGTTTGTAGATCAGTTTTTGTCATGCAATGTATGCCTTATGGGTGTTTGCTGTGTGGCTGAAGTTTTGTACTCCCTACTGCAGAGTCTTCAATAGTGACACTATTCATACTATAGGGCAGGTATTTCTTGGCTGTGTATTGTTGGATACTGAGCAACATTTCTGGCCTATACCCCCTAGAGACCATTAGCGCCCCAACCCTAGTTGTGACAAGCAAAAATGTCTCCAGGCATTGCCAAACGTCCCTGGGTACCAAATCACCCCAGTTGAAACCATAGCCCTAGTGGAACCAAAACATTAATATAAGGAGTTCATTCCCAGACTTTAGCAAGTATCTAAATCACCAGGAGAGCTTGTGAACATACGGATTGCTGGGTCCCACTCCAGGGTTTCTGATTCAGAGTCTGGTTTTAGATCCAAGAATTTACATTTCTAATGAGTTCCTAAGTGATGCTGATGCTGATGCTGCTTCCAGGACCACGCTTTGTAAGTGTGTAGGTGAGATGTAAGACACTCTGCTTTCACGCTGTGTGCGCGCGCGCGCGCACACAGTGTGCGTACGTGCCAGGTGGGCGCGGGGGTGGGGGGGACAAGCCATTTTGAGATGCATTTTCTCGGTGAAAAATTTTTGTCTGAATTTTTTAAAAAGCAAAAACGTGATTATTCCATCAACATATGCTCTCTGTAAAATTCAACAGTATAGAAACTCACAAAGTTAGTTTCTGTTGCCGCTAGACCCCACTTTACGTCCCAGATAGTGCACGTAGTACCAATTTGGTATTATCCTTCCAGACGTTCTTCCCTTTCTCCTTCCCTCCCCCCACCCTCTCTCTCTCTGTCTGTATCTATGTGTGTATATATATGTATCTATATCTATATCTATATCTATATCTATATATATATATATATATACGTGTATGTATAATTTTTTGAAAAATAGAACTGGGATTATAATGTAAAATAAAAAGATGTAAGATATTCTGGAAGAATTCTTGGTGATTTAAAAAGTGCTTCCTAATTTTGAGGATTTTGATGTTACTGTGAGCACAGGGCTTAAGGTCTCTTTATTAAGGCCATTGGGTGGTTCCTCACAGCTGTGGCAGAGATTTGGGGAACAAGCAAGGCATTTATGGGAGATGTTCAGTCTGTACTGGGTTTTAGTCAGCACTGCCCTGCCAGCTGTCACCTGAATCCTGCCAGGAGACTGCTGCAGGCCCTGGTGAAACACTGGGACTCCTACGGAAATGAACTTTTAATTTTCACTTTATAGTCAGACTTAACTACCAAATGAGGCAGTGTGACATTGGGGTCTGTCAATACCAAATGCATGTTCAGAGTGGATTTGAAGGACATGATGACTCAGGATGCCGGCGTGTAACCGGTGATTGTTAGAGCCCTGGCTCTGACTTGCATCTTATTTACTTGCACCAGCTGTCTCGTCCTTCCTTGATTTCCCTCCTTGGGTCAGAGTTCCTGTTGTCCTGAGCTGTCATCCATGCTCTCTCTCTCTTTTTTTTCTTTTCTGGGAGTTAGAGATGGAACTGTCTTGAGCTATTTATCAGTCTTATCTCTCCTGACCCTCTGTTAGTCTTTCGGCCTGTGGATCTAATCCACTTTAATTGATTGACCTCGTGCAACCAGACATCAGGAAAACAACAGGAGAAGCACAACTGCAGCTGGGGGCGGGGGGAAGACGGATACAATTTTGCTGGGTGAGCACAAAGGTCATAGAGACCTGTGCAGATTTAGGAAAATAGAATTTATTTCCAAGCCATTTAACGTGAATTTTCTAGGGACAGTCTGTACGGATTCTGGAGTTGATGATCTTGAATGGGAGACAGTCATTTCAAATACACAGAGAAGTATGGTGTAGGGTGTGTGCAAAAGCCTCTGACTCACCCATCATCTGTCATGCTATTTCTTACCCAGTTATCTTCACTATCTTTACTATTATCACCATCTTCACCCCCACCATTAACATTATGTTTATATCAACCTTTGAGCAGCACTTCATAATTTGCCAAGATTTTATTCATTTCTCTTAAGTACCATTCAACACAGGCATTATTATTATTGTTGTCTTTGTATTGTTGTTCTTATTTTTCATACCGACAGTTGAGACCTGTTCCAGATCATCTGGGCAACAAGATACAGAGCTTGACTGGGCTCAGGTCTTCTGCTTCTAGATCTTAAAGGCTCCGGGACCCAGAGCAGACATTTTCTTCTTCCCTCCCTGCCCTTCCTGCCACACACACAGCCACATTTAAGCTCCTCGAAGGAAGGAGACTGGGTCATTGCCATGAGATGACAGTGGAAGTCCAAACCCTCTCGCAGTTGCACAGGTTGGAGCCTTGTCGGTGTGGGTGATTCCGGATAGGATTATTCTCTATCTTGGACTTCTTGAGGGAGAGACCTGGTCTCAAATCCCTTCATAGCACATGGCTTTGCACACCAGAAATGCACACTCACTGCTTATTATCTAACAGTTGTCTTGGGTCTGGAACAAGCAGATTATAATATTGAAAGAATGGACTTATGATCTTCACTGAAAGGTAATTAATAGCCACATAAAGAACCCATACATGATCTAATAAATGCAGGGTGTTTTATCCTAGTGAACGCCAATAAAATCCTCTCATAGTCAAAATTATCTGATGAATCAAGTAAATTGTACCTTATCCTTTTGTATTTTACAAATTGCATATATAAAGCATAATGAGACTATATGTTTTGCCCAAGATTTATTGCAAAAAAATTGCTCAGTACAAATGACCAATTCACTGCTTTATCCCAGACTGTTCAAATCCTAGTTAGCCTCCCATGGTATAAAAGCATATTAACACAGTTTTTTCTATCACAACCACACATTATAATTTATATTCATTCATTCACTTATCCATTAATTTAACAAGTGTTTGCTGAGCACCTGTTAGGATCCCTACATTTGAAATACACACAAGTATGTTAGGCAGACAGGTTAGGCAGGTTATACAGATGTAAAGTGTATAATATGTAATACATATACCAGTTTCTATAAATAACTCAGTTGCAACTTGAATACGTATGATGGAAACATAACAAGGTGGAAAACCCATGGGTTTTAAAGTCAGACAGACCTGTATTCTAATATTAAATAATATTTTAGTACTCGTGCGAATTCTCAATTGTCTGAATCTTCATCTTTTTAACCTATAAAATTTGGAGGGGGGATTGGAACCAAGATGGCAGAGTAGAAGGATGTGCTCTCACTCCCTCTTGCTAGAACACCAGAATCACAACTAGCTGCTGGACAATCAGCGACAGAAAGACACCAGAACTCATCAAAATGATACCCCACGTCCAAAGACAAAGGAGAAGCCAAGATGAGACGGTAGGAGGGGCACAGTCAAAGTAAAATCAAATCCCATAACTGCTGGGTGGGTGACTCACAGTCTGGAGAACACTTATACCACAGAAGTCCAACCACTGGAGTGGAGGTTCTGGGCCCCATGTCATGCTTCCCAACCTGGGGGTCCAACAATGGGAGGAGGAATTCCTAGAGAATCATACTTTGAAGGCTAGAGGGATTTGATTTCAGGACTTTGACGGACTGGGAGAAACAGAGACTCCACTCTTGCAGGGCACACACAAAGTAGTGTGTGCATTGGGACCCAGGGAGAGAGGCAGTGACCCCAGGGGAGACTGAACCAGACCTACCTGCTGGTGTTGGACAGTCTCCTGCAGAGGCGGGGGCTGGCTGTGGCTCACCTTGGGGACAAGGACACTGGCAGCAGAAGTTCTGGGAAGTACTCCTTGGTGTGAACCCTTCCAGAGTGTGTCATTAGCCCCACCAAGGAGCCCAGGTAGGCTCCAATGTTGGGTTGCCTCTGGCCAAACAACCAAAAGGGAGGGAACCCAGGCCCACCCATCAGCAGTCAAGCGGATTAAAGTTTTACGGAGCTCCCCCCACCATAGCAACAGTCAGCTCTACCCACCACCAGTCCCTCCCATCTAACTTGCATAAACCTCTTAGATAGCCTCATCCACCAGAGGGCAAACAGCAGAAGCAAGAAGAACTACAGTCCTGCAGCCGGTGGAACAAAACCTCATTCACAGAAAGATAGACAAGATGAAAAGACAGAGGGCTATGTACCAGATAAAGGAAAAGATAAAACCCCAGAAAAACAACTAAATGAAGTGGAGATAGGCAACGTTCCAAAAAAAGAATTCAGAATAATGATAGTGAAGATGATCCAGGACCTCGGAAAAGGAATGGAGGCAAAGATTGAGAAGATGCAAGAAATATTTGACAAAGTTCGAGAAGAATTAAAGAACAAACAAACAGAGATGAACAATACAATAACTGAAATGAAAACTGCACTAGAAGGAATCAATAGCAGAATACCTGAGGCAGAAGAACGGATAAGTGACCTGGAAGACATAATGGTGGAATTCCCTGCTGCGGAACACAATAAAGAAAAAAGAATGAAAAGAAATGAAGACAGCCTACGAGACCTTGGGGACAACATTAAATGAAACAACATTCACATTATAGGGGTCCCAGAAGGAGAAGAGAGAGAGAAAGGACCAGAGAAAATATTTGAAGAGATTATAGTCGAAAACTTCCCTAACGTGGGAAAGGAAAGAGCCACCCAAGTCCAGGAAGCACACAAAGTCCAATACAGGATAAACCCAAGGAGAAACACACTGAGACACATAGTAATCAATTGGCAAAAATTAAAGACAAAGAAAAATTATTGAAAGCAGCAAGGGAAGAACAACAAATAACATACAAGGGAATTCCCATAAGGTTAACAGCTGATTTCTCAGCAGAAACTCTACAAGCCAGAAGGGAGTGGCATGATATACTTAAAGTGATGAAAGGGAAGAACCTACAACCAAGATTAGTCTACCTGGCAAGGATCTCATTCAGATTCGATGGAGAAATCAAAAGCTTTTCAGACAAGCAAAAGGTAAGAGAATTCAGCACCACCAAACCAGCTCTACAAAACATGCTAAAGAAACATCTCTAAGTGGGAAACACAAGACAAGAAAAGGACCTACAAAAACAAATCCAAAACAATTAAGAAAATGCTCATAGGAACACACATATCGATAATTACCTTGACCATGAATGGATTAAATGCTCCAACCAAAAGACACAGTCTTGCTGAATGGATACAAAAACAAGACCCATATATATACTGTCTACAAGAGACCCACTCCAGACCTAAGGACACACAGATTGAGAGTGAGGGGGTGGAAAAAGATATTCCATGCAAATGGAAAGCAAAAGAAAGCTGGAGTAGCGATACTCGTATCAGGTAAAATAGACTTTAAAATAAACACTGTTACAAGAGATAAAGAGGGACACTACATAATGAACAAAGGATCAATGCAAGAAGAAGATATAACAATTGTATATACTTATGCACCCAACATAGGAGCACCTCAATACATAAGGCAACTGCTAACAACTATAAAAGAGGAAATTGACAGTAACACAATAATCGTTCAGGACTTTAACACCTCACTGACACCAATTGACGGATCATCCAAAATGAAAATAAATAAGGAAACAGAAGCTTTAAATGACACAATAGACTAGATAGATTTAATTGATATTTATAGGACTTTCCATCCAAAAACAGCAGATTACACTTTCTTCTCAAGTGCGCACGGAACGTTCTCCAGGATAGATCACATCTTGGGTCACAAATCAAGCCTCAGTAAATTTAAGAAAACTGAAATCATATCAAGCATCATTTCTGACCACAACGGTATGAGATTAGAAATCAATTACAGGGAAAAAAACGTAGAAAACAATAAACACATGGAGGCTAAAAAATATGTTACTAAATAACCAAGGGATAACTGAAGAAATCAAAGGGGAAATCAAAAAACACCTAGAGAAAAATAACAATGAACACACGATGATCCACAACCTATGGGATGCAGCAAAAGCAGTTCTAAGAGGGAAGTTTATAGCTATACAAGCATACCTCATGAAACAAGAAAAATCTCAAATAAACAATCTAACCTTACACCTAAAGGAACTAGAGAAAGAAGAATCAATGGCATTTTTTACAAAACTAGAACAAAAAATCTTAAAATTTGTATGGACACAAAAGACCCCAAATAGCCAAAGCAGTCTTGAGGGGAAAAAACGGAGCTAGAGGAATCAGACTCCCTGACTTCAGACTGTACTATAAAGCTACAGTAATCAAGACAATATGGTACTGGCACAAAAACGGAAGCATAGATCAATGGAACAGGATAGAAAGCCCGGAGATAAATCCTCGCACCTATGGTCAACTAATCTATGACAAAGGAGGAATAGCCAAAGCAGTCTTGAGGGAAAAAAACAGAGCTAGAGGAATCAGACTCCCTGACTTCAGACTGTACTATAAAGCTACAGTAATCAAGACAATATGGTACTGGCACAAAAACGGAAGCATAGATCAATGGAACAGGATAGAAAGCCCGGAGATAAATCCTCGCACCTATGGTCAACTAATCTATGACAAAGGAGGCAAGGATATACAATGGAGAAAAGACAGTCTCTTCAATAAGTGGTGCTGGGAAAACTGGACAGCTACATGTAAAAGAATGAAATTAAAACAGTCCCTAACACCATACGCAAAAATGAACTCAAAATGGATTACTCACTGATGTGTATAAAATGGATGACTAATAAGAACCTGCTGTATAAAAAAATAAGTTAAATTAAAAAAAATTTTTTAAATAAAAGAAATGTAGGTAAAATTCAATTTTTATACTAAATTGTTAGGCTATGTCTTAGAATGAAAAGATAGAACAAATCTAATTTTTTATCATTTTACCTGGAACTCTGAACACAAGAGTATAATGAAGTTTTTTAAGTGGAATAAACCTTGCAGATCAACTAACTTAGCAGTTCTCAAATCTTTTGGTCTTAAGACCCCTTTAAACTTAAAAAAATGATAAGCCCAAAGAGCTTTTGTTAACGTGAGTTATATCTAGTGATGTTTACCCTGTTAGAAATTAAAACCATGAAACATTTAAAGTAGCTGTCTATTAATCCATTTAGAAATGAGTAATAAGCCCAATTCATGTTCACATAAATAACAATTTTTGAAAAACAGTATTTTAAAAATTACTGTTAATGGCATTGTTTTACATCTTTGCAAATCTCTTTCATGTCTGGTTTAATAAAATATAGCTGGATTCTCCTAAATGCTTCTACATTCAAAAAAGAAAAATATTTTAAGGGTAATTGTGGGAATTTGAAAATTATTCTGTTAAAAATACTTGTTGAGCACCTACTCCATCATCCAGATAGTCTGGGTTATGCTGCAGTAACAAACAGCTTCAAATACCAATATTTGGTGGCATAAAGCAACCAAGCTTTGTTTCTCATGTTTTCCATGTCGATTGTAGTGTGGCTTGTTGTCATTCTCCCTCAATGACCCAGATTGACAGAGAAGTCACTGCTAGGAATTTGCTGAGTGCAGTGGTTCAGAGCAAATGGGAGAATTCTGGCAGGCCTCAAACCAGCAATTAAACGGATGGCTCAGTAGCAACACCTGATTTTATTGGTCAACACTGGTCCATTGGCCGTACCCATCACAAGTGGACCCAGAATTTCTCTCTCGTATGAGCCCGTAATGGAGGAGAACTACCAAAATGTGGTAAACAGTGCCACTGATTACTTTATTTACTATCAGCCAGACTCTGAAATGAGTATGGCAGATCTGATGGTGTCTGGCCCCCAGGCAGGCTCACATTCATGATGTTATTGTTTTACCAACTAGCACTGAACTCACAAATTCTGTGTGAAGCCTAGAAGTTAAGATATTGAGAACTGCTTCCTTTGCGTAGCATCCTGGCACACATTTGAGAGCCCCAGTTCTGTTTCTGTCAGCTGCAATTTTCTGAAATAGCAGATGGTGCATTTTGCCTTCCCCTGGGGCACTCTGGAATGAATGAAGAGATCGCCTTCAGGCAGTTCTTGATTCCTGAGGATATTTCTTGCCCCTGTGCGTTTTTGCTCCTGAAATCTGACCCTGGTGTTGGTAGCATCTCTTGGGTCACCTCCATAGCGATCAGTGCTCTTTGGCTGATGGAGGGTCAGAAAGGTGGAGCTGGACTAATTTGAGGAACCATGGGGGCTCATAAAGAGTCATTACTGATAAAGAACGACTTACTGGCTATTTAAAGACAGCCATTTTCTGTACTGTTCAGTTTTTCCCTGAACGCACTTGAGGATTCTTTGGTAATGTCTTCTGATCTACCACTTGTCTTTGTTTTTAATATCAAGGAGTAACATAGATTGAAGTGATTGCCTTGGTAGCAACTTTAGTGGTGAAGCGTATGGAGTTATTAAAATTTATAGTCATGCTGTTTTTGCACCTACACTTTTGCTTATCTTGGAGAGGCTTATAAAAGTCACCAAGGAATGTGGAGAGAGAGCAACTACCAAATCGTGGCAGGAAATCAACCGTGCAAATGTTGGTTTTTTTAGTGTTCTATTTGCTGAAATGTACATTTATTTTTACAGTATTTCTTAATGACAGTGTCGCCAACCCGTCCTTGGCTCATGCCACTAGTGTCAACTACACTGATGGGGGCGGGGAGAAAGAGAAGAGGTGACTTACAATTACTATTGAGGTCCCAAACTATTGAGGTCCCAAAATATGCACAGCTTTGTGCCAGGTGCTTCACACATACGTGTTTTCCTAAAATCCTCACTGCAATTTGCCTTTCTCCCTCCACGTGATCCTTTATAAAAGAAACACCAGAAGTTAAACAACCTGCCCCAGGTCATGCAGCTTTAAGAATCAGACGTATTATTTGAACCAAGATATGCTAAAACCCATGTTTATCATATCGAACCAGTGAACTTCTCCAGCAATCACAGTGTTTTAAATAGTCAAATGATTGGATGGTTTCCTTCTCTTGATCTCATGTATACCTTATACTGGTATAATATTTTATTATTCATAAAGTACTGTCATATTAATTATAACATTTCAGCCTTATAACAGCCCTCCAAAGTATGTAAAACTAGTATCCTATCCCCATAATATATTATCAAGAAATGGGTTCAGAAAAGTTAAGTAACTTGCCCCAGGTTAGTCAGGGCTGACTCCAAAGCCAGTGCTTTTTATCCTTCACATCATCTCTTCTCTGGACACATGAGCCAGCACACTTTACTTTCATGGCAGCTGAGCATGATGGATTCAAGCCTGGGCAATTGTTTGGGTATTTGTCACAAAGCTTATAATAAACTGAGACAAAGCAGTTAGCCACAGATTATAATGCCACTGTGGTCCCATGACAAATGACAAGGACGTTGCAGTAATGAAATCTCATTAGAGATTTCATTACTGTGAGTGAAAAGACCACATCTGAGGTCCGGCACAGGCACTTTTACCACTGCAGGAAACACAATGAAACATCTGAGTAAGGGTCTCCACTGACATTGGCAACGTGCTAGCAGGATTAAGAAGACCTCCCCAAAACAGTGATTGCAATAGCAAATGTGTGGCACCTAAGATAAGGACCAAATATTTATTCTGGCAGAGATTAAATCTTCTCTTTTCCTGAATCTATTATGGATCTTGCAGAAAATCTGCCCAAGAATATATCTCACTGATCAGCCTACTCCGTGAGCCAGAACTGTGCTTTGCCACTGCTGCTGCTGAAAAGCTGCAGAAGGCTGGTCTAAAGGTCTCCTCTCCATCCATGATTAATTAGTGACTGAGGTGAATTGAATCGCCAGCAGTCCTTTACATGCATCCAGGATTTATACAGTGGTTTCTCATTGAGGAACAGTGATGCAATAAACAGTCCACATTTGTGGGTTGGGCAGAGGAGTAATGGTGTCTGCAGTCATGGTTTTTTCACTCCTCCAGTCCTTCAATTCTGCTAAAAAGATTATGACTCAGGTTATTATAGCCTTGCTTATTTAGGCACGAGGGTGATTAGGTACCAGAACACACACGCACACACACACACACACACACACACACACACCCTTAGAAGTACATGCCAACTCGTTAAGAGAAAGCAGAAAAGTCATATTGTCATTTCTGCATTCCCAGAGAATTAAGGAGAAAGAATAAAATGGATCATAATATTATTAATTATGGGCATGAAAGATGCAGAAGAACCGACCATCAGGTTCACTTATCCATGCATCATGTTTTAATAGTAGGTATTTTGTTTAGTGCTGGAGGTGCAGAGATAGGAAAACAAAGAAAACAAAGCTGAGAACACAGTGTCTCAATAAACAGCGATTTAAGAAATCCTGTTTCTTAGAAACTTAAGAAAATGAGTATGTTTAGTCACCATTTGGGGAGGCACCTGAATTGCTTCTCCCAGAGAACAGAACATGGGTATTGCAGACACCATTTTACATTGTGTGCTGTGCTATCAGGGCACAAAGGAAGCAATGATGTCCACCCTGTATCTCAGCATCCCTGCATGCTGAAATCAGCCTCTTTTGATCAGCCTAGATTCCTACTTTTTACGATTAAGGCTCCTAGGTCCTTATTCATCCTTTTATTGGGTACAAGATGTGTTCGCATAACTAAAGGAAAATTGGCTAGTTAAGGAAAGCCTGTCTTTTGGAAAAATAAGTGAAGTCTAGCAAACTATATGGAAACCAGTACCTAAAGTCTCACCAGAAGTCTCAATTTATTGACTTTAAGCATAGTGAGTGCTTAATGAATAGTGTATTTATGTATTGAATGAATGAATGGATGAACCAAAGTTACTAAACTTGAGATTCAGTGAAGTCTTTCCTATGTCTTAGTTTGTGTGGATTCTGGACTTCTTTTCCCATATCCTCCTCCTTCCTTTCCTCCCCCGCTTCCTCCTTCTCCTTCTTCTTGAATAGAAGGAAATAGAGGATAACAGAGACTATGTGGACAAATACTGTGACTCAGTCTTGTAGAACATCAGAATCACAACTAAATTTTATTGTTTTTGTAAGTCCAACCGTTTGCCAATAAGCCAGACTCTTAGAGAAATGGAGAAAGATGTTTCTTTTCTCTCCTTGCCCATTTCCTCCTGACACCCTGCGTGCTGATACCTTTCAGAGAGGTTGTGAGAGACTGATTATATCTGATCCATGAGGTTACTTTCATTTCGTGTCTTCTTCTGAATACTAATTCCAACTCTTAGTCATAGGTTATTAAAGGAGAAGAGTAAGAGTTTTAATAACATTGTTATTTGTATTTCAGTGTTTCTGGGCACTTCCCAGGGTGTGGATGATGTCACCACCACCACCATCACCTTCATTGCCCTAATGTTACTCTTCTGGAATTCATTGTGTTTTCCCTCCCAGAAGTCTATGTAGGGCCACAGAGGTTCTTTTCTGCTGTGTAACATAAAGCTATAGCACTGAATATTACCTCCTTCTTTGGCTTAACCTTAGGAATAGGGCTACAAGTGTGGGAAGGGTGCCAGCATCTGACTTGGAAAACCCCAGTTCAGTTTCACTGGGCCCCACTGAGGATACATTTCCTATGTTCTTTATACCTACAGAAAGTATCACCAAGAGTAAGTCTATTGTGCTAGCTCCTATGGTTTGGGCTCCTAACCATTCTGTACCCCTCCTCTTGGCCTTGTTTGCCCCCCAGAGTGCAAGCAGGCTTGCATTTCCTCTTTAATCCTAAATCTGAATTGTGAAGTAACCTACAATTCAGTGTCTGATTAGCCTCTTCTAGAAAACATGCCTAATTCATCCCACAGAACCTTGCAGTGTCATTACTCACTTGTTAGGTAGTTCTGTGGTTCCAGCTTTGATATCTGTTGAGGGCAATCCAATGATGTAACCTGTGCAGTGCAGCCTCTGAGAGCAATTTGGGTGGTTTTGTATCATCGGCTTTTATGTTCAGGATGAAAGCCCATGGAGAAATGTAGGATACTATTATTAACTTCAAGCCGACAGCTCTCTCTGGGTACCTACAGATTCATTGTTAGTTGGAGGATCAGCTTTAAAGGGAGAAAACCTTGTGGTTAGTGATAACTTGCCTTTTGTGTTTCTTTATTATAGGAACAGGGGAAAATTGGAGTTGTCTTCAATATTGGCACAGTTGACATCTCCATCAAAGAGGAGAGGACCCCGGTAAATGATGGCAAATACCACGTGGTGCGCTTTACCAGGAACGGCGGCAATGCCACGCTTCAGGTGGACAACTGGCCAGTGAATGAGCACTATCCCACAGGTACATGTTTTACTCTCAATGACCAGACTCTCTTTTGTTCTCCCATTCTCACTTCTAACTGGTGATTTTCTCATGACTGTCACCACATCATTAAAACACTGAATATTAAGCACACTTTCATATTTTTTGGATGAAAAAAGTGATTTCTTTCGGACTTGGTCCAGTACAGGGAGCTTCTGGAGACTTACTAACTATGCACTGAACACTTACTTTGTCCATCTGATTAATACTGCTGACTGGCTCATACCAAATACAATGATTATGGATTTTCCGGGGCACTGCCAAGGATGAGCAATGGAGGGAAGGGTACACCATCTCTAAAATAAACTATTGTCAGTAATCATGGAATAATCAATATGAGAGCTGGGCTTTGTGGTGCCGTGTAGTCAGGTGTGATTGAACATACAGATGGCCAGAGACGGCAGAAAGACTGTGAAAGGAAGTTTACTAAACTTGAGATGATGAACATCAAGTCAGAGTAACAATGAGAGAAAAACTACGGGTGGAATTCCATTCATTTCGTTGACTTGGCCAGTTTTTGCTCCCTCACTTACACTAGCCTGCCTTGATTTTCAGAGGTTGGTCCTAGTAGGCATTTTAATAGCAGGCATGCTGGTGTGGGAGGGAGAGGGGCTAATCATCTGTTGATATTTTATAGTCAAGGAGCATTCACCAACAAACTTCCAGAGCCAGATGGCCAAATCAAGGACAATGGGGGGAAAGGTTGCCTTCTTTCAAAAGATCATTCAAATAATCCCTTAGCTTTCCCTCTCATCTCTCACTTCTACCAGGAAAGAGCCCTGAACCCTGATCATAAAAGTGCCAGGAATGGAAAGGAAAATACTTTAGCTAAAGGCCTTTGTTCCATCATTACATTATCGCCTGGTAGATGCAAGAGAATAGCTCAGAATATTGAACTTGTCACTAATGTGGACATTTATGCTATGTCTAACTCTCTTATCTCCTACACTCCAAACGGCCCAACATTTTCTCACTGTTATCTTCTTACTTCCTTTATAGTGAGGTGAGCACAGAGGTAAGGAAGCTGGAAGCACATTTCCAGAAATGTAAAAGCCCTTTAGCTAATAATCATCACACTTGAGAGAAATATGTAAATTTGCCTATTTGTGGCCCAAGAATGTTGAATGACTTGAAGGCTGTGATTATTTTTTCATGCCTAAGTTAGCATTACTTTTCTTTAAATGCCAATTAGAAGTAACTGTGCTACTGGTTTTTCCTCTGTTAGCCAGGGTCTTCCTGTGTCTGCTTTAAGTATTATGGGAGCATTCACAAGGAGCATACAAGACCCCCAAAATACTGAAGCAAAAAGCCCCACCCACTCATTTATCTACCATCTCAGTCTCTGTACCATATCCAGCTCAGTCTCTGCTGGGAGTCTTTTCACATACTACTCTTAGCACTTCTTAGATTAAGGCACAAAAATGACCGTGTGCATTTATCTTTGAGACTTTGAAGAAAGCCAGAGGTGTTAGCAGCTACTGTGAATTCTCATCATCATCCAAATGCACTAGACACTAAAAGACCTGATTTTTAAATGCTTCTTAAACTCTGGGGGATGAGCGGTGGGAGGAATCGAAATAGCCTAAAATCTTAAAAACTGTTAACTTGTTCATAAGAAAAATCAGTCCCTCTCTATGCATATTATCATTGGCCCTGATACTGTTGCTGTAGGGTCTGTTGTGTTTCTATTAGGAATTTCAAAGATTCTAAACTGATGCTAACCACTTGCCCTGAGCCAATATAGGATTCTGAGTTTGCTGCCAGAAATGAGAAGGCTCTTTAATGGTCATTTTTAAAACCACATATATGTAAGAAAACCAGTGACCCTTGCTGTGTGCCTATCTCTTTGTATGTTTAGTTCCGAATTACGGGTTGCTTCCTATGTTTTCAAAACAGAACAAACCTTTCTTTAATGGCATTGCTTCCCACTGAAAACCATTATTGCTAGTAACTGTTGGTAACTGTCATTTGGTAATAATATGTGTTGTTATTACAGGACATGATACAGTAAAGCAGTTATAAGTATGGGCTTTGGAGTCAACTGGCTAGAGTTGGGATCTTGGTGCCATTAGCTATAATTCTGAGGCCCACTAGATTAAGACCTTGAAAGCCCTAAGCACTAAGATATTTGGTGCATGTCCCCACAAATAATTCAAAATATAACAACTATAAACTAAGTGTAAGAATTTCTAACAGTTCTGACTTTTCTTCTCTGATGATCACTATAATGCCTTCAAAATATAGCAGATTCTTCCTCCCCACAGTCTCATTTGTTACCCTCTCTGCTTTCTTGGTCCTCCCCACAGTCTCATTTGTTACCCTCTCTGCTTTCTTGGTCCTCCCCACAGTCTCATTTGTTACCCTCTCTGCTTTCTTGGTCCTCCCCACAGTCTCATTTGTTACCCTCTCTGCTTTCTTGGTTCTCTAGGTAAGTGCTTATTCCTCCTATTTGGTGATCCAGTTCCAAACCTTAGGCAAGATATTGAACCTCCCAAGTCTCTGTTTCCGAGTCTATACGATGGGATGATGATAATACTTACTTTCTAGGGCTAATGTGAATATGCATGTAAAATACCCAACATAATTCTGGGTCAGTTAAGTCAATACTCAATGAACGTTAGCTATGAGGATTACCAAACATTTGAGTAGCATTTTTTGCTATTACATATTCACTCATATAGACTACTTCATTTTGACTATTAAATAGCCTGTAAATTAGGTAGGGTAGGTATTTTTATTCTCCATTTCAAATTTAAAATGAGACTCAGGGAGAGATTGTGTTTTTTCTATGAGAGAATAGTCATGAGAGAATAGTAAATGAGGGACAGAACCAGGACCGGAGTCTCCTGTTCCCAGCTGAGCACAATTTCCAATATTGCTCCCATAGCAAATTGGGGGATATCTTGAAAGATGAATAGATAGAAATGAGCATCTTTCTCGTGTCATCTTAGATTTATTCCTTTTCTTAAAGTATCATGTTCCAAAGATCAGTAACCACACAGAGGTGGTTATTGTGAGATGGGGAGTCGAAAATCCTCTTTTAAAAATGAAAAGTTTTCTTAGCTGTGCTAAAAGACTCATTTGTAATGAGACGAAGCTGTCCTCCTAACAACGATGGCAATGTGCTTCCATGAAGCAACTCAAAGAATACTCAGTATTTAAAGGAGCTGTCACCTTACTCCATTGCCTAGATTGGAAAATGGCTTTGGGAAGTCCAGCATTCTAGTTGGACTAGGACTTCCTAGGAGTGGCTCACTTTTTCAGCCTTGGATACCTTATTTTCTCTCCCACCTGCTTCCCTGTGCTACTGAAAGGATCCATTTTGCTAAATTTAAAGCTCCATTAGAGCAATCTGGCAATATTTATTTAATTTATTTTAAAGGATAAGATCAAAATAACCCCTGTATCTAGGTATCAAAAAATAAAGCCACCTGGGCATGCAGTCTTGACACAGTTTCTGCAAAAATGATGTATCCATTCTTTTTCCAAGCCGTTCTGTTTTATCAATAGTGATAAGTCTATAAACCAACAAGAGGAGTTCAGTTGTGCTACTTGTCTATAGCTAACGTTTAAACAGTAGGGAAATATAACTCCTGCAGAATATTCACTTACGTCATCTCACTCGGAAGGCATGCTCTCAGGAAACCGTGTCTGCTCTCCAGGTCCCTGTGCACCAGGATGAGTGGGTCAACTCCAGAACCTTCTCATACTCATTTATAGGATTTTATGTGCCTCTACTGAAACATCCCACTGTGAAGTATTTAGAAACCAGCTGGGCCCATGGCATGTAGCGTTGACTTTTTGTGAATCAGGAAGGATCCAAAATGAAAATACTTCTATAGCCATCAGAATCTTGTATCACTTAATTCTGGGAGATATAACTCAAAAGCAGCTTCTTTCTTTGAACCTGAAAATAGAAAGGCTAAGGAACACGAGAGGGAAATAAAAGAAGAATCAACCCAGAGTTATCCAGGCACTGACAAATGTTCCTTATAAAGCCTCTAATTGCTGTCTTGACACAATGCAGTGGAGGGGACAAGAGAGGGGAGGTGAACGGTGAGTTGAGCATGAAGAATTAATTTTAGCCCCAGCTCCAGGTCCCCTGGGAGGCTGAGCTGACTGGGGCTGTTAAAGATCCTCTCTCTGCTGTGAATAGGTGACTGGTTATGTCATCAGGGCTTTCAGAACACTGAACATGGTACAGGAAGGGGCTTTTTAGGGCAGAGCCAGGCTTCCTGGAACATGAAGACTGATAAGCAGCTTCAATGTGTAAGACTTTCCATCTTCCCATGGCAGGTGGTGCCGAGGAGAGCAGAGTCTCAATGTTTTTTTCCCTTTTCCTGGATATCACACACTAAGTTCACGGAAGTGCTCTTGATCGGTTTCCCTTTCCTCGGTCAGTAAAATGTCCACCGATGACCTATGCTTCAATCCTGCTTGACCACCCAACTCAGATGATGGAAAACATGTAGACGTGGCTCCCCTTCAAGGACACTGGATGGGAAAACTCTTTCTTTATATTTGAATGTTTCAAATTCCAAAGAACATTTTCTTTATAGGGACCGAAAGTAAAAACATTTCTATAGTGCTTACAGATGCTCTAAGTGCCTTCCTACGCATCACTGCGTGTGTGCGTCACTCCCTCCTGTGAGGGTACTTGCTTTGGTATTATGATCACCATACTCATATTAAGGTTACATTGTTGAGGCTCTGAGAGGCAAAATAACTTGCCCAATATCACACAGGTGAGGGGCAGACTCAGGATTCCTATCCTGATACTCAGATTGCACGCCCTCAAATTTCTTTCTCATTTTCCTATCTCCTATCAGTTTTATTGATACTGACACGAGGTTATTAGTTTTGTTGTTTTTTCCATTACAGTATCCTCAAATAGAAGTCCTTGCCTGGACTCGCTTAGTAGCGTTCCTCAGCCTTGA
Organism: Neophocaena asiaeorientalis asiaeorientalis; assembly: GCF_003031525.2. Lineage (NCBI taxonomy): Eukaryota > Metazoa > Chordata > Mammalia > Artiodactyla > Phocoenidae > Neophocaena > Neophocaena asiaeorientalis. Next base: position 592,502 of record NW_020172456.1, on the reverse strand, counting down.
TGCTATTGAGATTTGGGGCTGGATAATTCTTTGCTGGGCGGGGCTGCCCTGTGCATTGTAGGATGTTTGTCAGAATCCATAATTTCCACCCCCTTGATGCCAGTAGCGTCTCCACAAACGCCAAATGTCTGCTGGGGGACAAAACTGCCCCCATTTGAGAATTACCGAGTTAAAGAAAGTCTCCAACATATTTTATTTCAAATGTTTATTATCCTTTCATTGTTTAGACAGTATGCATGGGGGTAAGAGAGATTTTTTTTGTTCACATCTCATCCTAGATTATTGAGACTTGGAAGGGTTAAAAACAAGCCTGCGTACTTGACATAATGCTGAAATTTCTCAGGCCTTGGATTTTCATTAATTCCTAGCCAGGAGGTTTTCTTTCCTTTTCTTTCGTCTTTGCCTGCAAACGTTTGAGGCCTTGGCAGATTTGAAGCACACATTAAAGTAAGCCCCATCTACCTGCTCATTCATCCGTTCAGGACTAGTGTTACTTTCAGTTCGACTGCAAAAAAAACATAGATAGTGAAGTCCTGCAAAGGGAATAGGAAGCATAAATACAACCAAAAGGGAAAGCCATATTTGAGCATGGTTTTAAGACTGTAGCGATATAGCATCAACACGATAGAGGCTTACTTAGTGAATGTGTTTGAACATTGCTAAGCACATTTTAAAATCATCTTGCAATAAGTTCTTCAAACATTTGGTCACAAAATGTATCAATTAATCAATCAAACCAGTGCATGCTAAATACTTGCATTGCTAAATAGTCATTTTTTTCCAATTTGTCAGGAACGAATTAGGACTCACAGGTAGGTGAGTTTCCATTTCCAAGAGACTTTTAACTTGCTAGGGTTGGTGATGTGTGTGTGTGTGTGTGTGTGTGTGTGTGTGTAAAGCAGCATCCTTTAACCTGGCTGCCAATGATATTCTCTTGGGAATTTTTTAAAACTCTGTGGATGCTCAGGCCCCAGTCCCAGGTAATCAAATTTAATTGGTCTGGGGTGTGGCCCATGTATCAGCAGCTTCAGTATCACCTGGGAGGTTGTTAAAAATGCAGAACCTTGGGCCCCACCCCAAACCTACTGAATTAGAATCTGAATTTAACAAGGTCCCCAGGTGACTCACATGCACAGTAAAAATTGAGAAGCACTGGTCCAGGCATCAGTATTTTTAGGGAGCTCCTAAGTGATTCTATATGCAGCCAAGTTTGAGAATCACTGGTATTTAGAAAGCTAAAAATGTCTCTTTTTCTTCATTCAGACTGCGTGCTGGTGCTGTTCAATATGGTAGCCACTAACCACACGTAGCCACACTCGCAATGTGACTGGTATGACTGAGGCCCTGAAGGTTTACTTTTATTGTGCAATTATTATGTCCTAGGCACTGAGGGATTTAAATGCATGTTTCACTCAATCCTCAGGCTGACACTATGAGGCTAGTGGCTCGTGGCTGGTATTGGACGGTGCAGGACTAGGATATACTGTCTCTTATTTCCTTCTATCTGTTTTACATAATGTAAATCTTCATTTATACCATTAATAAAATAATGGGCCTTTACCTTCATACACCTTCTGAACTCATCTAATGTGTTTTGTCTTTACACAGTCACTGGGATAATAACTGCACTCAATTCATGGGGCTGTTGTCCCAGAGATGTAGAAAATGGAGATGCCACCATCTCTCGGCCAAACTCATCCAGATGGTGATGGCTGCTCTTGGTTGAGCGTTTACTACATACTCTGCACTTTATGTTCAATATCTTATTTAGCCTTAATGTAACACTAGAGGTCAATGTTAGTACTGTCCCCATTTTACAGACTAAGAACAGTTCCAAGAGCTCAGGTACTTACCTGGCTCACAGCGTAAGTGGAAACGCTGGTACTCCAACCCAAGACCACCTGACTTGAGAGTTCTAGTTTTTCATCACACTCTGCTCCTTCCAGGGATTCACTTTGATACCCTAGAACACTTGCAAGCCCCAGGAATTCTGGTCTTATCCCAAGTCTTGACAATTTAGAATTTTTCTCTCAAGTTAAATTTTCAATTTCTGCCAAGTTAGAAGTCAGCACTAACCTGGGCATTTATGACATTTGCCTTCCTCTACACCATCGCTCAGGCCTTGGGGACTTGGAGCATCTTTCCTTTCATGATCCCATTTTACCTTCTAGCAACATATCTAAGTGGACAGGAAGAGCCCTATTAAATTATTAAATGAAAGTCTATTTTACTGTTTCATGGTCTCACTTGGAGAATGAGAGAGTGGTGAGAGAGTGCTTAGTATTTTTTTCTTTAATTTTTGTTTTATCAGACAAACCTCCTTTCTCTTCTGTGAATTCCCAGCTACAAGATAAATAGCCTTGTATCTTACAAGTTAAATACAATTACTGCTATCAAACCTAGAGCCTTTCTCTCCCTGTAAATGTCTCTTAGAAGCTGATAAGAGTTTCAAGGCAAACTGTGGGCTTCTGCCTAATGCTAAAATTAAACATAACCACCCAGAAGACAAAAAGACAAGCATGTGTACATAGATGTATGTAACATATATTTACATATATTCACATATGCTTACATACAGCCTATGGAAGAGAAGAACATTTCTGATAGACACAGACACACATAGCACGTGAGCACATGGACACGTGGCATATGCTCCTGAGACATTAAGCTAACACATGACTCAAGGTTATTTATAAAAGAATTAAATAGCACACAAAGGAGCTTGTCATAATGATGAAGCTGTCTATCAGATAATATGATAGCAATTATAGTAACTAAAGAGATTTATTTGTGAACAGGGCAGTCCTTTTGATCTAGAGGGCTGCTGAGCAAAAGAAGAATTTTCCTGGAAAATTCTGTAGGACTTTATAAAATGCACACCTTAGTTTTAAGTCCTGGTTTATGTTTTTCTCATCTTCAGTAGACCGTCTTTGGATTTAAAGAAACTGGATTTTTACTCATTAAAATGTGCACGATAGTTGTTTATTTACCCATAAGTTAAATATTATACGTATTATAGTCCAGGGACTCAATGAAATAAGTTATGAGAAATTTGAGGGTCACTTCTAGGCACTATTTAAGTAGGAATGTGACAAAAAAGCTTCCTTAATTTCTATGAACAGTGAGTACATTTTTATTAAACCAAATCCATGGAATGATACTTTGAAGATTAGAATTACAGTATGGTCACAATGTTATGTGATTTTCAAATTTCATTTGAGATAGTGTGACATAAGAATACTAATAACATCTTACTCTTTGCAAGGCCTTTATAATAAGAATTCTTCCGAATTAAAACAGTCATCAAATATTGCATAATTTCAAAGCTGGGCTAAGTGAATTACAAGTTTTATTTGTCCTATTGTCACAGAGAAGCTCCAGTTTAAGTAGTAAATGAAATTATGGCCTGCAGAATTTGTCCTTAATTATGAAAATCTAGAATTATTATCCTAACCTAAAACACAATTACCCTATACTGTTTTCTCTCTGCCGCAGAGTTATGTGGGCAGCAAACGTCCTAACACACACCCAAGAGTATAGCTTTATTTATAGGAAAACTTCCCAATTTTCAGTCTCTTCAATTTAAGCTTTGCACAAGTTTGCAGGGTCCATGTAGTTATTTAAAGCCTAAAAAAGAATGTTTAGCTTCTTCGAGGAAAGTAGTACATAAATATCCAATAATAATAATATATATTCACATACAGTATGTCATTTATAATTCTATAAAGCACAGAGGGTAATGAAAGGCACTCTAAACTGTAAATCACTCAAATCGATTGTAATCATATTGGAGCTCATCTCAAAGAGATAAAGACCTTCCACTCCTCTGAAATCCCTGTCAATACCCCAGCAGGCTAAAGAAAGGGGAAAGGAGGGTCAGAGGAAGAAGGACAGATGAGTCAAAGTTAAAGAGGCACTTTTAATCTTCAGTTCATGAAGTTAATGTGGATTGGATTAGATTCCCAGTGATAGTTACAGTTTGCGCCATGAGGTGCATTTCTTTTCCACATGGTAGTATTATAGCTTTACCCTTAGTCCCTGACATTGTGTTGGCCTGGTTGGAGGGATCTGACAAATGCCAATGATGGATATGCACTGCTGCATAAGAACACTTGGGGACCAGGTACAGAATTAGAAAATGACAGTTTAAGTCAAAAGCTAAAGGTTATAGCAAAACAAACTAAGGAAGTAAGTGAATAATAGGCCAGAAAAAAATTTTATATTGCATTTTCAAATAGCAGAAACACTTCAAACGTCTTTTTATTAACTGATGTTGCCTTTTATATAAAAAAAAGGTGTTGCTAATCTCCTTCCTCATCAGTGGAGTGGGTTTGAGTGGAGTGGTCTCCTTATGCATTCATTCATTCACCATTCAACAAATATTTATTCAAAGTCTACTTTACATGTGAATCCAAGCTAGGTGATGACCATACAGTGGGAAATAAAACAAAACCCCTGCCCTCAAGGATTTTATAGTCTAGTAGAAGAGGAATGCATGTACCCAAGCAAGATAATCTTAATACTAAATTTTATTGTGCAGTTATTCAGTCTCAAGCACCGAACTGAGTTCTTATATTAAATCTTCACAGTAGCCCTAAGAGGTAGAGACTGTTTTTGTCACCATTTTACAGATAGGAATATGGAGGTTTATGACATTAACTCCCAGGGTCATAAGCTAGTACTTAAAGACCTGCAACTCAAGTATGTATCTCTTAGAAGCAAACTTAATGCTTCTATGCTCTATACTACCTTGTACCTGCAGTTCCAAAGAGTGCAGCAGGGTGCTATCAGGTGAGATCTGGGTTCAGTGGCACATGTAAGTGTCTGATGGAGCCTGAGGACCAGACAAGGGTGGGCATAGGATGGAATTTGGGCTGTAACCTTGGGCTCTCTAGGACAATGCTAACAAGTTCTGTTCCCCTACCTAGACATACACAAGCATAAACTGTGACCTGACCTACACCTTTCACACTGAGGGAACTAATGGGCAGGCATCGTGCATAGATTGTTTCACTTAGTGTAATCTGTCCAATGATTGCAAGAGAGAAATATTAATCTCCCTCTTTTACAGATGAATAAACCAAGGCTCAAGGAGTTTGAGCATATTTGCTGCAGTCACAGGGCCAGAAAGTGTCAACACTGGGATTCTACACAGATTTGTTTGTTCCTACACTCCTCTCCCTTTCTGCTACCCTACTTTTCCATCTGTTTCCCAGGAGCAGTCCAGTGTTCACTGTATATGGAGCTCAAATTCATTTGGTTGACAGATGTACATTCACATGCAAATTTACTATTGTTTCTCACATCCCGGTGCATGCAGTACACTCTGTAATCACATTATTAAACATTTACTAGAAATGTGCTTCTGCCCGATGCACAATTGCCAGTCTCAATGTTTAATTAAACTCGATTTGTCTTCATTTTAATCACATCATAGAAATGTGGTTTTCTCAGAGTTCAATGGTGAAATCTTCATTCCAAATGCCTACCAGTGTTTCAGAGCTGTATATCCTGGATAAGGGAATGAGGAGAGAACAAAATATCCTTGCATAAAGGATTTTAAGGGAATAATATTAGTTAATAATAGATAATACTGACATAGTACTTATTCTGTGCCAGGTTTGTGGATTATCATATTGAATCCTTCTTACAGCGTCCTGGAAAAGGATTCTGTTATTATTCCCATTTTAGAGATGAGGAAACTGAGTCTCAGAGAGGTTAAGTAACATACTCTCCAGTATCATACAACTAGTAGGTGATAGGACCAATTTGGATTTGAATATAGGCATGGAGACGCTGATACCTTTATTTAGAGAAACTTTTTCTGCAAAAGGCCAAATAATGAATATTATTGTCTTTGCAAGCCATAAGGTCTTTGTTGCAGCTATTTAGCGCTGCTGTTACAGTGCAAAACCAACCATAGACAATTCATAAATGAATAGACCTGGCTGTGTTCTAATAAAACAATATACAAAAACAAGCTGTGAAGAGCCAGATTTGCTACTCCTTTGTAGATGGGGGCCCCCTGGTCTAGATTATGCATGTTTTGAAACTTATAGCTGTTTTTACTGACCGATAAGCCTTATTTTATGGGCTATGTCATCTCTGTTTGGAATAAAGGGAGAAAGATAATCTCTAAGTGGTTGAGTTAAATCGCAAGAGACACAGAAAATAGTACTTCTATGTAGAGTAGCATAGACCGAATGGTGAGGTTAATTCAGGATCAAGAAGTGGACGAATGCGTCACTGGGACAGGCCATTTACCTGTACTTAAACAAACAAAAACCCAACCATACATACACCCCTTTCCTAACTGAACACCAAAGACATAGATTCAGTTTACCTTTATTTCTGTTATGCTGTGCATTGCTTAGAGCAAGATTTGCAAACAGCCAACAGGAAGCATGATTATTTCTCTAGTTCTGTTACTTCTACTTAGTAACCGTAAGTTTTGGAGCTCTGAATACACTTTTCTCCCCTCTCTCCTGAGAGGAGTCGCATACTTTCCTTTTGAATTCATGGTTTTTGTTAGCCACTGGCTTAGCTGCCCTCGCCTATTCTTCATAGCCCTTCCGTATAAAGGTGCCAACTGGCTTCTTAGCATTTATCTTTTCTTCTCCCTGCTCCCTGATATGTACATCTTCTAAGTTCCAGAGAACGTCCTCTTCATTTTCTTGGCATTGGCTGTCCCTTACCTGCTGATGAGAGCATCCTGCTTGAAATTCTGCTCTGCTTCTGGCCATTGATCTCCTTTTATGAGGGTGGACTCTCCTTAGATGTGACTCAGTCCACTTCCCGCTGCTGAGTTTTAGGGACCTTAGATTCTGTTCTCCTGTTTATTAAAGGAACGAGAACCAGGTTGTACGTTTTTTGTATATACACACAATCGTGACAAGTTTAAGATAAATTTCAAAACATCAGTCTAAGACAGACCAGATTTTATTTATGCAAAATAGAGTTTCCTTCACATTTTACTAACTTCAGTATTGATTGTAATAAAGTTATTAAGAAAAAGTCAGAGTTCCCACCACCAGAAAAGAAAGCATGTACCACCAGACTTGGCTCCTGATAGCTCAAGAGAGTGACCACGGTTTTGCTAATTACCCGCCTTTTTTAAAGTCAAAGTGGCTGTATAATACATGCTCAGTAAATGTTACACGGTACAACTCTACTGAGATTATTGTTGATGACCTCTGATTTTATTGTCTACATGTACACAATAACAATGTACCCAGATAAAGAGCGTCCTTTACAAGCATTAGATATACATAAAAAGCCCATTTTAAAAGCAACAGAAAAATACCAAATGTTTTATTATGAATAACTTTTAAGATTTTACTGGAGAGTTTTTCTTTGTTGAAACAATTAAATCTAATTTTAGTAAAATATCTTTACATTAGTCAGGTGATTCTCGGTAGGTCTCAAAGGGTAGATTTCCCAGTGTACTTAGACAAATTGATAAAAGGGAGGAAGGGGAACATTTAGGCATCTATGAAGTTAAAAATAAAGAGCTAAGTATAAATCTAAAATAAGTGTAAAGTAAAAGTAAATCTAAAGCCTTCTCAGACAGCCAGGGTTTAGAAGTACTTACTTCATTTTGAAACCTATATAAAACTGTTTTGAGATGCTGACTGTTTCAAATAAAATAGGAATTTATATAAGTGAAGCACAAACTGAAATAGAACTGAAATGCTTTTAGACTTTCAAAATGAATACTTGGATATTTTTACTGAATTTTCTGTGTGGTAAGGGTGGGGCTGGACCTCTGGGAGAGGTAAAAGTGAAGGCAATACATGAAAAAGGGGATCTTGTTCTCAGGGAGCAATTGAGATCTCCTACAGGTGATAAACCAAGTGAAAGCTAATAGTTTTGCTTCATTTTGTGACTTTCTCCCACTATGGCCTCAGAGAATTGTGAGCTCCAAATAGGCTCATAAAGGGAATTTTGAAATACTCTTAATAGATCTGTTCTTGAAATAAGTCAACTGAGCTGAGCGAGGTAGTGTGCCAACACAGTGACTCACAGCCCTGGCCAACCCTGATCCCAGACCTTTACGACAAGTCCCTAGTCTCATTGCCATTCTCAAGAGTTGTATACAATTCATCTGCAACACGTGTTCCAAGGCCACGTTCCTGGTGGTCTGGTTGACATGTGATAGTAGTTATAAATGTCGCCCATAAACGCATAGGCCAAAACCTTAATGAACTTTTCAGCCAGTAAATCCAGTTCATTCTTTGGCTGCATGGTTATCTAGCTGCCTCATTCTGCCAAGCTACCGTTGCTTTAATTTTTTCTGGTCAGATAGAACAGTCAAGGTAAGTGGACTTTGTTCCTCTCTCCTCTGGCTTTGATTCCTTGATTTGTGCCAGTACCCCAACTGTAGCTACTTAGAACCAGCAAAGTGTTGACTAGAGGGCTGAACAGTGTGAGCAATAATTGTGTACCTTCAAACCTCACTGCCTTTTACACGTGTAGTTGTGGTCGAAATACCAATGACATAGCCAACCTCTAGGGACAGAAGCCACCCTAGTATCTACATTCCTTTGTTAACAGAAACCATTCAGATTCTTTTCTGAAAGTATTTAGTAAGCATCTATCTCTGTAAATCCCTGTTCTAGGAACTGAATAATAGGAATTGGGCCATTATTCAATTAGAACTTTTTAAAGTCAATAGGATAAGTAAGGAGAAAATCTCCATATATCTTTACTACTCACTGTGTCTAGGTTCTACTTTCTGAGTCACACTCAAAGGTAAGTCTTTGAAAGAAAAACAATAAATGAAGTAAATCTTTGGACAGCATCCTTGAGTTTTGGTTAGACGGAAAATTTCAGTCCCCATTCAGAAGTCTAGGCACTTGTGAGGATTCCAATGTGACTTAAATAAACCACCATCCCTGAAAATCAGAAATGAAAATATAAACCCAAGAAAACTGCATGCTCTACCTGTCTCATCTCTTGTCCTAATAATAAAATACCTTGTACTCACCAATGTTCTAAGTGATTTTTGACAAGACAGCAGTGGTACATCAATAGGACTGGAATAAGCAAATCGAGACACTCAAGGCTTCTTTTAATCTCTTGAATCATTATTGCAAAGATAAAAGTGGATTTCTGAAAGAGTAAATTTCAAAGGAACCTAGCAGTTGGAATGATGAAAATACTAGTTCATCTGGTCCATTTCCCTGGTTGGTTTAGAAATTTCTACACAATATGGACTACTCTAATTTGACTAGTATAATTTGAAATATCGCAGATGATAGAGTTTGCTTCTTCCATCAAGAGAATAGATCTGTCTGATATCTCCTCCTTGGCCTTTATTAAAAAAAATTGATCAATTCCATTATTATTAGAGATGACATTTGAAATTATTCTGAATCATTCTTTAAATCCTGGATATTTATTTCTTACAGATATCCAGGAGCTGTTTCTTGTTGAAAGGTGCAAGGTTTTATGGAGAACATGCAAAGACATTCTTTCCTTTGAGATATCTATAAAATCTCTCTTCTTATACAGGATACATATACACACACATCATTGGGTAATATAAAAAACGTTGCATTTGCCCAGCACAAATAAATACATTTAAATATAAAATAGCCCACAGATCTTTAGACATATTCTTCAGGTGACCAAGATTTATTATCATGTATTTAATGTCATATTAAGTGACTGAAAGAAGGAAGTCATTAATATTTTATTTATATGCCTCACATTTGTAGGTTGTCAGAGATTATGAGAACTTTAGTAACCATCTAACCATCAAAGCTAATAAGTTAATCATTTATTAGGGTCAGGATACCTGCCTCTGTTTGAGGCAGCAGTAGTCATCAATTTCACGAGTATTCTTGAGCACTTAAGATGTGTCAGTGTTTGGTGTCACTGTGTGTTAGGGAGGGGATTGTGTGTAGGATGGTGTAAAAAGATTGTTTAAACAAAAAAAACAAAACCTTGTTAAGGTGATTATAATTTCACACCAAAGGAGAAAAACCATGCCCGCAAGAACTGATGTAGTGTAGGGTAGTGGAGACTAGGTGGCAGGTAAATATTTGAAATGTGTCCATAATTTTACATAATCATTGACCACTTTCTTAAAAGTGGGGGGGAAAAAAGCCCTAATTTTTAAAAAAAATGCTGTTCTGGCTATCACATTTATAATATGAACTAATATTTGAGTCATGACATAAACTGTGATATACTTCTAATTATTGGCAAATATGTGTTGCTTGAGTTGCCGGTCAAAACCCTTAGCAGTGTTAGTTGTCCTTTCTCTTTATCGAACCCCTTAGTCAGTAAATTTTGGTCATTTTTAATGCTTTCCTCTAGAGTCTAATTGCCATTGACATGCTAAAATAATACTATTCTGATACCAGCTGTTAAGGCCCAGGAAAATGACTTTTAAACTCATCCATGAATTTATAACGGCTGCTTTTTGTAATCCATAAGCTTTAAAAAGGGGCTGAAGATGCAGTGCCTGGTTTTAAAAGCCAAGGTTGCAAGGCAGGAATGTGTTTTGTCGCATTTTGGTCTTTAATTCAATGCTTTGCTTTGTTTTTATTTTGTATTAGTAGGAAGTGTGAGGGGGAATATCCTTCTATTCTAAACCTAGGTAAAGCCATTCATGACCGGAGATTATTTGTACCCTGCAAGAACATAAACGGTTTGGTTTGGTTGGGTTTAGAAGGCTGGGGTTAGTGAAGGCAGTGTTTGCTCCGAAAAAGAGAAGGCAGTCCTCCAAGGTTTCCCATGAAACCATTTGAGGACTAAGAAATCCATTGGTGGGGGTGGGGTTAGTGTTCCAGGATATCTTACCAGTAAGTCCAACCTGCTTTTCTTACCAACTGTCTGTCCATCCATCATTTAAATAGTGATGGCCCCATATTACCTGTAGAGTCAACCTCTACTATTCTCCCTCCCTTTTCTTAGTCTAAGTCTAGAAATGGATGGAGATCAGAGAAGAATCAGTCTTCTCTAGTTTTCCCATCCTGTTCCAACTCCCTCACCCTTGACCTTTCCTTCCCTTCTCATGGAAGCTGCATTATTGCATCCCTTACCCTTGGACTTGATAATTCTCCCTTTAGAATATGGAAGAGGGCTAAGGATAGATAACAGGGGCCTGTGTCTCCCTGTGTCCATTCCAAGATCCCTAAGGTTTTCCCTAAGCAAACTCCTTTGACTCCCCAGACAGCAGCTGAGTGTTTCCCCACTCCTCCTGATGGGCCTTGATGGAGACTCACATAGGAGAGGGTGCTTCGTTTACCCCATCTCAGCTTCCCTGTCCTTACTGGATTTCCCGACTTCCCGGCTGTATCATTTAGTGTTTGCTGCATAACAAACCACCCCCAAACTTTATTTATTGGCTCATGTTTCTGTGGATCAGGTGGGTGTTTTTTCTGTTCCGGGCTGGCTTGGATGGAGCTAGATGATCTTGATGGCCTCACTCACACATCCAGGGGCTCAAGTGAGCTGACTGGGCTGGAAGGGTAGGCTTGGGTGGCTGGGGTTTCTCTTCTTGTGGTCTTTCATCTTCCAGGATCCCAGACCAGCTTCCTTCATATGGCAGTTTCAGGCTTCATCAGCATAAGCGGGCAAGCACCAACATGCAAGGGCTGTTCAAACGTCTGCTTCCATCACACTTACTAGTATGCCCTGTGCCGAACAAAGCAAGTCTCAGAGCCAATCAAGAATCAAGGGGTGGAAAAATAGACGTACATCTGATGGGAGGAGTGACAAAGTCCCACTGCAAAGGGGCATGGATATCGGAATGGGATTATAGCTATTTTACAACTTAACACACTAGCAGAGAGCTTGGAAAAGGCTCTCATTATTACAATCTATTTTCCTCTTAAACTTTCTCCCTCTCAACCCTCAAGGCCTCAAACTGAGGTTGGAAACTGATGATTTTTACTGAGGAATTGTCCTTTTTTTTTTCTTTCTTTCGGATATGACATTTTGGAATTAATCTTGGTTCTTCCTGCCATATCACATTATTTTCTTTTTTCTTTTTCCCCCCTCATTACCTCTTATTATTCTACCTTAAATTGAGTTAATGGTGTTTTAAAAAATTAAATGTCCATTTAAAATTTTTCTAATCTTTTTTTTTCTTCTATTCCTCCTTGGATGCTTTCAGATACTTTATCTGCCTTTGTTTGGGGTATTTATGATATATTAGTGTTATCTATAAAATGTGTTTTATTTGTATAGGCTATGTTCTCCCTTTCATTTATTTTCTTTTCTGCTTTGTTTGTTTTTTTTAACAAAGTCAGTTACGTTATAAAAACAGCCCCCATGCTGATCTATACTTTTCTCTAGATATTTTCTCTGAGCTGAATACGTTGTTATTTATCATTTTCCTTTGTTTGTGGCCAGATTTGAAGCCATGCTGCAGTTCTCACAAACAAATCAATTTGAATTAATTTGCCAAGCAGAGTTAACGAGGCCGAGGCATCGCATGAATTTAGGATATAGTACACCAACCGCATTCCCTGAGGTTATTCCTTCACTGGGAAAATTTTGATTCTTGTACCACATTTTAGTCGTGTATACCTGACCTTTGAATATTGCACTAAATGATGCATGGCTGCCAACTGGTTCATATTTTGAAAAGCCTTGGAAATGCCACATAACCAAACAAATCAGGAGTATAGACAATTCTTTAATTAATACCTTTGTGGGGGAAGAGTGGTCTTCAAGACATACACTCTCTGATGCTTGCCTATTCTAGAAATCCTGTGGCTAATGATGTTCTAAGTGAAAGTTTGAGAAACATATTTCTTAGATGATCTTTGAGTCCCGTCGACCTTAAAAGTGTAGATTCCTCTCAAAATATAAACTGTAAGGTCCAATGACCTCTACTCCTAGAAACTGCTTTATAATTATGAAACACAAAAAAAATTTGCAGGACTTCCCTGGTGGTCCAGTGGTAAAGAATCCTCCTTCCCATGCAAGGGACGCGGGTTCGATCCCTGGTCGTTAGGGAACTAAGATCCCACATGCCGAGGGGCAACTAGGCCCGTGCGCCATAACTACTGAGCTTGCGCGCCTCAACGAGAGGTCCCGCCTGCCGCAAACTACAGAGCCCGCATGCCCTGGAGCCCACCTGCCACAACTAGAGAAGAGAAAATCCCCACGCCACAACTAGAGAGAAGGCCGCGCACTGCAACGAAAGAACCCACATGCCTCAACGAAGATCCCACGTGCCTCAACTAAGACCCGACACAGCTGAAAACAACAAAAAAAATTTGCTTAAGAGGGACCTCAATGGTTATGTGGACTCTCCCTCCCCCTCAGCCCTCCACCTCCACAGATCCCCAACAAGTTCTCTAGCAAGAAGAATCTTCTTCAGACCGTAAAGGCTGGTGCAAACAAGTAAGAAAATGCAGTCCTCCTAAAAGGTGGGGAAATGGTAATAGAGTTCCTCGAAGGAGCTCAAATCTCTGGGTCTTAGATGAGTAATGTTCCAGGATGCTGAAGAAAGTTGAACTCTAAGCCCTTGTTCATGTTTACCCAGAAATAATGATGGGAGTCAGAATAGAAAACTAGTTTGGGAAAAGTGTTCTAAATTTTACATTGTCCAAAACAATTTGTCTCAAAATTGGAGCCAATATGTAAAAATTCTCATGTGTTTTATTGGACAGATAAGTTGGTATACATTTAACCATATTTAACAAAAAATATGCTGATGGCCTGGGCTCTTCAAAACAAGTCTTACCTAAATAGTCTCAATTCCCTTGGGAGAGCATTAGCAAATTGGCACATGAGGAATATGTTATAGATATAGCGTATCTTCATGTCCTCGAGAGAGTATAATGTACGGCGAGCTATGAGAGCCTCTTAAGGAGATCTGCCTCTGGTTGAACTCTCTAGTTACTCTGTATCTATTGCTGTATAACAAATTACCCCCAATTTAGTGGCGTCAAACAGGTAACGTTTATTATCTCACAGTTTCTGCAGGTCAGGATTTAGTAGCAACTTAGTCGAGTGGTTCTGTATCAAAGTGTCTGATGGATTAACATGACTCATCTATTGACTAGGGCTACAGTCATCTCAAGGCTTACCTAGGTCTGAAGGATCTGGTGGCCTCAGTTCCTTGACATGTGGGTGGCTTAAGTGTCCTTATGACACAACAGTAGCTTCCCCAGAGTGAGCCATGAGAGAGGGAGTGGGAGGAAGTCACAGTGCCTTTTCTGATCTAGTCTCTAAAATGAGTTGTTAATTCAACCATATCCTATTCTTTAGAATTGAGTTACTAAATCCAGCCCAGTTGGAGAATCAAGTTCTACCTCTCACAGAGGGGAATTTTAAAGAATTTGTAAACATTTTAAAGTCACCACATAATCCTCCTATTCTGTAAAATGTTCAGGGTCTGGCATGAATGTACAAAAGATATGCTTATCACACTTGCAAGATGGCACAAGACTAAGAAAGGTATCTCCTACAGGAAATAAAAGGCCTAGAGTTGAACATTTTCTTATCAGGTTGGAATGCTGTTATAAAACAAAACAGAATAAAGTTAATATAATTAAAGTCCTGCTTTGAAGCTCATAAAGTATACTGTGTGAAAGCAAGATGGCACAAACTTTTGGGGAAGCAATTTAATTGGAAACTGTCTTGGGCTTAAGTTGGAAATAAGCCTGCTGTTTGACTGTTCTGTGTTGTGTTGTTTAGACAACTGTTGTAAACCAGCATATTCACCAGGTCAGGGGTGGGTGGTGCATGGGACAGTGATTGTTATTTTTAGATCCCTTGGGAATAATATATTCATTTGTAGGCAGGAGGTTCAAGGTTGGTCTAGAAGACCTATAATTTACAAACACCAGAGACCCCATATGATCTAAGCAGAAATAATACTGTAGCATAAATTTATTATGGCATCAGCAATGTTGATATTGGTGTGACTTTCCTATTCACAAGGATGAAAATGTTTCTATTTGTTGCTCATCGAAATTGTCCTTCCATACCTCCTACCTGTCCTCAGAGCTGGGTAGTGACACCACACATGAATGTTTGAATGATTGGAATTTTTTTTTTTACCAACTATTCCAGTATTCTGGCATTAAAAACATTGAGTTTGATGTCCTCTGCATGAGAGGAATGAAAGTGAATGGAAACTGGGGGCGAGTGGGAAGGAAGGCACCTAGAGAGAATGGAATCACCAACATTAAAGAGTAACAGAGAGATTGCACAGAGGGTGGATATGCAGGAAAGAATGGATCATGGGGAAGAATGAGCCCTAGCATAACACCGTGGCTTTTGCAAAAGTGGAAGAAATAAGTGATAAGAAGAAGGACAGCTAGGAGAATCTTGAAAGGATCATGTGTCAAAAGGTTGAAGACAGAACATTAAGGTTTTATGTTGAAAAGGAAATTTGAAAAGATTTGACACTAAAAGTTGTGTGGTGAAGTAAATCTTGTTAAGTTTGCCTTCTTTTTAGTTTAACCCTTCTGAATCAGGTACTGTTATAACAATAACAGCAAGAGTAACAAATCATGTATTGAGCACTTATTTTAGCACTTATTTTGTGCCACACACTATGTTAAGTACTTTACAGACACCTAGTTCTCGGTTAATTCTCACAACAGCCCTGTGTTGCAGTTATTATTATAACTTTCATTTTATATATGAAGAAACTAAAGCTTAAAGATACACCAAGACATAGGTATACTTAATGTGTTTACCAGGAAGGAACTAGACAAAAGCCAGGTTGAAATTGACTAGCCTAGCTCCAGGGCATATTTTGGAATAATTATAGAAGGCAAAGAGTGACACCACTTGAGGAAGGAAAGCAAATTTTATAGTCGGTTTTGTTTTGTTCATTTATAGCATGTCATTTTTGAAAGTGGATCTTAAAGAGTAAGTGCTAGACAGACCTATGATCATGAAGAAAGTTCCATTAGATTACTTGGAAATAGTTTCTTAAACTATGAAAGCAAATAAAGATATTTTGGTCACCTGGGCCTTGTATTGTTCATCTTTCTGGGTTTGAAAGTATCCTTCGTGGATGAGGATAAATAAAAAGTCCAGGATCAATGAGCTTCATGAAGAGAGTTGAGAATAGCTTCAGGAAGAGAGTTGAGAATGAAAATAAATCACATTTCCAGCCTCTTCCAACTCCCCATGAGCATTCTTGACTGGATTATTACATTTAATTTGTATAAAATCTTACAATATAGGTATTATCATCTTCATGTATTTTTTGGAACAGATGAAGAAATAGACACCTAGATTAAGAAAATTACGCAAGTTCACAGAACTGGTAAATGTCTGAGATAGGACTGCATCTATCCTATTGAGCCATCTTTGCTTAAATAGCTCAACTCCTATAGCCTAGAGATGGTGGATCAATACTATGACTTGAATATGGGAAGGAATTGATAATATGTCTGTCCACATATATTTTCCATTTCTAAACATACCCAGAAGACATGAGGCAGTGAGCTTCATCAGCCAAGTCAGGGCATTCGTGGGTGACCCCCGCTGCTTTCTAGGAGTAAACATCTCATCACTTTGGAAAGGTGGTTCTCGCTGGCTCCTCGAACCACTTAAGTGAGTCTGGAAAAGCTCCCTTATTTAATAATGCCCTTGTGCTCTGAGTCTGTTAATTTACTTCCCCCATCTGATCAGTTTTCTACTCCAAGAGATTGATTTTCTTGCCTTGGCACACTAAAGGATCGAGGCTCAGAACATACAAATAGTTCTTTTTTCTTCGGCCCCAAAGATGTGTTGTGAGGATTAATGAGATGGTGCTTATAATTGCATTTTGAGCTCCTTGGTCAAAAGGCACTTTATAAAATACAAGATATTAATTCTTGTTGAGTTCCATCCATCACTTACAAGTGGCTGAACATTCTAGATGCCCTTCGGGTAGCACAATACCGCCCCCGCCCCCAATCTGACTCTCAGAGAATTTGTCTAGGTCAACACCAGGAACAAGACCAGTGCAGAGCTCAAAGAATTTCCCCCAGTTCCTGTCCTTAGTGCCTGATGTTTGCTTTGAAACTCACAAAGTGTTCTTTGGGGAGAGAGACATTCTAAGAACCTCTGAAACGCTGTACTACTTGAGTCTACCCACATTGATTTTCTTTTGCCTCTGGCTCTAATACATAGTATTCATTCTCTGACTGTTGGTTAGACCCACGGTCTCATTTTTTAGTGTCAACAAAGCAATAAAGGAAACTTTCCCTTCCTTTATTCCAGACTCAAAACAAAATGCGAAAATACCTCTGGCATTAATTTTGCACAGATGAATGTTGCTACGATATTCCTATTAGCATGTCCACATGGTTGACAACCTTTCAGATGGTATTAACGGTCTACCTGCAAGAAAGCATTTTCTGCCAGCCCAGTGCAACTTGCCAGAACCTTTAAGCCACTCTTCCTCAGCCTAGCAGCAGTATATCATCATTACCTGTAGCTGGACCAAGAAATCGCATTTGTCGATGTCTGAATTGCTCTTTTACTTTCAGTGGTTTTAGAAACCAACTTTGTTTTGGAAATGGGGTTAGCTGAGTATATTTTAGAAGACACAGAAATATAAAAAGCGACAACCAACTACGGTCCATTCATCTTTGGATGGTAACCTTTGTGGCACCAAATGTAATACGGTCACCTTTGGAATGGAGGCCTGGAAAAGTTCTGAGACCATGGAAGCACACCATGGAATTAACATGCTTCCTTCTGATTATTAAGAAAGAGTTGAATCATGTTAATAATAATAATAGTTTAAATAAATTGGATGTTTTTTCATATCCCAGGTTCTGTATATGCTCTACCTCTTAATATCCTATACCAAGTCCTGTGGTGAATTCGGAAGTGGGGAAACTGGGACTATGTGACTTGCACAAGGTCAAGTAGCTACTAAAGTTAAAACTCAAAGCCAGGTTTGTCTCCAAAGCCCATGGTCATAGCTCCTATGCTGTACTGATTATGGTTTTAAGAAAATTAGTATAACTTCTAATGAATAGGATCTATGTTTGAACCAACAGAGTGTAAAATGGTGTTGTAAAAGTTATTTTCTGTGCAATACAGGAGTTCTCTCTATCTTTAAGTTTTTCAACTGAAAGAATTTTTACTTCTTTGGGGTCATCAGCAAGTTTCCAGATTACTTCTTTGGGACCTTAAAGAGGGACTAATGTATTGGGAAACTATTCAAGGGTCAACTTGCTTTCTTTGTCTTATCTTCCTCTGTTCTCTTTTCCTTTTATCCTAAATGGATTAACCCACATGTAGTCAATGTGAGCTGTTTTTGCATAAAGGTTGCAGCTATGTGTATGAACCAGTTGGGCCTCAGTAATTTCACCTCAGAGCATTCTGCTCTTCACAATATTATAATTCAACAGTGCATGTTGTATGTGTCTCCAGGAGCTGAAATATTTGATAACAGAACCAATAGTACATAAGCAAATGACAGTAGGAGGTCAATTGTATAAAAAATGGATGGAGATACACACACACACACACACACACACCCCTCCAACCTTTTTCAGTATAATAGACTGAAATATGGCTAATACTTTTTTTTCTAAAATTCAGTTCCAAGTAGGTGAGTGTCAGATCCATATAAGTAATTTAAGAACTGTCTATTTGAAGATGTCATTGTGCGATTTATAGATTTCTCAGCGTGGTTGAGAACTGCAATCATTACATTTTTGGGGTATAATTAGTAATATACATATGCCTCTTTTTAGTGACATTATGACATTACTATTCATAAGGCCATTCCTTCTTGAGGATAGCATCACTTTCTTTTGAAGAATTGATTTTAGTCTGTGTTTAAATGTTCATACTGGCTGCTATATGAAATGTACAACTAAATGTCATTAAGGATTTAATATGAACGTATATGGATTTGATGAGGTTTGCTAAGCTTTCAGAGTAGTCCCTGTGTTTGAATTCTGATATGTAGAAGGTTGTCTGCTCTTCAGTCAGTATAGCAAATGGGGCTCGGGGCAAATGAACTCATTCTCATGCACATGTTTCTAAAACATTTCTCACTAATGTTTGAGATAAATTAAAATTTAAAACCAACAAGAACATGAAAAGAGACTAAGAACGATGTTAATGTGGCAATTTAAACCAGTTTGGTTTTCCAAATGGCCTTCCATCTTTCACAACTTTTAACAGTATGCAAGATCGCTATCCCTAGTGCTAGATACTATCAGTCTGGCATGGAAAACTTAAAACTTTTTTCTAAATGTCTTTTAAGCTGAGATGGAGAAGAATGACTCTCTGTCTTTCACTTTCTGAAGGGTCTAAGGTTGAATCGTGGCTATGCTGTCCTCCCAACATATCACTTACTGATTCTCCTACACTGTTTCTTATTTTTCTAGCCAGTACCATGTCCTAATATGATTGTCTGTGGAGCTTTATGCTTGACAGAGAGTGGATGGCGGGGAGGGTGCTTAGGAGGACCGAGACCCATATGTTTGGGGAAGAAGTAAGTCAATACAGCTTCTTAATGAAGTTGGTACACATAGAGCTGTCGGTTTGGAACGTTGGGTACTTATGATTTACATAACGTCTTGCACGTTATGAAGAATAGTTAAGTTAGCTTTATATTTGCTATTGACTTCACCAATCCATTCCACAGTGAGTGGAACAGAGGTCATTACTATACTTAATATTGTAGCCAATGACAGTTACAGAAAACCCAAAGTAATAGAACATATTCAAGGTGAACCTGGCATAATCCATTTGCCATTTCTCAATTTCTCAGTATGTTGTGACTAAAACTTGAGAGGTCAGAGCTTATGAAGATGGATGACGTCCCTTGTATATCTGTCTCCTGTAGGGTAGAATTAAGAGTTATACCCTTGTGTATCTGTCTCCCATAGGGTAGAATTAAGAGTTATAGAGATACAGGTTCTTTTCAGAAAAGTGCATGTTCCTTTTCTATTAGGACATGTGAAAATTTACCCAACTTTATTTTGGATTAGTAGAATTCTGTGTACCCAGATCTACCAGGATGATCATTAAAATGATCTCTACGTGGTATTTACGTTAACAGGTAAAATTAACTTTTTTCACCATGGACTTATTGAAACACCAAGAAGTTAAGATACCTTTCTGGTTTTCCTCCTAGCTTACACCCTGTCTTTTTTTCTTCTGTGAGAAATAACATTTTGAGGAAAACTTTAAATGATATACTGCAATCCAAAACTGTTAATTGTTCTTCCCATTCATTGCACTTTATCCTTTGATATGTTAATATGTTAGGCTTTATGCCAGGCAGATAGGGTCCCATAATGTAGGCTGGGAGCCGATCCATGGTTGCCTCTTTCATGAGCTTTTTGTTTGTTTTTATTCCTGGATAGTAAGAATAATGAGTCAGCTCCTTAGAATAATTTGTTCAAAGGGGAAATGCATGGGGAATCTTTTAAATATCTCCCAATATTGCCACCCCTTCCCCATCCCATTCCTCACATAAGGCAGGTACTAGTTTAGCCACATGTGGAATCTTCTCTGCCAGTGAAAACTCCTCTGTGAAGATGACCCTGAGATGGAAGTGCCAGGGCAAGCTTCTATTCACCTGATGCTATATTCAATCCTAATAATCTTTCTAGCTTTTAGACTTCTATATAAATGGTTTCCAAGCCACCTGTCTTGAGAATTTGATTTCACCTTCAATGTTGGTGATTTGGATTGGGCTTCCTGAAGTTCCAATACTGTAAGGCTATGAGTCAAAAGTAATTTAGAATTCACCGGTTTCTGCTTGATCGCTATGAGGTTGGTTGACAAGACAGAGCAGTTCCCAAAGCATGGCTTCATTATTTTGTGATTTGAAGCATATTCATTAGGGGTATATGTTCACAACACCACTCTCCATGTCTGTGCTAATTAGACAAACCATCCAGGGGTGGTAACACCATTTATGAAAGGAAGAAAGAGGCATACTAACAGTTAAAAGCATTATGTTTGATCCTTGAAACTAATTAGATATTTCATGCTTGGAAGAAGTATCCCTAACAGGCTTTATGAATGGATGTGTATTCAGGAAGGACCTCTCCCAGGAAGGAAAGAGAGAGAGACTAGGTAGACATATAAAACCTGTGTCTGTTAGTACTAATAAAATATAGGTACTCAGAAGTCTGAAAATGCTATATCACTATATGTATAGCTGCTTTTATTTACAGATATTTACTTTGGGGTTCCTTCGATTTTAAAATGTGGAACAGATCTAGACAAAGAGATAGAGATTAAAAGAGTTATCTGTAATACTCTACCTATTTTACATAGGTGATGGGATGCCAGGCCCCCCTTTATGGAACAGGAAGTTTTCGTTGGCCGTCAAGGCTTAAATTGCCTTCTTTGGCTTCCCTCTGCCAAGAAGTAGAGCAGTTGCACATACCTGAGAGGAAAATAAGGACGTGCACGGCCCCATGCTTCTGATCAGATACAGTAGAGTGAGTGTGGAACATGCATGACTGAGACACTGAGGGTCCCCTACCACATTATGAAGCTGATCTGATACAAGTCAAGGGGATCATTGTTCCTCCATTGACCCAATTAAGGTGTGGTTAGAGTGAGATGGAGAAGAGTGAAGGTAAACCCATTTCTGTAAATAGCCAAACCTCTTCCTGATGTCCATCCCAAGTCACGTTTCCAAAACATACGGAGTACCGCATAGCTAAGAATAACCTGACCTCACATCTGTCAACCAAGGGCAGAGTGACTTCGACTCCACCTCCACTAAAGATAAATGGATATCTATCTCTAAAAACTTCATAAAACACACCAAAAACCTAGGATGTTTTTGAATGACTTATTGACTTTTCAGATTGTTCTTTAAGCTGTTTTTTAAACTTTAAAGGCAACACTGATAATGAACGCTTCCAAATGGTAAAACAGAAAATCCCCTTCAAATATAACCGGCCCGTAGAGGAGTGGCTGCAGGAAAAAGGTAACTGTCGTTAAAACTTTCATTTTAAAATCATTTGATTCTAAACCCTCATTTTTAAAGCCTGCAAATAAATGTTCCTTAAATGATAATGGCCTGCTGCATAAATGACTGTT
Organism: Neophocaena asiaeorientalis asiaeorientalis; assembly: GCF_003031525.2. Taxonomy (NCBI): domain Eukaryota; kingdom Metazoa; phylum Chordata; class Mammalia; order Artiodactyla; family Phocoenidae; genus Neophocaena; species Neophocaena asiaeorientalis. The sequence goes on along the minus strand of NW_020172456.1, from coordinate 570,494 downwards.
TTAATTTTCATTATAATTTGTGTCAGCTTCCACCTGCCATATGTTGATAAATCATGCTATAATACATTGCCATTAAAATACAGTTAAAGGGACTAACATCTAGCTTTCTATCAGCATGACAACCACAAACAAGAGATTCCAGGAACCTCTAAAAAAGAAATGTATTATGGCAATTTAACCACTGCATGACATTATTTGTTAATTTGTTTTAAATTACCTCTTATACCAGAGCTTTCTAAAGAAATTTCAAAAGAACTTATTAAACTTACATCTTGAGGCTGTTTTGGCTTTGCTATCTGTAGCATGGTTAATGACAACAAAAAAATCATAGATTGACTCTTGTAATTTAAACTGCTTAAATAACTGTTATAAGGGGAGCGACTTTTTTTTTTAACATTTGTTTTTAAACAAAGAAAAGAATGAGAAAGATGAATTTTGCCTTTAGAGTTAAACCTACAGAGGCAAATACGTTTCATAAGAAGTTAATGGTGTCCTAGTTGCTGACTGAAACTAAAAAAATAAACTTATTCTACACTTTCGTTGTGTATTCGATATTTATGCAACAAAAGTGTACGTGGTTGAAAAAGGAAAGGTTAATGGAAGGCAAAACAGCAGTTTCTCATTTGCTGAAAAAAACAACCACTTTGTTAATAAAAGAGGGCAGCGGTTATACCTGATGTTAGAATTTTCTGTGTGGCTCCTGTTTATTAGGATGTGAACTATTGTCTTTCAGTGACGAAAAATTTTTGTCTTTAAGAAGCTATTTACTCTGTTCTTTCCTGAGCCAGTATAAGCTACTGTTGTAGCTTAAGTGAGTTTTATTTTAAGTAGACATTGAGTTTTTAAAATATGTAGACATTTGATTGAGTTATTTATAAATAGTAATGAGGTATATTAATATGCAACTTAAAAAATAAAGGACTACTACAGTTGTAAGTTGAGTGAAAACATTCAGACCTTTAAACACGGAAAATCCTCACTGAGTCTTAACTGTTTGCCCTGTTTTTAACGTACGTGGTCTAATTAAAAATAAATTAAGAATAACTCTAAAAAGCAAATAATTTTGTTTAGTAATCACCAGCTCATAAAGTCCCTTTAACATTAAAGATGATGATTGCCTCACTTCTTAAAAAGGAAAAGACAACTAGATGCATGTCTGAGTCTCATGTGCCTGAGAGGATTTTTTTGTTTCTTTCAATTTTATGTTAATAATATTTTATTTTACTCCATTGCCTTTTGAAGTCTAAGTTCAGTGGCATGCCAGGCATTTTCATTTGTATAAATCATTATAAAGTTACTAGTAGGCTTTTAGTTTTCCTTCCAATAGCATTGTTATCAGTTGGCTTTCATGTAGAAGGATGCTTCCAAACACACAACAAAAGTTGAGTTGGTGGGACAGGGAGAGGGGTGGTTTGGGTGGAAGGGAGGGAGGAATTCCAGTTTCTTAACTGAATATGTGTATGTTTATATATGCTAATAATATTGAAAAAATTATTTGCAAACTGGGAAGTTCTCTCTTCTATGTTATTTTAACCAAAATTACTTTTTTGTTTGATTTTGGTAAGTAACATTTATTCGTTCTGTTGCTTTACCTCTTCCTCTGTCTAGGTAACTTTCCCTTCAAAAGAAATAGAAAATGTATACCAAAAGCCCTTGTAAGGACAATAAGTAAAACAGGGTAAATTCAGAAAGATGATGAGGCAGAGGTATTAGGAAGTAGCTGGAATCCTCTTTGGAGTTATTTCTGTCATTGGGGAAGAGATCTGGGTCACAGCATTCCCAAGTCTGTTTTCTGGCTCTGTCTGCTATTGACTGACTTTCTGACCTTAGACGATCCACTTAACCTCTTTATATCTCAGATTTCCCATCTGATGAGAGGAGAAATAATACTGCCTATTCCCCAAGGGTGTTCTGAGGTTTAATTAATTAGTCTTTGTGCAACACTGACTGGAGACGTGCAAAGATTTAATTTAAGCAGTATGTGAACTTGTTGTCCAAATGAGGTAACAATTAATGACTTTCAAGAGGATGGGCACCCAAAGCAAAACACAAAGTAACCTGCTACAAACCCTGTACTGGTGTTATAACCAGATTTCGTATTATTGATGATAGGACAATTATCAGGCTGGAATAGAGATATAATAATGGTCGCTCCTTATAAAAAACACGATTGATCATAATGAGGGGCAATAAGGAGATCTGGCATTGATTTTGAGAAACCTTGGGCAGATGGTACAACTTTCTCTGGTCAGTCCCTTATATCCTTCATAGGGAGAGGGTAGTGATGATTGTTTCTCACTTATTCACTGAATCCTGCTTACCTGAGAGAGATAAATTGATCAGAGGAAGAGATGGCAGGAGACTTGAATATCCCCCTATTCCTTTAGTGCCTGCCAACTTCACTATTAACCACCTAATCTCAGGTACAGAAGGCTAGGAAAGGGTTTTAAAACATAAGAAAAGCAGACCTAGCCAGAAATAAAACATGAAACAGACAAATAAACAAAGGTCCAGATACTTCCTAGGGCATGATGGAAATCTGAAACACAGGCAGCCTCCTTCCCTATTTCACCCCACCGGTGTCTTGTTCTCAAGAAGTGATTAGTCACATCTCTCCTTGAAAGAAGGAATAGCCAGAAGTGGAGCGGTGGCTTAATCGTGTAGCCCAGGACACATGTCTTGCCTTGCTCCATGCTTGGGTCAATCTTGAACAAGCAAAGACCACTTGTTGGAGTGAACTATGGCAACTGGAATAAAGGAGATCCATCATTTCTTTTTTTTTTTTTTTTTTAACCCTGGCATCTGCCACCGCAGGCTTACCCCACATTCCGTACCCCTCCCTCCACCATGGCCTGAGTGAGCCAGAGCCCCCAAATCAGCTGCTCCTTTTTTTTTAATTTTTAAATTTTATTTTACTTACTTTTGTTATACAGCAAGTTCTTATTGGTTATCTATTTTATCCACATCAGTGTATACATGTCAATCCCAATCTCCCAATTCATCCCACCACCACCCGACCCCCTGCCGCTTTCCCCCCTTGGTGTCCATAAGTTTGTTCTCTACATCTCTGTTCTCAATTTCTGCCCAGCAAACCGGTTCATCTGTGCCATTTTTCTAGTTTCCACATATATGCATTAATATACAATATTTTTCTCTTTCTGACTTCAGTCTGTATGACAGTCTCTAGATCCATCCACGTCTCAACAAATGACCCAATTTCATTCCTTTTTACGCCTGAGTAATATTCCATTGTATATATGTACCACACGTTCTTTATCCATTCATCTGTCAATGGGCATTTACGTTGCTTCCATGACCTGGCTATTGTAAATAGTGCAGCAATGAACATTGGGGTGCATGTGACTTTTTTTATTTTATTTTATTTTTTGCGGTACGCGGACCTCTCAGTGTTGTGGCCTCTCCCATTGCGGAGCAACAGGCTCCGGATGCACAGGCTCAGCGGCCATGGCTCACGGGCCCAGCCGCTCCACGGCATGTGGGATCCTCCCAGACCAGTGTTAGATTGTTATTTGAGATTTGTCTTGTTTCTTGAGGTAGGCTTGTATAGCTATAAATTTCCCTTTTAGAACGGCTTTGGCTGCATCCCATAGGTTTTGGATTGTCGTGTTTTCATTGTCCTTTTTCTCTAGGTACTTTTTGATTTCCTCTTTGATTTCTTCAGTGATCTGTATTGTTTAGCCTCCATGTGTTTGTGTTTTTTATGTTTTGTTCCCTGTAATTCATTTCTAATCGCATAGCATTGTGATCAGAAAAGATGCTTGCTATGATTTGTTTTCTTAAATTTACTGAGGCTTGATTTGTGACCCAAGATGTGGTCTATCCTGGAGAATGTTCCATGCACACTTGAGATTAAAGTATAATCTGCTGTTTTTGGATGGAATGTCCTATAAATATGAATTAAATCTATCTGGTCTATTGTGTCATTTAAAGCTTCTGTTTCCTTATTTATTTTCATTTTGGATGATCTGTTCATTGGTGTAAGTGAGGTCGAATCTGAATGAGATTCTTGCTGGGTAGAGTAACCTTGGTTGCAGTTTCTTCCGTTATATCACTTTAAATATATCGTGCCTCTCCCTTCCGGCTTGTAGAGTTTCTGCTGAGGAATCAGCTGTTTACCTTATGGGAGTTCCCTTGTATGTTATTTGTCGTTCTTCCCTTGCTGCTTTCAATAATTCTTCTTTGTCTTTAATTTTTACCAATTCGATTACTATGTGTCTCAGTGTGTTTCTCCTTGGGTTTATCCTGTATGGGACTCTGTGCCTCCTGGACTTGCGTGGCTATTTCCTTTCCCATGTTAGGGAAGTTTTTGACTGTAATCTCTTCAAATATTTTCTCAGGTCCTTTCTCTCTCTCTTCTCCTTCTGGGACCCTATATTGCAAATGTTGTTGCATTTAATGTTATCCCAGAGGTCTCTTAGGCTGTCTTCATTTCTTTTCATTCTTTTTTCTTTATTCTGTTCCGTGGCAGTGAATTCCACTATTTTGTCTTCCAGGTCACTTACTGTTCTTCTGTCTCAGTTATTCTGCTATTGCTTCCTTCTAGTGTAGTTTTCATTTTAGTTATTGTGTTGTTCATCTCTGTTTGTTTGTTCTTTAATTCTTCTAGGTCTTTGTTAAACATTTCTGGCATCTTCTCGATCTTTGCCTCCATTCTTTTTCCGAGGTCCTGGATCATCTTCACTATCATTATTCTGAAATTTTTTTCTGGAAGGTTGCCTATCTCCACTTCATTTAGTTGTTTTTCTGGGGTTTTATCTTGTTCCTTCATGTGGTACATAGCCCTCCGCCTTTTCATCTTGTCTGTCTTTCTGTGAATGTGGTTTTTGTTCCACAGGCTGCAGGATGTAGTTCTTCTTGCTTCTGCTGTCTGACCTCTGGTGGAAGAGGCTATCTAAGAGGCTTGTGCAAGTTTCCTGATGGGAGGGATTGGTCAGATCCATCATTTCTAACCAGTATAATTCAACTTTGCATTTCAGTTCTCTCTGATCTTCTTTTTATTTGTAAGCAAGGGCAGAATAACATCAATAGGAAAATAAGATGAGGATCATTACAGATGTGAAGTACTGTTGTGAATATTAGAAATATAACATTTTCTACCTGTATTCAATTATAAGCATTAACTGATTATCAGTGTTTGGCTATATGTAAAAAAGGAGATGAATAAGCATTAATATTATGGTTGGCCAACAGTTATGTGAATGGAAGGGATAGCTTGGCACTGAGGTGTAAGATACTGAATTTTAGCCCTAGAGATCTCTTACTAGGCAAATTCTTATTATGTTAACCACTGCAAATGCCTATGCAAGGCCAGGAGCATATTTATTCTCCCCTTCCATCATGGCATTTCTTTTTTTGTTGGTTTTCTTGTTGTTGTTGTTGTTTTCTTTTCTTTTTTGCGGTATGCGGGCCTGTCACTGCCGTGGCCCCTCCTGTTGCAGAGCCCAGGCTCCGGATGCGCAGGCCCAGCGGCCATGGCCCACGGGCGCAGCTGCTCCGCGGCATGTGGGATCCTCCCGGACCAGGGCACAAACCCGCATCCCCTGCATCGGCAGGCGGACCCTAAACCACTGCGCCACCAGGGAAGCCCGGCATTTCTTTTTATAGTAAGCTTAGGGTTTCCAGAATAAAGCTGTTGTCAAAAAATAAACAGTAAAGAGGTATGAGCTCCAGGCCATTACCCAGTATTATTGGGCATTGAACTTTTTGCTGCATCTTATGTGAGAAATGAGAGGCCAAAGGATAGGCAATGATGCATGTGCACAGGGCACTGAAGGAATTGGTGGGAAAATAATGGAAATCTATTAGATCTATTTGATTGGACCCTTAGGATCTGGGCAATTCTGTTATCATTAAAGCCAGCAGATTCCATTTCCATGCTCCAGATATTTTTATAGAGATTATTTTCACTATAACATAATTATCTGTCCAAGTCTTCATAGTGTAGTGTAGTGTTTGAAGCTTCCAAAGGGGTATTAGTTATAAATCATTCTTGACTAATATGCCCTTAAGCATTGCCCAGTGAGTGGCGCTGGGTCTTGTACAAAGAATTCCCTCTGAACAGATGCATCTTGCCTTCTCTGTCCTTTCTGTTTCGTCCGTTTTTCTGCGTTGAGTAGGGACTCCACATTATACACCAGACATTCAAGGATAGCTAATCACTGTGTAGGCTTAAAGGCCATGTAATAGTGGTAGGGGTTAAGTGCCCAAATATCACAGCATGCCTCTATTCATATTTGAGATTATACGAAAACCTCAGTCTTTAAAAAAATATACTCCCTTTTATTAAAAAGGCAAGTATATCAGAACATTGTTTCCAGTCATTAATAGCTAAAAATATTCAGGCAATTAGATTAAGAATAAATGAAGTATTGTTTGAGCACTGACTAAAATGGAGAACAATTCAGAAAGGATATATTTAATTCCATTAAAAAATTTTTCCACCTTTCTCCATATGGAGAAACAGAAGAAAATAATCTGGAGAAATAATAGAATAGAAGGCTCTAACCTTTAAAAGGTATTTAGATTTTTCTGGGAAACATCTCGAACTTAAGAGAGGCTTTTTAAAGTAGGAATAGTTGGGGGGAAGATAAGTTGAGTTACACTGTTCTAACCTCTGTTCTACCATCATTTCATTCTGATAGTTTTCTGTCCACAGAAGCATAAATGGTTCCCCAAATGGGAACTTCAAATAAGGTGAGCTACTCTTTGCTTCAATTCGTTAGCATACCTCTATATCTCTTTAAGGTGTTTTATGTGTAGCTTTTTTCATTAACACCTATCCCTCCTCTTAAATGACATTTTTTGTCTTCCCCCCTTTCTCACAGACATGATCAATGCCTACTTATTTTCCATATCTTAGAGGGAGATTTAGTTGTGTGACTGTAATCTGCCCCCTCCTCCAAATTAATAAAGATGGGAAATAATCTGTCATGATGTTTATTAAATAGCAAGTATTGGTAGAATATTAGGCATTAGGAAGATTTCTAGGAAGTGAGGTGTTTGGTGACCAAAATGTTTATTTTTATAAGTATACAATAAATCCAGGTCTCTTAACTAGAATCTAAGTTAATTTCAGTTAATTTAATTTAATTATCAGACCTAGTTTTTTAATTCAGTGTTCTGTGTTACCTCACTGAGTTTTTATTTGCCATATATAATTCTTTTTAGTTTTCATTGTGTTACCTTTTAGGTTAAAAAATCAGTACAGTAAGTATTTATGATTTATTATTTTCATCACCTGTTTTTTTTTTTTCTGTCATCTACAACTGCATAACCAGGAAGACTATAATACTGCTCATCATTGAACAAGACTTCTCCTGCCTCACAATAAAGAGATAGAGGCTCTTTTGTTCAGGTTATCTAGGATATTCAGCTAGACAGTGGAAGAGATAAACAGTGAAATGTTATTTGCCAATGTCTATATTGAATTTTTGTTACCCAGTTTTCTTCCTTTCAATTGCTCAAGGAAGCCTGTTTTGATGTCTGGTCCATTCAGACCAGGTAAGGCAAACAGAGAAAATGTACAGGAATAATGATGTTTCCTCCACCCAACCCACTAGGCCGGCAGTTAACCATCTTCAACACCCAGGCGCAAATAGCTATCGGTGGAAAGGACAAAGGACGCCTCTTCCAAGGCCAGCTTTCTGGGCTCTATTATGATGGTTTAAAAGTACTGAACATGGCGGCTGAGAACAACCCCAATATTAAAATCAATGGAAGTGTCCGACTGGTGGGAGAAGTCCCATCAATCTTGGGAACGACACAGACAACCTCCATGCCACCAGAAATGTCTACCACTGTCATGGAAACCACCACTACAATGGCTACTACCACAACCCGCAAGAATCGCTCTACAGCCAGCATTCAGGTAAGCCTTTCTCCAACAATTAATTGACTCCGCCTCTTGGTCTTTGAGATGTTGCTATCATGGTCAGTGTTACTACGTAGCTAAAGTGTCTGAATGACTATGTTTGTAGGAAGGATGCCTGTAGGAAGGATGGTAAAGCTCTTATTCAAAATGAGCAAATTCTCACTATGAAATACTCCCACCTCTCATTTTATTACCTTTCTTTTCACTAGCCAAAAGGGAAAAGGGGGAAAGGAAAATTTGTTATCATAGGAAAGACTGTATCCTAGTTCGATTCTATTCGCATCCTCCTGATGGCTTTGCTAGGACGTGAATTGTTCATTTTTGAGGCCAGTGGGTAGCATTAAATCAAGGGCAGATGAAGCTAGAGGTTCAATTAATCCTTATAAAATGCAGCGTTTGTATTTGATAAGTGTTGATTATTCACTTATTATTTTTGGCCCACTTCGTTTCCTTTATATTATATTGACCAAGGTCCTAATTACATTAGAAATTTGAAGGTCTGAGTTTAGCTATGTAGGAAGTCCTTAGTTTTGTGGTTAACGTTTTTGTTTTGTCACTTAAAAGTAATTATACCCAAGCTAAAGCTAATGCTTTGCTGACTTCCTTGGCATCTCATAAATCTAGTTAGTAGAGGGGAGAAGGTTAATCGAATTTTTAGCCTTAAATGCTCTGGCAAAAAATAAGACATTCCGATTGCCTGTGGGAAAATGACCCCTAGTCTAGTTAGTATCTGCAGAAGATTCAGCAGATCAGTACTTGTCCTTTCTGTTTCTTAGTTTTAAGACATTAGCCAGGGGTTCAGTTGAGTCTTTGACATCACCCTTCCATTGACTTCAGAGGACATTATAAACCTAGAGTCAATAATCATTTAAACCCCCAATGTGTTCCCATTCTTCTGAATTAAGTTTATGAGAGTTAGGCAGTGGTAAAAGTGTTGTCTACCTTTTCCCTTTTCTTTGAGTAGAAATATCCAGACCATTCCTTATGTGACTCCACAGGGACAATTGGAAGCTGATACACTGATGATGTTATCAGGCCAATTTAATGTGTTTTAGAAAAGCTACTAAGAAGCTGGTTACTTAGCAGTCTTATAGTTGCACGTGTTGTTACATGTATACCTTCGCACATGCTCCCGAAAAATAGCTTTTTCTCTACTGATATTAAAGCAATAACTCCTGACACTTCACTATACTCACTGAAAAGAAGATAAAAGACAATATATATTTCTATTATGGCTCTCTGTAGCTCTAGAGCATATCTGTTTATTGTGGGTGAAAGGATAGTTCTATCTGCACAGGTCTTGGCAGACTTTTCTGTCTCTGTCAGAATACATTCCACTAACCCTGTGGGAAGCAGAGAAGCATATGGCTTTTTCTTCATAGGAATGGATGGTCCTGTAGTTCTTTGCAAGGCCAAATTTTTACTGACCTCAGAAGGATTTAATGTTACATGAGGATTCAGGGACTAAGCCATGGTAATTATCAGTCTGGGGCTTTCCTTCCTGCAGCACATACATAAATAGGAGCAGATTGGGTGAGTATTTGTACAAACTAAGGGAGCCAGAGTAGGATACAAGGTACAAAAGTCTTATAAGTGAGTATGATTCTAAACATCATTTAACCTGTTGTCATTTTAGAGGTCAGCACCTGTAGACAGCTGGAGGATGCCCTCTCTAACAGCCTCCTTTCTGGTGTGTTTCTTTTTCTTTAGTCCAGTAATAATTGGATTACATCTACATGTCTTTCCTTTTGCTTCTACAGGAAAGGCTATAAAAATGAGTTATAAATCTGTTGATGCTCTTTGTTTTCAAAGGTGTATAAATACATAAAGTAGTCTTGGAGGAAAGCCAACAGACTAGCAAAATTGGATTAGATGGGGATGACAGATAAAAAGGCCCCATATTCTTTGTAAAGATTAGCTAAAGGAAATAACTATGCCAAGGGTTTTGAACTGTTTGTTCTGCCAACTAGCCATAAGAACTTTGCCCTGGGCTTCATAAAAGCGAAATAGCCTGCCTGTCTCCAAGTCTGTCCCTGTCTTAAATACATTCTGTAGATCATGTGAAGCTTGTTTTAGGACCGGGGACCCAACTACCCTTGGATTCTACCCAAGGTTTAAGGCAGTTTCCAGACTCTGGGTGAAGAAGGTCAGTCTCAGGAGTTCTTATGTGCCCTGTGTGAGCCCCTAATTTTCTTGAATGAAATGGACTCATAAAGATTTGATCTCTGGGAAATCTTCAGAAAAAAGAAAAAGAAGGGAAGAGGGCTGGATTTCATGTTCACTAGATCCATCACTCACGTTTTCACCTACGTGTGAAATCTTACAGCCATTCCCAAATGATACACTGTTCTGTCTTCCTTTGCTTTGATAATATTGCTAGAGTAGAGTTGTCCTAAAAGTAGACTCTTCCGGAAGAAACAAAATAAGCATGTGCATTCACAAGTATAAGTATCTGTTTATTAAAAATCCACCGGTTATTTCTTTAAGCGTAAGGTAAGAAAACATCATTTGAGCAGTCCATTTCTGATAGACCTTGGTTAATGTTGATTTTAAATCAAAGGAAAACTGCAAAGTGCTTTTAGTGATGCTCTTAACTGTGTGTGAATGTGAACAAAGAGTTTGCCAACTGATATGGCCCTCTAATGCTCTAGCCTCCTGGAAGTAATAGGCGCTTTGATCTTTCTGATACTCTAGTTTGTTACAAAATACTTGTGAATTGCACGGACTGTGTTAAATTACTCACAGCTGCAGTGCCAAGCAGGAGGGGAGTTTGGGGGAGAATGGATACATGCATATGTATGGCTGAGTCCCTTTGCTGTGCACCTGAAACTATCATAACATTGTTACTCAGCTATACTCCAGTATAAAATAGTGTTTTTTTAAAAAAAGAAGGATGTCTCTAGATGCCCCCCTGAATAAAAAAGGAAGTTAAGGTTGAGATAGCAGGTGGGTGCATTGAGAAAGCAGGTGGACAAGTGATAATTCTCAAATAAAGGTCTGGCACTTAGTAGGTGCTCAGTAAATATTTATTGAATAAATCAGAAAACAAGATAGGCTTTATTATGTACCTTATCATCACTTAACAATCAGAAGTGTCATGGCTTCTGGAAGGATTTCTCTCTAAGATGATCAATGTGCTTTAGACAATTTTAATTTTTTTTCCAGTGGTAAAACTATAGCAGAATGATTAAATGCATGTACTTGAAGTCAGACTGCCTGGGTTTACAACCTAGTTTCTCTTCGTATTAACTAAGTGACCCTGGGCGAGTCGTGTATGTTGTAGTTACCTATTGCTATGGAGCAACCTGCCATAACTTAGTAGCTTCAAACAACAACTGTGTCATTAGATCTCAAAGTTTTATGGGTCAGAAATTGGGGCAGGGCTCAGCAAGGCATTTCTTCTGCCTCACATGGAATTGACTGAGGTCATTCAGTGGCTACTCTGGTCTGCAGGGTCTGGCTTCACGCATGCACCTGGTGCCTTGGTGGGTGAACTGGAAATACTGGACTCAGCTGGGTCCACGTCTCTCTCCGTGTCTCTAGGACTCCTTTCATAGAGGCTCAGGACCCCTGGAGAGAGTTTTCCAAGTCTCACTTTCAGGGAGTGATGTATAAACCTCATTTCTCAATAGGAGGAGTAGCAAGAATTGGCAACCAACCTAAATCTACCACATTGTAAACCTGGAGGGAGGGAAAGGTACTACTAGTCCTTATAAGATTGTTGTGAGGATAACTGAGTTAATAAAAGTCAAATGCTTACAAGAGGTATATCATGAAGAATATAATTAAATATATTTTAACCTTGTTATTATTATATTCTGTCCTCAACATTTGGTATGCAAGCCAATACCCTCTCAAGCAAGGATCTAACTCAGAAAATGGGGCTGCTTCTACTGACTGTAGTGTCCGTAAGTTCAGAGCGGGGCTAGGAGGTTTTGGGGGATAGGGATTTGAAGGAGGCTCAGAGTAGAATCTGGGGGCTGAAATTAGTCCTGGCAAATAAAACGTCTGTAAGATCTCCGGAATGGACATCTCACTACCCATCTTTAATTTTCTTTTCCATTTTTTTAAATCAACCGGGAGTGCTATGGGCCTTGGAGAGTATGTTCTGTTATGAAATGGGTCTATCCACATGTATTTTTGGTGTTACAGAAAGAGGAATCCAGGTTCCTCGCCATCATGGAGCTTACAGCGTAAAGTGGACAAGAGGGCTTGACATTAGCTATCAGTATGAAATAGTGACTTACAAGTGATGGTGTGTTGGGGGGTGAGGAGTGGTGTATGGGATGGCATGGCTGGATCTTATGAATGAGGTGAGAATGGAACTGGGACTTGGATACATGGTGCTAGGAACAAACCCCAGGTTGGCTGAATGTGCAGAGCTAAATTGACAAAGTCAGAGATGATTCCTAGAGAGATCACCAAGTCCAGCTAGAACAGAGAGTGCATAGAGGGGGTTTGTGAGATACAAGAGATTCAGATTCTGAGAGTCTTGGCCTAAAATGCCCCCAAACAGGAGAAGTCCAAGAGGGGAGAACTGGATCAGGTTGCCTGTGGGTCTTACTACCAGAGATGCCCCAGAGATTGTACAGGCACATCCATTGCATTACATGTGACCCCAGTGTTGGTGGGTTACTATCATGATGCCGGTAGGTCAGCTTCTAAGGTGGAAAAGTTCAACTCAGGCTACACTCAAATTCCTTAGTCCTCACTCAGGATGGAAGGCAGAAGTGAGGAATAAGAGTCTTTTAGGGATAACTCTCAGCCACCATGACCAAAGTGTTCTTGTGAGAGAGGAAAGGGCCAAGAGGAAAATAGTTCCAAGAATAATGTGTATTCTCTTACCTTAGTGCTACAGACCTAGTTATCAGTAAAGAAAGAACTCAGTGTGTTCCGTGTTCAGCAAATCACCATTTGGAATCATTTATAAGCTATTAGCAGAATACTGATCATGACCCGCTTTTTCTGAACTGGGCATTGGTAAAGTCACCTTGACATTGGCCAGGGCTGCCCGGCACCAGAATATTACCAGAAAATCACAATGCTCAGCCTGGATTGGAACTACCTTAATAAACAGTAGAAGTGAAAGACTTGAGAGCTTTGTGAGATTTCATTCTTATCTCGAACTCACAAATTTGGTGGGCAAATGTGAACCATTTTCAAAAATTATGGAAGGAAGCCACAATTATTCAGGTTTTGTAACAATACCTATATGGAAAGTCCTCCTTCTGGTCTGCTTTCAGTTTTAGGCTGGGGACAGTCAGAAGCACACTTCAGCCTTGATATTGATTATTGGAAAACAAAACAAAGCAAAACTTGTGATTAAAAAGTTGATCCTTCACACTGTCTGTCCTGGATGCAGTCCCAGTATGCTGAAGGAAAGAGAGAGAAATTTAGAATCAGAATTTCTGGGTTGGACGCCAGGTTCTTCCAGCCACTTAGCTGTGTCTCTCTGGGAATATTGATTAGACCCTCTAAACCTCAGTTCTATTATCTGTAAAATGGGCACAACAGTATCTTTACCATAGGCTTGTTGTGAGTAATAAATACAACCAGATGTGGAAAGAACTTAGGCCACGCCCTATCCCACAAGTCTGCACTAAATGCTAGACATTTGGAAAACCACTTCAACCCAAGAGACTCTCCCAGGACTCACAGATCCTCACAGAGCTTAGCCTCCCTGTATGGCTGGATAAGCACAAGAACAATTTTGTCTACACCCACACAAACCTGTGATCACCCAGGATTTCCTTTGAGGGTCCTAGATTGAATCACAGCCCTGAACTCATCAATTAGAAGGGATGTATGGAGTGGGAGTTAGCTTAGCTGAGTGGTTATCACATGCAAAGTGTTCTATTAGGGTGAAACTTGTGAAACTGCCATTTTTGTAGATCAGAAGCAATTCCATATGGTTCAACACATACATGACACACACATTTACAGCATGTTGTTGTCCATGGCGTTTTGAGATTCTGGCTAGAACACTGAATTTTCTCAAGGTTCTTTGAATAATCAAACTGTCTTGGATTGGGATACAAGATTAATCTACTTTATTCCAAATACCATGCTATAACAGGGGGTAAGTTATGTTATACTTTTCCCCCAAATTATCCCCTCTGGGCCCCTCAACCTTTTGCCTGCTGCCACCAGCTTGATAGAAGTGAGACTAGGAGTCCACACACTTTTCCATCCCTCGCTTTTACCACCAGACAACAGCCTCTAGGGGAAGTTTATTTTAGGATCAGGGCTCAACTAATATTGATTAAAGGCCTTATGTAATGTGTGGCTCCAGGGCTCGTTCCTTTCCTGCCAAGCTTCATAACTGGGGGAGGCACTGAAGATTTGTCAGTCTAATTAGACTTTAGCTGCCAGCCAAGAAATATCTTCTGTTTCCTCCTTAACCTTGCACAGGTACTTACTTTTCCCCTCCCAGAGAATAACTGGGGGAAGGAAATTGGACTCTAATTTACTCATTACCTGGTAGAACTCTCCAGTGACATTTTCTCTCCAGAATGCCATAGTTCTAATGGGAAAAAAAGGAACTTGATGGGTTTACCCACCTCTTAAAGACTTATGTGTTGGCAGGACACATAGATCAGCACTTCCCAAAGCTGGAAAAAGTCCCTTAAGGGATCTCTGAGAAGGGCCTCATCACATACAAGCAGAAGTCTGCGAGATGCTAGGAGAAGTTGAAGAGATGCCCTTCTAATTAGGTTGTAATATTTATAGGGTAGAATTTCCCACCAGAATTGCTAATAAAGCACTGGATCTTTTTTTATTCCCCCAACATCTTTATTGGAGTATAATTGCTTCACAATGGTGTGTTAGTTTCTGCTTTATAACAAAGTGAATCAGCTATATGTATACGTACATCCTGATATCTCTTCCCTCTTGCGTCTCCCCCACACCCTCCCTATCCCACCCCTCTGGGTGGTCACAAAGCACGGAGCTGATCTCCCTGTGCTGTGCAGCTGTTTCCTACGAGCTATCTATTTTACGTTTGGTAGTGTATATGTGCCCATGCCACTCTCTCACTTCGTCCCAGCTTACCCTTCCCCCTCCCCGTGTCCTCAAGTCCATTCTCTATGTCTTTATTCGTGTCCTGCCCCTAGGTTCATCAGAACCATTTTTTTTTTTTTTGCGGTATGCGGGCCTCTCACTGTTGCGGCCCCTCCCTTTGTGGAGCACAGGCTCCGGATGCGCAGGCTCAGCGGCCATGGCTCACGGGCCCAGCCGCTCCACGGCATGTGGGATCTTCCCGGAATGGGGCACGAACCCGTGTCCTCTGCATCGGCAGGCGGGCTCTCAACCACTGCACCACCAGGGAAGCCCCCCCCCCTTTTTTTTTAGATTCCATATATATGAAAGCACTGGATCTTATTTTGAGCCATCTGAACTGCTGAGGGGGAAGTGCAGTCAGCTCTTGGCTACTCACCGTGGTCTCCAAATGTTTCTAAAGCTCCGGGTGGTTTTTCCAATCACCTAACAATCTACCTGGCCAAGTATAAAGCCTGAACCCTTTCCATGTGGCGTATGGTCTCCCACTTGCTCTCTCTCTGACCGTGTTTCCTATCACCTTGCTCCAGGTACACAGGTCTTCTTGATCTTCCTTGAACTTGGAGCCAGGATAAGGGAGGGGCGAGTGAGGGTTGTACAGTTGCAGAGTCGGATCTTGTGTCTGTTTAAAATGTTGATTTTTTTTGCTTATCACGGATTTTGTTTTGCATTGATGTTGACTTTAAAATATTGCAATAAGGTATTCTTTATCTTGATGACTGAGTTGGGGCCATTCCTTTAAACGTTACACAGTAGATGAGCGCCCCCTCATTAGTCCCAGCCCTGCTCGAGCACACCAAGCACATCTGTGGCTTTTCACTTGCCGTTTCCTCTGCCTGATGCAGCTCTTTCCAGCTATTGCACGACTCACTCCCTTACTCTATCCAGATTTTTGCCCATATGGCACCTTCGAGAGTGGCCCTCCTTGACCATCCCCTGTAAAATAGGACTCTGTCACCTTCAGCTTCGTTGTCTCTCAGACCAGTTATCTCTCCCTGATGTTATATCACATATTTATTTGTTTGTTTTTTCTATTTAATGAAATGTGAGTCCTAGGATAGCAAGATATTTGTTTCAGGCACTGTCAGAGCACAGAGTAAACCCTCAGTCAGTATTGCCTGAAACAAATGAATGGCCAACAGTCCACCAGCACCTTCTCAGGGAGTACACTTGCTTGTAATACAGACTGACCCTCACTTCCAAGCACTGTCCCTCCCCTGCTCCCCTCCCCCACCCCGTGGAGGCCCACTTTCTGGTGAGTTATCTGCAGTGGTTTGTTGTGGGGTTTTTTTTCTTGTTTTTTTTTTGGCTGTGCTTCATGGCTTGCAGGATTGAACCCATGCCCTCGGCAGTGAAAGTGCGAAGTCCTAACCACTGGACCAACAAGGAATTCCCTCCACAGTGGTTTTGCTGCTCTGGACTCCTTGCCTTAAGAATAAGGAGTCCAGAGATATCTCCTTATATCTGGTGTGCAAGGCTGTTCTTCTTGACTTCTGGTCTTAAATTCTCTTTCCTTAGAACTTATTTGTCTTCCTAATAGCAAAAGCAGCTTCTAGCACTTAGAGTTTTCAAAGCACTTTTGGAAATAGTGTAGTATAACCACTTTCCCTCTCCAATTTCTTCACCATATTCCTTTCCCAAATTATTTAATTCTTAATTAAATAATTAATTAATTCTTAATTCTCCTGAAACCTACCTTTAAATATAGGCAAATAAAAATTATTTTAATGGACCACTGCTTCTATCCTATTCTATTGGTATGGATAGAAAATTAACTTGGGGCTCATTTACCTGGTTGTGCATGTGTAAGTGGGTTGGTGGGAATCTTCTATCTGCTTCAAGTTCCTTTTTTTGTTTTTCTCTAATGGCTGAGTATGTTACATGAACCCATTCATTCTTGGTCGTGACCGTATGACTTACCTGGCTCCATAGTTCATGACCTTTTGAAAAGAAGATTTTGGAAGACACTATGAGAAGCTACTAGATTGAGAGAAGGAGTAATGTCTATGTAGTTCCTCACTCAACATTCAGGGCCTGGCATAGTGCCGGCCACAAAGTGGGGCTCGATCCATGTTTGTTGAAGAAAAGAAAACTGCATTAAGTGAATGAATGCTTATCCACAGAGGGAGGAAGCCGAGGAGGGAGAAATGTTATTCAAGACAGCCGTGTGGAAGCAGCGTGTTATGAAGGAAAGAGAGCACAGAAACGAGGGTCAGAAGACCTCATTTGTAGATAAAATGGTTAAAACCATGACTCGAGGTGGACCTTCATTTGTCAGCTGTGGGATTTTGGTTAAGTTGCTTCTTGGAGCTTAGTTTCACCACCAAAATATGGAGATTATGACATCAACTCCATGGATAGGTTACAATAATGTAAGTCAAGGGCTTAAATTGGTGCAACTCGATGACAGATTGTTGTTGTTGTTATTTTAAATGGGATTCCAATCCAGGTCTCTTTAGCATCTAAATTTTGTTTTTTATCCTTTAATTAACCATTTGGCCTATGATGTGGCAATTAGCTTCCTTGGATCTCCACTCTTTCCTCATCTAACAAGTATAAGGGTAGATTCACACTGTCTCGAATTTCTTCATTTTTCTCACAGTAGCTAACATGGTGCCTTGCACATACAGTGACAGTTGAATGGATGGATAAATGAATTAGAGGGTGGAAGGGGAAGAAAAGTTGAAGAGAGGAAAGGAGAGAGCAAGTGAAAATACTCCGTAATCGTGTTGCTGTAAGAATTATCTGTCCATTTCATGGATTGGATGGCTAAGGTTGAGAGAAGTGAATAAAATATTTTTAATCTAATTAAAATTATAATACAAGTAATGATTTATTTTTGTATCCCCCCTCTTTGCTGAAAGCTTTCAGAAGGAGTTCCACAATGACCACCCCTATGTGGAAGATGAAGTAGTTAATAAATGTCTCTTGAGTTGTCAAAAGAATCAATGATTCCAGTTTAAGCTAAGGTCCAAGAAATTTCTTTTTTTCTGAAAATGCATCTCTTTCTTTCTATTTATATGTGACAGGGAAATGACTTTAAGCAGCAATCATTGCTAGCCACGCTTCAAGATGGATATTTCCATTCTGCCTTTGACAAGGCAGTAGGAGGGATGGGATGTGCTTTCATACCTTTCTGGTGCATGTTTGAATGATTGTAAAAATTAGAAACACACTGAGGCTGTTATGACAGCCCTGCCTCTTGAAACCTAATTAATGCCTTGGGTTGTCTAGAGAGCTAGTTCTGTTAGCTAAATGGAGAATGTAAAGTTCTCCTTGGTTTTTTTCATCATCCAGGGATGAGATGTCTGGGGGAGATAAATGCACAGCATATCTGTGGTGGCTAGCAGTCACCGAGAGAATTACTTGATGGAAATTTGTACATAATGTACAAATGGCTTCTTCTATCTCTCCCACGATCTGATTGTGTGTGTGTGTGTGTGTGTGTGAGAGAGAGAGAGAGAGAGAGAGAGAAAGAGAGAGAGAGACAGAGACAGAGACAGAGAGAGGATGCTCACGTATTTGCATGTGTTAACTAGAACAGTGCTTCTGAAACTGTTAGTGTATACGCATCACCTGGGCGATCTGATTAAAGCACAGATTCTGAGTCCGTTCTGGATGGGGCTAAGATCACACATTTCTGACTAATTCCCGGATGATGTCAGGCTGCAATATGTGGATCTCGCTTTCTGGAGCAAGGATCTAGTAGATATTTATAGTTCCTTGCTGAGTAGTGTAGCACCTGTTTACCTATCTCTTCTAAACCTTCTCCCCAAACTTAATTCAGGGCTCTTCAAAACAGGAAATCTTGTTAACCCAAAGCATTATGTAAGTGAAAGAACTGATTAACAAAGAAAAATTTATCCCATCAGACAGTCCTGCTCCAGGTTCCACTGGCCCCTCCTCCTGTCCCTTCCTCTGCCACATACCCCCGAGGCAGATGGGGAAAAATAAGTAGGTAGAATTTAACTTGTCACAGTATTTATCCCCCTTTCCGAGTGGTGACCTCCAATGAAAGCAGAAGGACTTGAATGATTTTAATCCACGGTAACAATGGGAAACCAGTCCTGACCATCTTGAGCGGTAGAAATATATAAAATGACAGATTTTCCTCCTCTGCCTCTTCACGTCCTCCTCCCAGATACTGAGAGAGACGCATATTCATGCACCCACAACTCACACTATAATGCACAATGAAATTCCACCCAGCCTTTATCTTGTAGCTGCTGCGCTGGTGATTAATGCCCCACTGGCTGGGAAGCTATTCCACTGAAGAAAGACAAGGAGAGGGGAAGACACATGAAATATATCTCTGAGGCCATTTCTCATCATTATTATTATTATCATTATTAGTTCCTTACTGCCGTATCTATCCTGTTAGAGAATGCTTGATCTATCGGCAAGGGGGAGGGGATGACATTTGAAAGTGGATTTCACGAGGGAGAACTGAGCAAGGACAAAGATAGAAATAGACACTTTTTACTAAAGAGAACTGGCCTGAATCAGGTTTTGTGGTTGTTGTCATTATTTTTGGTTTTGTTTGTTTATTCTATTATTTTTGTTGTTTTCGTTTTAAAGCCAGATATGATAGATGCCTCCATCTGTGTCTTCTGGGTTTTTTTTCCCCCCAAGGCATTTATTTTTGCATGTGTTCTTTTGTCTTTATCGAGTCTCTGTCTGCAAGAATCAATATGATATAACGTATGCAAATGTTATTCCTGACCACTTATGCAAAAGACTGGACAGAATAATTTCATTGCTTTGCAACTCCCATAATATAATCGCTTCCATATCCTGGTTGATTTCAAGTTTCTGAAAAGGCTCTTTTTGAAAAATAATTCTATGTATGTATTGTATAAGCCACAGTATCTGATTCTGTCCTTTTCTCATTCAAAGAAAGGGTGATTGCTAAGTTAATTTCTGGCTCTGTCATTTAGGAGGACTGCACAGCAGTGGTCCTTGGTGGGAAAATGGTACCATAATAAAAGCACTATTACAACACATGTGTCTACTGATAAAATGGCAGATTCATTAACCGAGACAGAGTACTATAATCTGATTTAGAAAATGCTGTCTTTCCAAAGTTGAGTTTATGCGGATATGGAATTTATAGCTGCGGTACCCACATGTAACTTCAGTTTTAGATCTGTATTCAATTAACAAATATTTTAGTGAATTGAGTGCCTAGTGTGGGCCACACACCATTCTAGGCATTTGAGCTACAGAAATATACAAAACAGACCAAAAAAAAAAAACCTCTTTCCTTATGGGGCATATATTCCACGACACAAATATTGGGCACCTCACGAGTGCCAGGCTTTGGGGAAACAAAGAATGAAATAAATATACCTCTGCCTAAAAGGAACACACAGTCTGGGAGGGCTCTTAAATATTTTCTCAGTCTGAGCAGACTCATTTTTACGTCAGTTTTCTACAGAAGCTGTAGCACGCTGATCTGCTATTATACTTGCAGAGGCAGCAATCATCTCTGTTTATACAGGTCAACTCAATTGAAGAATAACAAAGAATAAGGTCTTTAATTTCTACTCCCCAAAAACAAGTTTCAAATGTAAATAACGTCTTTTTTGACTAACAAAGATGGCGACAATAAGCCATGTTAAAATAAAGTTATTGCATCTGAAACATATTTTAGTCTCAAGGACTCAGTTTACAATAATTATTGCAAATATTTTGTTTATTAGTTTGAGATTATAGTTTCATGGAATGTTGATACTCAGAGAATCTCAGGGATTGTCTAATTATTGAGCCCCATACAACTAGTGGAGCTTTAGAGATGGGCCAACCTAGTTCCATCAGTCAAAGTTGTCTGTCCAGGGGCAAATTGCTTGCCCACCTTTTGTAATTTAAACAATAAGCATTGGGAATTCCCTGGCAGTCCAGTGGTTAGGACTCAGTGCTTTCACTGCCAGGGCCCAGGTTCCATCTCTGGTCAGGGAACTAAGATCCCGCAAGCCACACAGTGAGGCCAAAAAGTAAATAAATAAAATAAACAATAAGCATATATTACTTTGATGTTTTAATTTAATTTTTCTCTAAATAATGCATCTACATAGCTTAAAACATCACATAGGACACAAACTCCCATTACTCCAGAGCAGAGGCATCATTACCTCAGCGGCTAGCTGCTGTATTTTTAATAGGTATATATACATTTTTAATAGGTATATATTATACCCAAACTTACTATCAATGCAAAATTTCAGTGAGAATTATTGTACTGCCAACTCTTTCTGTATACTGAGACAAAGCTTTCCTTAGGGACCTCTATTTTGTCTTCTTTTCCCTAATACTTATTCTCTAGCCATCTCAGCATATGAATTAAATAATACACATAAGCGCTTTGAATATTTTGCATGCAAAAATGAGCATAGCTCAGTCTCTTGCTTCACACCAGGTGCTTGTATTTCCGAGAGGGGCAAGGATTAGAATAGTCAAGTTGGAATTTTTATGCTATGAAACGTCAGACAATGTATTTGCATGCCATTGAGTTCCATCATACAGTGTGTGGTGATGAAGTCTGTTCACTGAGCTCTCAGCTTCTTTCAGCTTTATCACTGTAATATATTTATTGCCTTTCCTTTACATGTGCTAGTTGATGTAGCTGCTGTAGAAAAAGAATTACTCCACGTATTCCCTGCAACTCAAGAGGAATAATACATTCTAAGAGCACAAATGGGGCTCCACTAAAAAAAAAAAAAAAAATCAGTGGATTAATGTTAGATATATATGGATATAGATACTGGAAATAGGATTTAATTAAGTAATTACACTCAGTATGAACCAAAGGTTGCAGCTATTGGAGGAGAGATGATTGGAGGCCAAGGTGAGAAAATCACGAATAGGAGGTTTCAAGGGAAATTTTAAGTGGGATGATCCCAAGGCTGTTTCTGTGGGGACTCATTTCTATCAACATTGCTAACCAGAAAACAAAGATTACTAGAGGCTCTGAAGTAGATCAAAATATTTGAAGAAGAAAGGAGATAAATAGCAAACTCCACTTCCAAAGCCACACTGAGAGCACCATACAGCCGTACAAAGAGCATCTATAAAATGTCCTTTTGACTCTAATAGCTGCCAGGAAATTCATGGCTTTTCAATTTGGGGGATTTGGGGTGAATGTCTAGGCAACTTATTTTTGTTATGTTGTACTCAGCAACATGCATAATAATAACTAGAGGTAAATATAAATCACAGAAAACAGTGCCAATCAAGTCATTGATAAGAGGGAAATTAAGGTGTGTTTATGTTTCCTCTCTCCCCCTCATTTTCAGTAAATTCTACGTTCTTCTGGGGTTTTTCCTCATCATATTAGGTATTTTTGTAAGAGAGTTTTCTTCTTTCTTCTGTTGTAAACATTTTTCTCATCTCAGCATCCTTTTTAAATTCAAGAGACATTTTCCTTTGCAATGTACAATGAAAGGCGATAATGTTAGAAAATATCAGAGATGGCTTTGTCATGTCTGGCGCTGTTAAATCATGTTGTGTCCTAAAGAGCTCAGTAAATGAAGCCAAGGGAATGATTTGACAATTGAACAAGGCCTCAGTCAGATCTCCCAGCTTCCCCAATACTCCCTGAGGAGAGAGAGACTCAGGTGGTGGGTGGAAGTTATTTTTCCTTTAAAGGATTATAGAGATTCTGGCGAACCTTATTTTGGGTTTTCTTGCAAGGCAGAGCCAGCATTTGCAAAGGGGGTCTTTGTAATCTTTTTTTCTTTTTCAGCATTTAATTTGAATTCAAGATGGTGTTAGGGAATTAAAAGAGGAAGATTAATTGCTCAATAGTTAGTGGCTACTGCCTACTGCATGGAAGGATCTTGATGGAGATAGAAGGGTGAATAAGACAGATATATGCTACCTGTCACAGAGCTTACATCATGGGAAGAAGGCATAAGACAAACTAATTTCTCAAGTAATTATTTAATCGCACGATGAATTCAATGGAGAACAAGCTGCTAAGAAAGCAGAAAGAGATTTGAGCTAACGTTCTGATCTGGGAAGATTTTCTTGAGGGCACAGTGTAGGAGCTGCACTGTTCAGGATGAGAAATTAGGTAAGCTAAGCCAAGGGAACAGCCTGTGCTAAGGCCTTGCTGTAGGGAGCATACTGTATCATGTTTCTCAGTCTTTGGTCTACAGTTTCGCTCTAAAGTCTGGAAACATACCAGATTTGACCATGTTAAGTGGCCAGTTAATGCCCACACTTGAAGGGCCCCCAAAAGGCCACTCATAAGGTATCCAACGGGATGAAGCATCATCCCATTACTATGACACAGTGATGTGGGACTGGTTTGAATGAGTTTCCAAAGCTGGATTGAATGGTACGGCCATGTTGAATGGGCTCCATGGTCTCCTGTTCTGAACCCTCTAGATTACTGGATCCATGGTGTACCAAAGGCACAGTCTTCCTCAGTGAAAATCAGAGATACAAATAATTCAGGGCAAAGCCTCACAGGCATATATGTAAGGATTGAGAGAAATGCATGAATACACTGTGTTTATCACAATTTTGTGCAATACATTGAACTGTGTTTGCTAGTGAGTGACCATACACATTGAACAGGCCATATAATTGTCAGGAATGTCCTGACACAGAACCTGTCATGTATTGTAATATCAAGAAACCATTCAGTATGTATATGTCTCTAGGTTTCCATACTTTATAGCCATCCTGTATTTCACTCGCTTGTTTCTTCAATAGAGCACTAGTTACCAGAAATCAGTTATTTGAAAACGTCTAATTCTTCTTCCTATTTTCTCATGCTTTGCCTTAATTTTCTTTTTTGCTTGGTGGAAACTGTGGAGTTCAGTGAAAGTTTTCCTGCAGTCTGATTACCCTCTCTATTTAATCTCGTAATAAAAAGTCTGAACCAGAAGCTGGAGATAATGTGCCCGATTCAATTCATATATGTCAATTTCTTTTTAATTGTAATTCTTTTCCCTAGTTCTTCCCACTCTTAACTGCCTAGGCACAGCTGAGGCTTGGGTGATTATAGGACATCATGCCTGCGCTGTCAATTATGCTTCCTGCTTTAGGATTAAATTCATTTATTATCATTGTTCTGATTATTAGTAATAATAGCAGGCATCTCCACCCAAACCTGAGTGAATAATGGTTTTCACAGTCCTTGCCTCCAAATTTAGCTTGTTTTAGTTTTTTACCCAGATGATTCCTTCCTTCTTTAATGGCATGGAGCGTTCAGTTTCCTGTATTGCATTTAAATGCTGTTTTAGATCATTCAAAAGACAAGACTTTCTTAGAAGATTCTTCGTGGTGTGGAGTGATGGCATATTATTTCCCTGGGTGTAGGTTTCACCAACTAGTGGATGTCAGTGGAGTCTTCTCTTGGTAACAGGACTACTGCTTTGAAGAAGTATTTGAACTGGCAAAGGATGTCTATTAGCTATCCAGTCTTTTTCTTAGAAAGACCCCCGGTTCTTATCCTCAGAAGTACACATGGCTTTGACTCCTGTGCTGACTCCAAAAAGAGCACTTACCTTTCTGCCTTTTTGATGGAAGTGTCCCCACCACTGTCACTAACAGAACAGCAGCATAGCCCAGCCAACTTAAAAATAGTGTTGGCCCTTCAGCTACATGTTAGTTCTTTCAGACTTCTTTTCCAGACTCAAATATCAATATGGCTTCTGAGCTTAAAACTACATTTGTAGTAAGATCACCCAGACAGCTTCAGGAAAAGAGATCAGCGAGAGACTTGGTGGAGAGGCCAGGCTTTTATTTTATTATTCTTCACTTTATCTTTTGGCAAGTCAGAAAAAAAGCAATGCAGTTTAATTAGTAGTAGGGAAAATGTTTGCACTTTAAATTGTAAATGTGTCTCAGTGATACTGCTCCTGCAAATATTGCTCCGTGGACTTTCTGGAAGAATAATTACGATGGCTCATCACCAGGTTTAAGGTGCCCAGGCCACTGTACTACCCTGTCTTATCTTGGTTTTGTTTTCTCATGATGGCTCATTGATACAATTTCCTAATCCTCCTTACCTTGGAATCATAGCCTCTTAAAACAATTAAACCTTTGCCTCTAAAATGAAGGGTGTGTCTCAGAATTCCAAAGAGTGGACCATCCTTCAAGGTCTCCAGCCTCTCAGAGCACTCATTCAACAAACATGAGTGGGGAAGGCTGGGTAATTACTAACATGGACCAAGCACTTTTCTGGACCCTGACAAAAACAAAACAGATAATTGTAATTGTGATACTAGTTCTTATGGAACATACATTCTAGGGGCAAGGGTGGAGACTGCCAATAAATAAATCCGGGAGAGGATATAGTATGTGCTGACAAATGCCCTCAAGAAAATAAAGCAGGGAGGTGTCACAGGGTGAGTGGTGGATGAGGATTTTAAAGACAGTCTCTCTAAGGAGGTAACATTTAAGCTGAGACTTCAATGACAAGCATGTAAAATCTGGGGGAAGAACATTTGTGGCAGAGGAGATGGTCAGTGTGAAGGCTCTAGGTTGAAACATGCTGAGGGAGTTTGAAGGAAGGTAATGCAGCTGGAGCCAGAGGAAATCTGGTATGAGGTGAGGTCTGAGGGGTGAACAGGAGCTCAGTGATTCAGGGCCCCTTAGGACATGGAAAAGAGATGGGATTTTACTGAAGTTCAATGTCAAACTATTAGAATCTCCTAAGCAGTGGAGTGACATGATGTGAGGTGTGCTTTTTAAAGATCACTCAGGCTGCCATGTTAGAAAAGATTGTGAAGAGTGAGAGATGAGTCATAGATACCTGTTATGTGACTACTGCATCAGTTCAGGTAAGAGATGATAGTGGCTTTACTAGGATAGCAACTAGACCCTCCCTACACAACAACCTGGCTTGATGGCCTTACGCTATGTCTTTGCATTGCTCTGAACTGCTAGCTCTCTGAAACCTTAAACCCTACTATCTCAGTTCTCATACTTAAATCCAGTTGCTTTCCTGCTTCATCAAGTTTCCATTAATCTATAAATTGCATTTCATTATGGTCCTCAACTCCCTTCTTTCTCTGTTCTATTCATTCTAGATCATTCCAAATGGTTTCTACCCTCTACCCAACAGGAAGGGTGCCTTCAACCTGCTTTAGAAGCCTTTCCTTTTCTTGCTCAGCAGCCCCCTTGCCTATAACTCTTGATTAGCATCCTTTCAACCTCCCAACTCAGTTCCCTTCTTCACCTCTGCACCACTGAGTTTCAAATGCTACTTTCTTTTGGAAGAAAATGTTCATCAGTCATGAGTGTCTTCAAATTCCTCTCCCTCTAAGTTTACAACCTTCTGTGCTCACCTTAGGAGAAGCCCTTCACCCCTCTGCTCAAAATCTTGTTCTCATCATCCTTCCACCCTAGACTCTTCCCGAGCTTTTTTTTTTTTTTTTTTTGATGTCTTAACCTGACAGTAATGATAATCATTTTAAGAAATACTTTTCCCCTGTAAGTATTACCTTATAGATTAAGACATAATAAAGTAATGCTGAAAATTGTGACGATAAAATTTGGTTGTTTTAAAACACTTGAAAAAGAATTTGTAGTACTATTTTCAACCCTTCCCGAGCTTTTTTTTTTTTTTTTTTTGGCGGTACGTGGGCTTCTCACTGTCGTGGCCTCTCCCGTTGCGGAGCACAGGCTCCGGATGCGCAGGCTCAGCAGCCACGGGCCACGGCTCACGGGCCCAGCCACTCCACGGCATGTGGGATCTTCCCAGACCGGGGCGCGAACCCACATCCCCTGCATCGGCAGGTGGACTGTCAACCACTGCGCCACCAGGGAAGTCCTTCCCAAGCTTTTTGACATCATTCATTGCCTTCATTTTCCTGTGGTGCCACTAATATAATCTCTTCAGCCTATGAATATATCCAGGGCTTTTCCTTCTTAAAAGCAAAATCAAAACAACAACCTGCTTCCTATTCTTTCCATCAGCTACCTACTGTCCCCCGATGAGGACACTCTCTTTCCTTTATACTCAAATTTCATGAGTATTATACTCTCAACAATTTTTCTTTCTAAACAAGTTATACATATTTATTGTGGACAGAAATCACAGTGAAACAAATTCCAGCTATGATCTCACCCTTCATGTAGAATCATACTTACAAGGCCCTACAGGTTCCCACCCCTGTCCTTCTTTATTTCCTCATCTACAAATATTTCTCACATGCACCCAACATTCTAGTCACACCCTGATATAATTTTTTAAATGTTGTTCTTTCCACCTGGGAACATATAACATGCACAAGAGCATGCTTCTTCATCTGTAAGATAAAGATAATAAAAATATCAACATTTCCATAGGGCTATTGAAGAGAAAATGCATTCATATATTTCATATTCTTAGACTAGTGCCTGGTACGTAGTAAGTACTCAGTAAATGTTAGCTATTATTATCATTACAGTAAATGCCCTACATACGAACAAGTTCCATGCCGAGAGCATGTTTGTAAGTCCAACAAAGTTAGCCTAGGTACCCAACTAACACGATCGGCTATACAGTACTGTACTGTAATAGGTTTATAATACTTTTCACACAAATAATACATAAAAAACAAACAAAAAATAAAGAAAACCTTTTTAATCTTACAGTACAGTACCTTGAAAAGTACAGTAGTCCAATACAACAGCTGGCGTACGGGGGCTGGCACTGAGTGAACAGGCAAGAAGAGTTACTGACGGGAGGAGGGAGAGGAGGCGGGAGGTGGTAGAGCTGAAGGATCGTCAGCAACAGAAGACGGAGGGCAAGCTGCAGTTTCACTCACACCTGAAGTTGATGGAACGTGTATTTGAATCTTTGAAAGTTCACAACTTGAAGGTTCGTACGTAGGGGACTTGTTGTATTGGTTTAGCTGTTTTACCCACTCGCTCTGCCTAGAAAAGTAATAACCCCTCAAGGCTCAGTTCAAATATTTCCTGCTTGGTGAGTTACCTACCTGCTCTGCCACCATGTCTCACTCTGCTGAGCTCAGGTTGGTGTCCTTTTCTCAGTGCCTCCACAAGTGCAGTGAACTTCTGTGCATATTTTATACCTCTTCACATTTCTCAGACAGGAAGACTGAGGTAGAGCATTTAAGGACCTTAGTCACCTTTCAAGCCAAGCAGTGGTCGGGCTCTCTGTTTAATACCAGAGCCTCTAGAGGACCCATCTGTGCTGCTGTGTGAGTCCATAATGACTTCGCAATAGGGTCCTAGTCCATTTCCAGGCATTCCTTCTCATTGAGGTACTTCAAGCAGATATGCATATGCCTAAAGATAAAGAAAATTAAACCCATTATATTCTTCTCAGTGTTCAGAGCATTTCAACCAACTAGAGAGAAATTCTTCAGAATGGTGATCGCTTTGTGTGTGTGTGTGTGTGTGTGTGTGTGTGTGTGTGTGTACCATGGGAAATTTCTGTCTGTAGAGAATCAGAGAATTACATTTAAATAAATGGTAAACGTTGGGAGCTTTCATTTGAAGTTCTGTTTTGGACAGTGTATGTAGATAGAGAAAATTTAAGAGTTAAGATACTGAGTGAGTTTCACTCTGTATGTTTCTATATCTGTGATAGTGGAGGCTATAAAAAGCAGTATTTATCTGTATATGTGTTCTATACCAATGTAATCTGTCTCTCTAATTAGATAGTCAATTATTTTTAAAGAGCTGCAAATAAGCCCTATAAGAATGTAATAAATGCATTCCATTTAGAAACATCTTGCAGATAAATTTTATTTTTATTCTTCGTACATCCTCCTGCAACCTTAGAAGAACAACAAAAAAATCTTACTACTCAACTAATTCCAGAAACCGATCGTTACTGCCTAGTAGTATGTTAATCATGCTTACCATTCCTTCTCTTTCGACATCATTATGCTTTGGGATAGAAAAGGTGGGTGGTGTGTGAGTCTCCGTGGAGAAATGAATAGTTGGAGTAGACAGGCTTCTCAAGAGATATAATGTTATTTTCATGCAAAATTTCCCAAGTAATAAAAAGGGACTTTAAAATGGTGAAAATGTGTGATGTATAAGCAGAATTATTAATAAGAGCACCGTATCTTCTGCTTCCATAGGATCTTTCAAGATGTAGACAAATTGGAGGTCGACCAGGTAGAGGCAAGAAGATTGATTAGGGGAATTGAAGGAAAGACTTATGAAGGTTTAAAGGAGATGAATATGTATAGTTTGGCTAAACGACAAGTCAGGGGAAATGACATTACGGACTATAGATATTTGTAAGTGGCTGGCCACAAGGAGAGCAAGGGATTACTTAAGTAATGGAATGAAATCAGGGAAGGAAAATTGTAAATTCAACATCTGGATTCTTTTCTTGACTGTGAGAATTAAAAGATTGTAAAAGAGCTATCCCAGAACCTACTGCTTAGATTAAAGCAAGAGACAAAGAGACAGGGTAGGGTGGCGTGAAGTTGCTAATAGTTTACTCGATTCTGAGCAACTTGTTGCCAGGAAGCACTTCTTACTCATTTTTAATCCCTAGGATTTAACACATTATAAGAAATCCATAGAGAGATAAATCATGCTCAGCTCAATGAGAATAAGAAGGTCACTGGAGTTAGACATTGAAGATTTTATGACATCCCACTGGTTTATTATTGTAGAACCTTAAGCAAGTTACTTAACCTTGCCAAGGCTCATCCATAAAATGGGTATTAATAGCCACGTAACAGGACTGATGTGAGGTTTACACAAGTCACCTTGAAATCTCCTTTTACCTATTTAGTAACAACTAAGTCCACCTCTCCCCTCCATCATCACTGCCATTGTCTTGTTTACTTTAGTAGTTTCATAACTGGTTTCCTGGACACCAGTCTTGCCCATCTTCATTAGTTTACACAATGCAGTCAGGGTGACTTTTTGCAGTGTATATCTGCCTAAGCCATCTCCTAACTTAAAACCTCCAAAGGATCCCATTGCCTTCAGGATAAAATCTGATCTTCTTAGGACAGCATACTTCATGCTAGCATCCGCTTTCTTTCTAGTTCCAACTCATGTTACCCCACTCCTCTCACGTAATGCTCTAGCCATGCTGACTTGCTTGTCAGCATGAATTCCCAAACGAACTTTCCTTTTTTATGCCATAAACATGCTGGTCTCTCTGTTGAGAACCCAATCTCTCATTCTTTTTCTTCTGGCTAGCTCGTATCCTTCCCAAAACACCCAGCCCAGATTTTACCTCTTTTGGAATATCTTACCTGGGATCCAGGTGCCTTTCTCTTGTGTTTCCATAGTAATGGAGCTTATCATTATCCTAACTACTAATTCTACTATATTGTAATTGTCTTTTCATATCTGCCTCTCTTAATACACTTTAGGCTTCATTTGGGCAAGTACGTGGATTAGTGCGTGCCACTTGGCAGGCATTCAACATTTTTGAAAATAAAAGAACAATGTATGTATGGATGGATGGGTAGAATGTAACAAAATACCTGGGATATAAAAGATCATCACTTAATATCATTTCTGTTCTCTTGAAGTATTGAAAGGAAGGAATGCACTTGGCTGTCTCTGGTAACCATGGTCTTGAATGAGTTTTATTCAGAGTTATTTCTGTGTATTATACCATCCACCCATGTCCACCACATTGGGAAGATACTGCGATCTAGGAGGAACAGCAAGAAACTGGGAGACCTGGGATATATATGAGCACATATCAGAGAGAAACATACCAACATAGTAGCCTTGAGGTAACACTTGAAAATATCCTACCTTTATAGGTAAATATGGATCTTCATTTTTACAACTGGATGCTTTGTGAATTCTGGGAGCCTGACTGAAGAGAGATGGAAATGAGGACAAAGGGACTACAATGGGAGTATAAGAAGGAATGAGGAAGAGAGAGACCAAAAACAAACTGTTCCTTTTACACTTGCCATCTCCCTCTCTGGAGCTTGCCCACAGGCCAGCTGCTTCACCTTGAGACACGTGACCAGCCCCTCTTGTCTAGAGTTTGCCCTGGTCGTTGGGTGCATTGTAGCATCTCAGATGATCAGTCGTTCATGCCAAGAGCAGAACGTTAAGACTAATGAAATTCGAGTCCACTCCGTTAATAACCTGGGCAGGATTCTCCTTCCTCCTTCCTCTTTGTTCTCTCCTTTTCCAAGTCTCCATTCTCACTCTTTTGTGTATGTGTGTCTAAAGGAGTCAAATGAAATTTCAGATGCAGCAATGAATCGCCACCTGAAAGCGCACCCCAGGGTCCCCATGTCCCTTTGCAGCCCTGTGATAAATTGCCATCTTCAGAATTAATTGTTACCTTTTCAGGAAGTTTGTACTCATTTTTGTCTCTTTACTGGTTCACCAGTGAACCTCTGAGACGGAGAGCCACACTTTCCTTTCCCCTTTCGGGAGCTTGCCACACGACATCAGTTAGTAGACCTGACAGGGCGAGTGGTGCCTCGATGCTGGTCTCTGGCACACGAATTTAGTGCAGACCAGGCCCTCTCGGTTGCCTTTTAATAGACTTAACTCGCTTCTACTTTCTTTTGGCTCCGAGTTCAGATTTCTATGAAACTGTACTCCAAGCTAGATCTCCCAGGCTCAGGGAAGGAGGAATATTCTTTCAGTAAAGCACTTTTCTCTACTTTGTCAGATGGCTGCCATGTTCAAGAGTTAAAAGAAAGTGATCTGCTTCTCCCACACCTCTTTACAGATGTCACTTAGCCTGCTCAGGTTTACATAGGGAGCACTGACATGCACATGTGACCCAGTCCTTACCCCAGCCTCAGAGATAAGTTGGCTAAAACAGTCTGCTTAAAAGATGGCTCTGGGGCTTCCCTGGTGGCTCAGTGGTTGAGAGCCTGCCTGCCGATGCAGGGGACACGGGTTCGTGCCCCGGTCCGGGAAGATCCCACATGCCACGGAGTGGCTGGGCCCGTGAGCCATGGCCGCTGAGCCTGCGCGTCCGGAGCCTGTGCTCCGCAGCGGGAGAGGCCGCAGCGGTGAGAGGCCTGCGTACCGCAAAAAGAAAAAAAAAAGATGGCTCTGAAGGGCCCATTGTTGAGAATGAACTTGGGCCCTGATTGTGCTACACTTTTATTGATAACCTTTCTCTAAGCCACAGAGATCCAGAAAGTTTACAATATACTCTTTATAGCTAGTACCTCTCTTATGGCTGTAAATGTAATCTATCTAGTGGTTCTCAATCAGGGATGATTTATGACCACCCCATTCCCACCCCAAGAGGACTTTCGGCAATGTCTGAAAACATTTTGGGTTGTCACAGTCGGGGAAGGGCAAGTGTTTGGAGGTGCTCCTGGTACGTTATAAGCAGAGACCACAGATGCTGCTACCCATCCTGTAATGTACGTTAACTCTAAAATATGTAAAGACAAGGAGATCTCAGTATCCTGCCTGGTATACTATGGGAGGTACTTAAAGAGTATAAGCTGTGACTTCTATTCTCCAAGGGAGAAAAGCAATCCACATTTACTGTTGAGCTCTGGCTATATGCAAAGCTCTAAGGTAACTGCAAAACAATGGCATGTCAGTATCCTCAAGGGATTTACGGTCTACTGGAAAAACTTAAAATCTAGTAAGAAACTAACACAGATATACCCACATCGGGTGACATGAGAAATGCTTAAATTCAGTACTGAACTTAATAATAGAGTGAAGACTAGAAAGGTTTCAAGAAGATTTAATGGAGAAAGGGGAATGTGACCAGAGTCTTGTCTTTTCTTTTCTTTTTTTTTTTTTTTTTTTTTGCGGTACACAGGCCTCTCACTGTTGTGGCCTCTCCCGTTACGGAGCACAGGCTCCAGACGCGCAGGCTCAGCGGCCATGGCTCACGGGCCCAGCCGCTCCGCGGCATGTGGGATCTTCCCGGACCGGGGCACGAACCCGCGTCCCCTGCATCGGCAGGCGGACTTTCAACCACTGCGCCACCAGGGAAGCCCTGTGACCAGAGTCTTGAGGTGACTAGACGAGGAAGCAGAGAGGTCGGGCTGGTTGTGATGTGTGTGGAAGAGTGGAGCGCATGGGGGGCCTGGGGTGAGGAAGTGAAGCCCAGTTGCCTGCACTCAATTGCCACGCCTTCCAGCACAGCCAGCAAAGCCCATTGCAGAAGCTGCACACCTGTTTGGAAGATCAGAGAGGAAATATCTATCTGGTTTTCCAGTCTTTTCAGGACTGTTTCTTAGAATAACTATTTTTGGTCTTGAAAAATAGGTAAACATAAGATGTGGACCAAGAAATTTAGAACTCCTGAAGGACTTTTAGACTGACCCATGTGTGACAATTTCCATTTTGCAAAACAGGGCAAGGCAACAATGACAAGTGGGCTCAGAACATGGTCTTTGGTGTTGCCTTTGTTTCAGATTAGCAGAAGCAGGATTCTGTGAGTTTCTTAAGGAAACCTTCAGTGTGGGACTTACTCCTTTCTCTTAGTCAGACTCATCCTTCAGTGTTCTTCTTTACCTCCTGCTCAGATGGGAGTGTGACTTTACAGAAGGCCTAGGATTGGCAGTGGAGACTTGAATTCCATTTCTTACTCTCCACTAACTAGCTGAGTGACGTTGGGCAAAACTGCCATGTAGAGGTTGGGTTGGACTAGGTCATGTCCAGTTCTAACCTTAGGTACTGATTCCCCCATTGACTAACCTGTTCCATTCAAAGAGGTTAGAGAAAGTGTGGTCTATCCCAGCCACATTTTGTGGTCTTTCAGTGAGATGTTGAAATAAGCAATGTCAGCAGCCTTATGTTCTCACTAATGGTCTGGTATACCTTATGAATAAACAGCACCAGTTTTTTGTTACTGGATCTCATTTGCAACATATTTATAGAGTCATAACTCTACAGTGTTTCTTTTTTCTTTTTTTTAATAGATCTTTATTGGAGTATAATTGCTTCACAATACTGTGTTAGTTTTCAGTTTCTGTTGTACAACAGAGCGAATCAGCCATATGTATACACATGTCCCCATATCCCCTCCCTCTTGAGCCTCCCTCCCACCCTCCTTATCGCACTCGTCTAGGTCATCGCAAAGCACCAAGCCGATCTCCCTCTACAGTGTTTCTTGACAGAGATTCTGGAAGGGGAAAAATGATAGTGCAGTTCTTTGCTAACATCTGGGTGCACTTTTTGCACATGGATATGCCTCGAGGAGAATCGTTCCAAGGCAGGAAGCTAATCTGATTCATATTTCTACCTAGAGGCACTTCAAGAAACTGTCAGATGCTTCCCACAGTAACAAATCTGAGTCCCAGGGAGCTTACGGAAGTAGAGTTCAGATACATTTTGGAGGGAATTCCTACTGTCTTTCCAAGGAAAAGACTCCTGCAATATATATATATATTTTGCTAATCTCTTATTTGTATTGGCAGCATAGAAACCAGAGACTGAGGCTGGATTTTTCTGTTCCTCTTGTCTAATTTGTTTATTTGAAAAAGCAAATTTTAATAAAAGTCATTCATGTGAACTTAGAGACTTAGATATAGGATTTACTTAAAGGATTTGCTTTAAAATGTCTCTGTCTGACTCAGTTTCTGCAGTTTAGTGACAGGTGCCTTAGAAGTACTGATGCTGAAAGCTCAGTCTCTGTGCAGTGGTGCCAAATCAAATCTCGGAGACAGAGTTTCAGGTAAAGTAGAAAAGAATAGCTTTACTGCTTTGCCAGGCAAAGGGGGACACAGTGGCCTTGTGCCCTGAAAAACTTTGCATCCCAACCCGGGAGGATTTGATGAGCAGTTTTATAGCAATGGTTCAAGGGTGGGGTTGCTGATAAGGATCACAGTGAGTGCAGGCCCTGCATTCCTTTAATCTGGCCTCAGCTGGCCTCTTGATCTTCTCTGAAGAATGCTTCATCAAGTAGTTAGCATCTTCCATCTGTTGGGAGTTTGAGTTCTGCAGAAGAGCTCAAAGATATCCCTTTGTGTATCCGTTGAGGCAGAACCAGGATCCTGTCCCCAAGGCTGCGTTATTGTTTCTCGACTGCTTCTCCCTTGCCTCTGCATCCTCTCCCCTCCCTGATTAGCAGCTATTTGAACCTGCCCTGTGGAATTCAGGGAAGGTCATGGAGGCTAAAGCCTATTCCCTATTCCCTACAAATAAGAAACGAGGGACACAGAAAGGCTCCCATGCCCAGGAGCCCCACAGGGTCCTGCTCGGTTTCAGTATTAGTGTTGTTTTCTCAGTCATGAGATTGACAAGCTCTGTCTGGATAAGAATATTTGATTGTAGAACTGCTTTCACATAACTTCATTCCATTATAATAATTCAACCAGCAGGAAAAAGCAAACAAAACAAAAACGCTCCATGTATAACTCTTTGCACACTGACCACAACGTAATGCATTCAACAGAAGTACTAGTATGTTGAATCTGAAGTGCTTAGAGTACTCTTTTAATTGACTTGTACAGTTATTTTCCCGGTGCTAATGGAGAGTTTTGTGATTACTTAGTCTGAATTATCTACTGGTTTTAACTATCACTTCCCTGAATACAGTGTTTACCAGGTTCTACGTGTGAAGCTGAGAGCTTTATGTGCACGGTACCATTATTTTCCTCAGTTTACAGATGTGGAAGGCAATGTGTAAGCCAAATGATGTGTTGAAAGTCCAGGGGGGATGAATGCCTTTTGCTTAATCCCTTGTTGAAAAACTCCTTGAGTTTTGGAACGCAAAAAATTAAATATAGTTGTTACTGTTCCCTGAGGATTCGAGTTCATGCACTCTACCAGCTTTGTCATTGTGATTCTCACATAATTTTACATGAGATAGATGACAAGGGAAAGAGACTGCCTTGAGGTCAAGCAGACCTATGTCTACTTCTAACACAAAGAGAAGCCATGTGACTTTGGCAAAATTACATTATTTCTCCGTTCACAGTGTTTGGGGGAAAATTGAAAATAATTTACATGAAGTGCCTAGCACAGTGTCTGGCATATTATAGGTGTTCAATAAATGTTGCTGGTGGTGTTACTGAACTGAGGTTCAGCCGTTTGCCTCTTGAAAGCCAATGCTTGAAGGATAAGTGCTGGTGGGAATGGAAAGGTTGCTTTATTCGGGAGGATGGTAACCTGGGGAGATGGCAGACTCATGTCCAAAACCAACTCTGAGGATTTCACTTGACCATGAAAGTTTTTAAAGGAAGAATCATTTGGAGAGGGGGTCAGAGTCTTTGTTATCTTCCATTGTATGCAGACTTTCTTCTGATTGGCTGGTGGTGAGTTAACAGGAATCTTGTACTCGGCCAGAATTTACCATCCTCCACCTGGATGGGGGGGCCTTAGTTCCTGCAGAAGAAATCAAAGGTATTGTTATGTATATTCCTTGAGGAGGCACCAAGACCCTGCCCCACAGCTGCACCATTGTTTCTTGACTGTTCCTCCTTCGTTTTTGCATTCCCTCCCTTCCCTGATTAGCAACTGTTTGAATTTGCCCTTTGGAACTCAGGGAAGGTCGGGAAGCTGAATGAAGCCTATTGCCTACAAACAAGAGATGGGGGACACAGAAAGGATTTGTACCCAGGAGGGCTCCACAGGTTCCTGCTCCATTTTGGTATTATTTTGCTACTGATAAAATTATTTAGCCATATAAACACATAGTGCTTAAGAAAATTAAGTGAAATCTCCATTGATATTACAGCATTTCTAGATATTTGCTGCCTAAATATATTTCTGATAAACTTAGCATTTTTGGTCTTCGTCCCTAGTTCCTGGCGGAGTTCCCCAAACCTTTGGAATTCCCTGAGTGTTCGGAGTGTCTCCTGTGGTTCCTAGCAAGCCCGTCTCAGTCACATCTGAGTTTATGCTAATGAGGTGACTTTGAATGGGGCCCTAGGTAGGTTCAGGATGGAACTGATCACCAGAAAGACGAAGTGATTAAAGAGTGGGAATTTTCAGCCCCACACCTGAACTCCAGGGAGGGAGGGAGGCTGGAGATTGAGCTTTATAAAATTTCTTGAACAAGAGAGTTCAGAGAGCTTTTGAATTGGGGGACACATCCACATGCCAGGAAGGTGATGCACCCCTACTCCACGGGGATGACAGCTCCCGCACGTCAGATATTTCTGGACTTCACCCTAGGTGCCTCTTCATCTGGTTGTTCATTTGCATCCTTTATAGTAAGCTGGTGAACGTAAGTGTCCACGTTCTGTGAGCCACTCAAGAAAATCATCACACCTTAGGAGCCAAGTTGGTCAGAAGTGTGGGTAACCTGGGAGTCAATACTCGTGATTGGCGTCTGAAGTGAGGGCAGTCTGGTCGGGCTGAAACTGCACAGCTCAGATTGGGACTTATTAACCATGGTCTTTTTTTTTTTTTTTTTTTGCGGTACACAGGCCTCTCACTGTTGTGGCCTCTCCCGTTGCGGAGCACAGGCTCCGGACGCGCAGGCTCAGCGGCCAGGGCTCACTGGCCCAGCCGCTCTGTGGCATGTGGGATCTTCCCAGACCGGGGCACGAACCCGTGTCCCCTGCATCAGCAGGCGGACTCTCAACCATCTGCGCCACCAGGGAAGCCCCCACGGTCTTTTAATTGAGGTCACACACTTGGTCTCAGGACTTAAGGAAGCTCAGGTTCTTTATGTCTCCTTGCAGAAAGAATTCAGTTGAGACACCAAGTGATAAGAAGTAGATTTATTTAGAGAGATACACATTCCAGAGACAGAGCGCAGTCCATCTCTAAAGGCAAGAATGGCCCTGGGAGAAACACACTCCACAGACAGAGTGTGGGCCATCTTAGAAGGCAAGAGGCCCTGAAATATGGGGTGGGAAGATTTTTCCAACTATCTTGAGAAAGGGTGGGGATTTCCAGGAATTGGGCCACTGCCTTTTGGCCTTTTATGGTTAGCCTCACAACTGTCATGGTGCTGGTGGGTGTGTCATTTAGCTAATGTATCACAATGAGCATATAATGAGGCTCAAGGTCCACTGGAAGTCGAATCTTCCTCCATCTTGGACCTAGTTGATTCTAACCAGTTTATGTCATATCCTCAATAGCTGTGTCATTCTTTTAAAGGTTGTACCCTGCCCCCATCCCTCCTGTTTCAGGACTGAGCCTTTAACCTGCGGAATTTGATGCTAATTCCAGGTAGTTAGTATCAGAATTGAATTGAATTGTAGGACACCTAGTTGGTGCCCGAGGAATTGGAGAATTGGTTGTTGGTGTTGAAAAATGCCCCAGACTATTAAAATCTGAGTGAAAACATAATAACAATAAAGCCTGTTTATTTAAGCTTTCGTTGGTTGGTATCTGGTTAATTGCAGTTTTACTGGACCAGTGGTATACTGGCAGCTAGTTTGGACCATGAGCATTGGATATATAGAAAATCCTTGCTGACTAATCAAGCTGAGGATGGAGATGTTATTTTCTGAAATAAATACATGCTCCTGTGGAGACCTATCCAGCGGTGTGTTGCTACTCCAGGTGACTTCAACTTTTCAGCAAAGAGCAAGGGACAGTGCCTGTAACCACAGGATAGCAGGAAAGCTTGCATGTCAGGCCCAGAATGACATAAATATAGAGGAGCACAGCCCAAACAACTTATTTGTTTCAGTTCCCAGCCCTATATATACCTTCAGGTGATTAGATGTAAGAAAAACATTGGCCGGTCTAACTTTTGAGGCTAAGAAAGTGCATTGGCCAATGTCTCATTTCTCATTTCTTTTTGTTTTACTTCATCTGCTGTGAATGACCCTTATTTTCTTATTCCTATTTTATGGCAGTTAAAAAAAAAAAGAAGAAAGAACTCCCACTGTGCAAATATTATACTCATTTCCTTGGCCTGGAAGGAAGCTGCTATGAGAGAAATCCTGGATTTTTTTCTTTTTTTTTCATTCAGATCTGAAAGGAAATGCCAGGTTTTGAGCAACCCTTGTATCAGCCCCTCATCTGAAGCTAGGATCCCCAGAGCCCTGGGGTGGGAAAGTGAGTCATTTCACATGTAGGCAAATCAGACATTGAAATTTTATGAGGCTCCCCTTTGCAGGAAAAAGGGACCATTGCCTCTTAAATTGCTGGCCTCAACTGAGAGGCACCTTCTCCCTGAAGCAAACTGGGAGTGTTTCTGTGAAGCTTTACATAGCTCACCTCTGTTTTAGGATAAAACATTTTAGAGTTAGAATAGTTGCACTAGGTTAACTGAGTAGGTGTTTGTACTACACCTTTAATTTAGTAGAACATTAAAAGCAAAAATGACTACTTGGAATAGCAGGGTCTTTGTGTGTTTAAAATTCAGACCAGTTAGTTGATGGCCTGTAGAGACCCTGATTCCTCCTTCCAACCTGGGGAGAGCTGGCGTGAGCTGGGTGGTGGGCGGCTCCAACATTTCCGTCATGGGACGTGTCTGGAACTCACAGTCCACAGGCCAGCCCCGCTGGGAAACAGCTCACATCCACCCAAATTTGCCCCCTGCTGGGAAACAGCTCCTCCTCTCCTCCCTGATTGCTTTCTCTTAAGAGGAGAAGGTCGATGGCACCCACCGCTTCCAGGGAAGCCCTTTACACAAGCTGTGGGTGCCTTTGAAAGGCAAACTGCAACAGGAAGGCTTTGAAGGCAAGAAGGGACTTTTTCATCTTTGCAGGCCCCAGCCAGAACATTGGTTCTCAGTGCAGTACAAGCAGTTTCAAAGTTATCTCCCATGCTGATATGAATGTGATAATATGAGCAGAGAGGTGCCATAATGATTTCCTTTCAAATGGCTGCCTCACCATTTATATTTGCACGCTGTCAAAGACTGATATGGTCGGGAGTTAGCAGTGGCGTGGAATAATTAATCTCACACTGGGGAAGTAAGTTCCTCATTTATCTCCAGAGAAATTAGGACTGCATCGACAGGAAAAGTGGATGATACAATGAGAAAGGAGAATGGGTGTGGTATTTTTAACTCCTGGTGACAAATTGTAGAGTTTTGATTGAGCACCTACTACGTGCCTAGTGCTGGGGATGTTGATGATGCCTGTAGTGGAATAACTCATAGTCTCTTGGGGGTCATATAGTATTTCTAAATGCTTGTCACCTTTACGAATGTCCAGAGCTGCTATGGTGATGCTTGTACCGTCATCTCAAGAAGAGCAGAATTTCACTGAATGTCTGCACTAGGTATTGTTTGTTTGTTTATTTTTATAAATTTATTTATTTATTTGTTTTTATTTTTGGCTGTGTTGGGTCTTCGTTGCCGCGTGTGGGCTTTCCCTAGTTGCGGCGAGCGGGGGCTACTCTTCGTGGTAGTGCGCGGGCTTCTCATTGCTGTGGCTTCTTTTGTTGTGGAGCACAGTCTCTAGGTGCGCGGGCTTCAGTAGCTGTGGCACGCGAGCTCTAGAGTGCAGGCTCAGTAATTGTGGCACACGGGCTTAGTTGCTCCGCGGCATGTGGGATCTTCCTGGGCCAGCGCTCGAACCCGTGTGCCCTGCATTGGCAGGTGAATTCTTAACCACTGCGCCACCAGGGAAACCCCTGCACTAGGTATTGTTCAGGCTCAACTTCTGTGAGAAAGAGCCCTCCTTCCCCCAACACCAATACAAAGTGGCTTAAGAAGGTAACACTCCAGAGGTTAGTGGCCTAGGACTAATGGGACATTCGGCCGCTCCCAACTGGGGGCTCTCTCGTCTCTGGATTCAAGTCTTTCCTATTTTCCAGCCAGTGGGAAGAGAAACAGGGAAAAAACATGCCTTATGTCTAAGGGTAAGACCTGGAAGTAGCACTCATCACTTTGCTTGTATGTCATAAGGCCATACCTGCTTGCAAAACAAAAAGGCAAGAAAATATAATCACTAACTGGAAAGCCGTGTACCTTAAAACCAGCTGGGCTGTTCTCTTTGTAAAAGAAACAAAGGAACGAACCTAGATATTTAAAGGGACAGTAAACAATCTCAGCCACAGAGATGTTGGGCCAGTTCCTTTTTGCTTCTCTAAATTTCCAGCAACTGACTTCTTAAACGAGGGAACTGGAGGAGGCGAACTCTACAGTTCACTTCAGTTCCAAAGTCAATAACAGCCAAAGGTGTTACTGAACCAAACTTGGGTCCACTCGCCAGTTCACAGTAATGCCAATCTGCTGACACTAGGTTGTGGTGACACCCAAACTCCCCGCTGGGTTTCGGGAAGGCATTTTTAAAGGCCAGGTGATGGAGAGAGTCGCAGAGTACTGAGCAGCTCGTGCACAGTTCTCTGATTGGCTGATGGTGAGGCAACAGGGTGCTGTCACAGGGGTTCACGTCATTGATCCTCAGGCTCCAGGAGGCCTGGGGGCCATGTGCTCATGGTTATCAAGTAGTTAACATCTTCCGTTTGGTGGGAGATTTTTAGCATCTGTAAAATGACTCAGGAAATGTGCATCAGATACTGTTATCTAGGTACCTCAGAGAGGAGCTAAGGAGAGGCTATGGGGGAGGGGTCTGTCCCAGGAAGGCCCCGTAGGGTCCTGCTCCTTTACTAAGACTCCTTCTTCCCTAGGTTCTGCCATGTAGGAGCCATAGTGATGTACTCTGTGCAGGGAATTTTGTTTTGAGCCGGATTCTTTTGTTTGGAAACGTCAGGTGCTGACCCTACACCGAATTCAAATGAGAACAGGGCATGGTTCTAAGAAGCAGTTTGTGGAAAGAGTCAAGCCTGTAATCCTCTTCCTTTGAGGCTGTAAATGCACTGACTGGGCCAAGCAAAGCAATGGTGTGAGCCCTGTGAGCCCGAAGCAGGGTGATACTGGTGGGTGGCCAGGGAAGCTTTCTGTTGTGGAGAGATCCACAAAGGCATGTTTCCTCAGAAGAAAAGGGGATGCTGGCCTGGGGAGAAAAGCAGAGGACCAAGGGAAGCATGCAGATGTTTTTAATGTACCGCGGCAAGCATCCAGATTGCACTTCTCATGCAGTCAGATGGTGAATGGTTTTTCTACTGAAGGGAGAGTGTTTTTGATAAGGCCCAAGAAATCTAGGCCACAGTTTCCCAGATGGTGGCTTTGGAACATTGTTGAACCACCCCAGGCAGTTGAATGAGGCCTGAAGTCGCTAGAGTCCCAGGCAAGTCCTCTGCAATCGTGCAGGCCTCCTCCATCTCCCTCATTTTCTCTGTGTGCTGTGATTTGCAAAAGAATGAAAAGCACTTGATAGAGGCTTCCAGTTAGAATGTGTTCATGCTAGACACTTGGGAACTAGCTCAGCTGGTCACTATGGTGATTTAAATAAGTTGTTTTATCGAGACACATTGGCAAATCAGGTCTGGTATTTCGATTTCCTTTATGAGGTGAATAGTGGGAAGAGGTTCATTTATAATAATTAAGGAAGATTTATGCAGTGAGTACTTTTTTTTTTCCTGTATCCTGTTACATGGTTGGTGTTTTATGAACAAAAAATGAATTCTACATATTAACTATTTAATTCCAAAAATTAAAGGCTCCTCAATGAGCTATTTGTAAATTAGAATTTAATAAATGGAAACTTTTTGAATGTGCTAGATTAGAAAAATATTTAAAGGAAACATTGCGAGTTCTTTAGTGAAGTAAACTATTATCCTCCACCAACCTACCTATTGGCTTTGATGAGGTCAGTAAATTAACTCTTTGCCTTTGGCAGACAGCTCATCTCTTTGTAAAGGAAAGTCAGTTTCCTCCACTGTAAAATGATTTTCAGTAGGGTTGGGGCAACTAGCAAAGTGATCTCAGTGTTTACTCTATCATTCTGAGTTGATGTTCCCTTTGGAAAAATCCATGACTCAGAAATATACTGAATGAAAATCTCCACCATAGGAAAACTGTGTGTGGATTGCCAGAGTGTGGTTTCTGTGATTGGAGGTGTTTTCTGAGCTCTTGACGCTGCAGTGCAGGGTAGATCAAATGAACAGAGCAAGCCACAGCCACTTGTTCTGCTTCCATCTGGTTTGCTTCTCCAGAAGTTTCCAGATTACAGCAATGCCAAAGTGCCTATTAGCTTCAATGGAACCACCTCATAAATTGTTAAACGGACAGTTCAAGTTTAAAATAATTGCCCTGGGCTTCCCTGGTGGCGCAGTGGTTGAGAGTCCGCCTGCCGATGCAGGGGACACGGGTTCGTGCCCCGGTCC
The DNA here is from genome assembly GCF_003031525.2 of Neophocaena asiaeorientalis asiaeorientalis. Lineage (NCBI taxonomy): Eukaryota > Metazoa > Chordata > Mammalia > Artiodactyla > Phocoenidae > Neophocaena > Neophocaena asiaeorientalis. Next base: position 527,560 of record NW_020172456.1, on the reverse strand, counting down.
GGGAGGATCCCACATGCCGCGGAGCGGCTGGGCCCGTGAGCCATGGCCGCTGAGTCTGCGCGTCTGGAGCCTGTGCTCCGCAACGGGAGAGGCCACAACAGTGAGAGGCCCGCGTACCGCAAAAAAAAAAAAAATTTTTTTTTAAATAATAAAATAATTGCCCTTATTCTGAGCAGTGATTTTATTTGCATTTCAGTCACTCCTGTAGATCTTGTTAGACAAAAGATTTCACAGAAGCATCGTGCAAAATGATGAAAAATAAAGCATTGGTTAAACCACATCCTGTTTAGGACTGATCGCTGTATTTTCCAATTTATTATCCATCCTTTCAAATAATATGTCTTACTGATTTTTAAAAACTATTATCAATTAAAAGCTACCATTTAAACACAAAACTCTTAACAAAGAAAATGGACCTGCACTCATTAAATATTTCTACCCAGTGAGCTTCTTGGCTCTCTAAATGACCCATTTTTCAACTTCCTTTTTTTAAAATTAGAATTTTCTTTCTTTCATCTCTGATTTTCCTTTTTTTTTAAAAAAAACCCCACAATTCCCTAGATTATCTTCTCTATTGTTTCATTTATTGTAGCCCCAATTCTAAAATATCTGCTTTTGTGGTTTTCCTACAGTATTTGACACACTTTGGCATTAGTTAATATAACCCCTTTACTTTTCCCTCCCACTCCTCCCTCAATAAGTTCCACCTAGGGGTATAAAAATCCAAATTAAATGAACGGGTCATATTTCTGTGCCTGATCTTGCCCCTGTGTCTCTATTTCTGCCTTTAGTCCATAATATCCTGGAAAGCTGGATTTTTTTTTTTTCTGAGACCATAAAGTACACTGTGCTGTACTCACCCTATCTTAGACTCTCTCTATTTTTACCATAATGGATCAATCCTATCTACCATATCTTTGGGTTCCAGCTATATGTCTGGTAAAGTAACTCAAGCTAAGGTCACTAAACTCAATAAGGTCTTAATGTTTATCCTGAATTCAATCTAGTAACAGTTCTTTTAATTGAAAATTGTAAGTCCTTATGTATATGGATGAGGAGTATGAAGGTGGAGAAAGTAAAAAGGGATATTTTACGTAAGAGGTTCTATCTGGCGGACTTAAATGGTGCTACTCAGGCTTGGATCTCATCTACATAATGTTAAGACCAGCCTTGTCTGTTAGGCAAGAGGAAATTTAATTTGCAGTCAATTTCATTAAAGGATAAATTAAGGTACCGTGTGGGAATTGAAATCATCTAAGGTAATAGAACACGGAACTTGCCTAGATTTAAAACTGGGTCTTTTGTTAGTTTCATTCATAATGACACTATCATAATAGCTACATGTGTTAAGCACTTATAAGCCAGGGACTGTTTAATATACTTTTACATTTATTAATTCACTTAATTCCCACAACACCCTGATGAATAAGGTTCTCTTGTCTCCATTTTATGTATGAGAAAACTGAGGAAGAAAACAGCTTAAGAAGTTCCTCTCAGTTCGTATGGCTGGTAAACTTTGGAGGTGGGATTTTATCCCATATACTCTTCATCAGTATTTATATTGTATTAATGTGGTTTGATGAAAATGATAAAAAGAGCAATGACTCTTTAGGGCTCAAAAGAAACTGCTCAAACCCATATTTTGGTAGTATTATTAATAGCAGCAGGATCAGCTGTTAAATAAGTGTTATGTATAAGGGTCTTGCCCTTGGATAACATTAAATCTTTCTCGTGAATCTACTACTGTGACCAAACTGCAAAGTATGCAGTAGATGAATAATTAAATCCAGATGTCTCTTCCAGCAACAGCAGCAGCAAAACCTGGAGGGGGAAGGGTGAAGGGAAGATAGAAGTGACAGACTCAGTATTCATAAAAGCCATGATAATTAATTTTAAAATCAAAATGTGTTTTAAATGCCAGCCCTCCACTAATCCTATGAATCGCACAATAAAAAGTAAAATCCTCCTGCCGTTTAACATCCAGCAATACAAAAACCTTACTGTGTCAAATGTAATATGCATAACTGGATTCCCAATTTGGTTTTCTTAAGGAGAAATAATTTAGTTATCATTAAACTCTTTGGGAAATAGTTTTAATAATGTTCTTTGGTTATCAGGGGTATCGTTTTTCCTTCAGGCAAAGAAGAGAAAATATGCAGCTAAAACCTTTACTGTATGTGATAATGAAGTCATCCCATTTCTGTGCAGGACTGCAGCAATTCTTTGTCACTCAACATAAGCAGAGGTGCGAAAGCGGGCAGTTTCTCAAGCTGTAGAAAATTGCTGAATTCACAGATTTCTATCTCAACACAATGAACTGGCTATGTAGTAAATGAGGTCCAAGTTTGGTTTGTCGGATTGCTGTGTTTTTTTTTTTTTTTTAGGACTGTGATTATTTTTTTGAAAGACTAATAGTTGGAGGAAAAACAAAATCCGTAAAAAAAGATTTGTAATTGTACCAAGTGTTCCTTTATTTTATTACAGTACATAAGAGGGGTAAGAAAAACGACGATTGCTAAGCTGATCTTCATGCTTTCGTCTTTATTTCCCTGTGTGATTCTCGGCCTGGGTGTGTTCTTGCCATGACAGTAGTCAGGGACATCCCATTGCCTTGCTTATCACTCTGAGAATGTACCAGGCGCTGGTTCTGATGCTTACATAATTAATTAAAACTATAAGCATCATTCTGGCTAGCTTCAGTACGGCCCTGCCAACACCGCACTTTCTGGATCATTTCTTTAATATTCATTGACTTGCAGTCACTGAAGATACCAAATCTTTTATCAAATACCTTTCTTTAGGTCTGGTAAACTTTTTTTTGACCAGCTCATGGTTTGCACCTTCCCCAACCTTGTGCATTTCTAAGCAAACTTATTTCTCCTCTTCATTTCTTTGCCCACTCAGCCACCACTCTGATATTCCTTCATAAAGTCATTCTTTTCTGCTCTTGATAAAAGGTGATCCAGTTCTGTGTATACTCTGGAATTCTGTTTAAAAGTGCAGGCTTTTAATTTAGAGCCCAAGGCAGGATGTAGGGTGTGACAGTTTGGGCATGCCGAACGACTGAAATGGCATTATATTTACAATCCAGATGCCATGGCAAGTTGGGAGGCAGGGCAGCTTGGCTGATAATTAGAGGGCAGATGTCCCAACAGTCTCACGTAATACGCATTATTTTTTGTATATTTGAGACTTGGAACCGTAGCCCTGAAAGATAAATGAGAAATCACCTCACCCATATAATAAAAAATAAATTAGTTCTCATAATATTATTGCTTTAAAAATTCTACTTTTTGGAAATAACATATATAAAAAAACAAAAGTCACTCATAATCTTTATTTTGGTATATCTCTATGAACATAAATATGCTGGTTATTATTATTTTTACTTTTTTTTTGAAATGTGAACTCCTATTTTCTACAAGTGAGAGAACTGGAAGCCCGGTGTAGTTAGGTGACTTCTGAGATCACCCAGTTAATGAGCGGCAAAAAATGAGATCAGAATCCCACAGTCTCCCGATTGTCCTGTCAGCTTTCTTTCCAGAATACCTTTTTAAAAAGTTTTTTTCCCAGCTTCACTGAGCTATAATCAACATATAACATTGTATAAGTTTAAGGTGTACAATGTGTTTATTTGATACATATATATTGCAAAATGGCTGGCATTACCATTAAGTAACACCTCCGTCAGGTCACATAATTCCCATTTATTTTTTGAGGTCAGAACATCTAAGATCTCTCTTGGCAGCTTTCAAGTATATAGTACAACATTATTAACTTTGATCATTGCGATGTACATTAAATCCCCAGAACTTACTCATCTTATAACTGAAAGTGTGTACTCTTTTAATAACATCTCCCATTCCCTCCCCACCCCGCCTCTTCTTATTCTTGAATTTGATTATAAGTACAAGGAAGCCCACTCTTTGATCCCTTTCTGAGTAAATGCTTGAGCCAAATCTGTAGTGGCTTCTTGAGAAAGCTGCAAACAAAGTTTTAAAGCCTTGGTTAAAGTATTCTGATTAAACCTGCATGGTACCAAAGCAATAGCCTAAAGTTTGGAAAATTCTAGTTGGTGGGGTTGATTCATTTTATTTAATTTAAAGAGTACATGGGAAAAAAATGTAATGGGTTCACTGCCTAGCCATTCTTGAGTTCCAGCCATTGAACCCCCTGTTCCTAATAGAGCATCTTATAACTGTAGAATATTAAGGTTTATTGAACCTCCCTTCTATTCTGTTATACAGTATTTTTCTTACCTTTAATGCTTCAAGTCCAAGACCTTGCAGTTTAAAGGCAAAAGTCAAATTTATTACCACTTTTGTGGTTTTGTATACAAATTTGGAAAAAGAAGGAAAGCTAGTCACTATGTACATTATTTTACAATACAAATATTTACATCAATTGCCAATTATTACACAAGAATAATTTTTCCCATAGCAACAGGGAGAGATAACTATATTTATAACACTTCAGAAGGAAATCCCAGTTGAAGAGAGGTGTCTGTAGAGAAATCAGATTTTAAAGCCTCAAACGTCCTGGTTTTGTCATAGGTGGAAAATTTTAGAAGAATGCGTTCAGCTGTTTTATGAGTTATGGAACCAGGAAAAAGTGGGTTTTCCATACTGCCCACATGTATTTTATGTACACACAACTCAAAAACGAGTAAGCCTTCAAACTTCAAACTTCACACATAGCTATTGTCCTCAGAAGTACAGTTGGGTGTAAGTCAGAAGGAAATTATTGGAAAAGAATGAAATTATAAAGTGTCTGAACACTTCTCACATGAGGATCCAGAAAAACTTCCATAATGCTGAAGTTACATTCTTTTCTCATCTAATCTAGTAGGCTGTTTCGGGGGAGATCTTTCTATTACTCAAGTTATTGCTGGTTTCTGCTACAACATCTCGCTCAGTTCCCTTTCCTGTTACCCTGTATCTTTTTTTTTTTTTTTTTTGCAGTTTGAATCACCAATTTTTTCTTTTAACATCTTTAATGGAGTATAATTGCTTTCAATGTTCTGTATACATATATCCCCATAACCCCTCCCTCTTGCGTCTCAGTCCCACCCTCCCTATCCCACCCCTCTAGGTGGTCACAAAGCACCGAGCTGATCTCCCTGTGCTATGCAGCTGCTTCCCACTAGTTATCTATTTTACATTTGGAAGTGTATATATGTCAATGCCACTCTCTTACTTCGTCCCAGCTTACGCTTCCCCCTACCTGTGTCCTCAAGTCCATTCTCTACGTCTGCGTCTTTATTCCTGTCCTGCCCCTAGGTTCATCAGAACCTTTTTTTTTTTTTTAGATTCCATATATATGTGTTAGTTTATGGTATTTGTTTTTCTCTTTCTGACTTACTTCACTCTGTATGACAGACTCTAGGTCCATCCACCTCACTACATATAACTCAATTTTGTTTCTTTTTATGGCTGAGTAATATTCCATTGTATATATGTGCCACATCTTCTTTATCCATTCATCTGCTGATGGACACTTAGGTTACTTCCATGTCCTGGCTATTTTAAATACTGCTGCAATGAACATTGTGGTACATGACTCTTTGAATTATGGTTTTATCAGGGTATATGCCCAGTGCTGGGATTGCTGGGTCATATGGTAGTTCTATTTTTAGTTTTTTAAGGAACCTCCATACTGTTCTCCATAGTGGCTGTATCAGTTTACATTCCCACCAACAGTGCAAGAGGGTTCCCTTTACTCCACACCCTCTCCAGCATTTTTTGTTTGTAGATTTTTTGATAATGGCCGTTCTGACAAGTGTGAGCTGATACCTCATTGTAGTTTTGATTTGCATTTCTCTAATGATTAATGATGTTGAGCATTCTTTCATGTGTTTGTTGGCAATCTGTATCTCTTATTTGGAGAAATGTCTATTTAGGTCTTCTGCCCATTTTTGGATTAGGTTATTTGTTTCTTTGATATTGACCTGCATGAGCTGCTTGTATATTTTGGAGATTAATCCTTTGTCCGTTGTTTTGTTTGCAAATATTTTCTCCCATTCTGAGGGTTGTCTTTTCGTCCTGTTTATGGTTTCCTTTGCTGTGCAAAAGCTTCTAAGTTTCATTAGGTCCCATTTCTTTATTTTTGTTTTTATTTCCATCACTCTAGGAGGTGGGTCAAAAAGGATCTTGCTGAGCTTTATGTCATAGAGTGTTCTGCCTATGTTTCCCTCTATGAGCTTTATAGTGTCTGGCTTTACATTTAGTTCTTTAATCCATTTTGAGTTTATTTTTGTGTATGGTGTTAGGGAGTGTTCTAATTTCACTCTTTAACATGTAGCTGTCCAGTTTTCCCAGCACCACTTATTGAAGTGGCTGTCTTTTCTCCACTGTATATTCTTGCCTCCTTTATCAAAGATAAGGTGACCATATGTGCGTGGGTTTATCTCTGGGCTTTCTATCCTGTTCCATTGATCTATATTTCTGTTTTTGCGCAAGTACCATACTGTCATGATTACTGTAGCTTTGTAGTATTGTCTGAGGTCAGGGAGCCTGATTCCTCCAGCTCCGTTTTTCGTTCTCAAGATTGCTTTGGCTATTCGGGGTCTTTTGGGTTTCCATACAAACTGTGCAACTTTTTCTTCTAGTCCTGTGAAAAATGCTATTGGTAGTTTAATAAGGATTGCATTGAATCTGTAGATTTCTTTGGATAGTATAGTCATTTTCACAGTGTTGATTCTTCCCATCCAAGAACATGGTATATCTCTCCATCTGTTTGTATCATCTTTCATTTCTTTCATCAGTGTCTTATAGTTTTCTGCATACAGGTTTTTTGTCTGCCTAGGTAGGTTTATTCCTAGGTATTTTATTATTTTTTGTTGCAGTGGTAAATGGGAGTGTTTCCTTAATTTCTCTTTCAGATTTTTCATCATTAGTGTATAGGAATGCAAGAGATTTCTATGCATTAACTTTGTATCCTGCAACTTTATCAAATTCATTGATTAGCTCTGGTAGTTTTCTGGTAGCATCCTTAGGATTCTCTATGTAAAGTATCATGTCATCTGCAAACAGTGACAGTTTTACTTCTTCTTTTCTAATTTGTATCCCTTTATTTCTTTTTCTTCTCTGATTGCTGTGGCTAAAACTTCCAAAACTATGTTGAATAATAGTGGTGAGAGTGGGCAACCTTGTCTTCTTGATCTTAGAGGAGATGGTTTCAGTTTTCCACCATTGCAAATGATGTTGGCAGTGGGTTTGTCATATGTGGCCTTTATTATGTTGTGGTAAGTTCCCTCTGTGCCTACTTTCTGGAGAGATTTTATCATAAATGCGTGTTGAATTTTGTCAAGAGCTTTTTCTGCAACTATTGGGATGATCATATGGTTTTTATCCTTCAATTTGTTAATATGGTGTATCACATTGATTGATTTGCCTGAAAAAGCCCTGCATTCCTGGGCTAAACCCCACTTGATCATGGTGTTTAATCCTTTTAATTGCTGTTGGATTCTGTTTGCTAGTATTTTATTGAGGATTTTTGCATCTATGTTCATCAGTGATATTGGCCTGTAGTTTTCCTTTTTAGTGACATCTTTGTCTAGTTTTGGTATCAGGGTAATGGTGACCTTGTAAAATGAGTTGGGGAGTGTTCCTTCCTCTGCAATTTTTTTGGAAGAGTTTGAGAAGGATGGGTGTTAGCTCTTCTCTAAATGTTTGATAGAATTCACCTGTGAAGCCATCTGGTCCTGGACTTTTGTTTGTTGGAAGATTTTTAATCACAGTGTCAATTTCATTACTTGTGATTGGTTTGTTCATGTTTTCTATTTCTTCCTGGTTCAGTCTTGGAATTTATGCCTTTCTAAGAATTTGTCCATTTCTTCCAGGTTTTCCATTTTATTGGCATATAGTTGCTTGTAGTAGTCTCTCATGATCCTTTGTATTTTTGCAGTGTCAGTTGTTACTTCCCCTTTTTCATTTCTAATTCTGTTAATTGGAGTCTTCTCCCTTTTCTTCTTGATGAGTCTGACTAATGGTTTGTCAATTTTGTTTATCTTCTCAAAGAACCAGCGTTTAGTTTTATTGATCTTTGCTATCCTTTCCTTCATTTCTTTTTCATTTATTTCTGATCTGATCTTTATGATTTATTTCTTTCTGCTAACTTTGGGGTTTTTTCTTTCTCTAGTTGCTTTAGGTGTACGTTAGGTTGTTTATCTGAGATTTTTCTTGTTTCTTGATGTAGGATTATATTGCTATAAACTTCCCTCTTGAAACTGCTTTTGCTGCATCCCATAGATTTTGGGTAGTCGTGTTTTCATTCTCGTTTGTTTCTAGGTATTTTTTGATTTCCTCTTTGCTTTCTTCAGTGATTTATTGGTTATGCTGGCTGTTGGGTGTTAGCATTGAGACGGAGATCTCTGGGAGAACTCTCACTGATTGACATTACATGGGGCTGGGAGGTCTCTGGTGGTCCAGTGTCCTGAACTCGGCTCTCTCACGTTGGCGGCTCAGGCCTGACACCAGCCCAGAGCACCAAGACCCTGTCAGCCACACAGCTCAGGAAAAAAGGGAGAAAAAAAGAAAGAAAGATAAATAAATGAATAAATAAATAAAATTTTAAAAAATTATTATAATATTAATAAAAGAAGAGAGCAACGAAACCAATAAACAAATCCACCCATGATAACAAGTGCTAAAAACTAAACTAAGATAAACATAAAAATTAGAGGCAAATCAGTTGCAGACAGCTAACCCCAAGTCTACAGTTGCTCCCAAAGTCCACTGCCTCAATTTTGGGAACATTTGTTGTCTACTCAGGTATTCTTCAGTTGCAGGGTTTATTAAGCTGATTGTGGGGATTTAATCCGCTGCTCCTGAGGTGGCATAGAGAAATTTCCCTTTCTCTTTGTTGGCGCAGCTCCTGGGGTTCAGCTTTGGTTTTGGCCCCACCTCTGCGTGTAGGTCGTCCTCAGGCATCTGTTCCCCACCCAGACAGGAAGGGCTTAAAGCAGTGGCTGGTTAGGGGGCTTTTGGTCATTCAGGCCGGTGAGAGGGAGGGGTACAGTTGTTATAATTGGAATGTGGGGCGAACCTGTGGCGGCAGAGGCCAGCGTGACGTTGAAACAGCCTGAGGCTTGCCATGTGTTCTCCTGGGGAATTTGTCCCTGGATCACGGGACCCTGCCAGTGGTGGGCTGCACAGGCTCCCGGGGTAGGGGTGTATGGATAGTGACCTGTGCTCGCACACAGGATTCTTGGTGGCTACAGCAGCAGCGTTAGCATTTCATGCCCATCTCTGGGGTCCGAGCTGATAGCCATGGCTTGCGCCTGTCTCTGGAGCTGGTTTAGGCAGTGCTCTGCCTTCTGTGGGCAGATGGGGAAGGAATCCCCTGTCCTCGTGCACCCCGAAACACTGGTCTCTTGCGTCTTTGGCAGGTCCAGACTTTTTCCCGGTCTCCCTCCCAGCTAGCTGTGGCGCACTAGCCCCCTTCAGGCTGTGTTCACACCGCCAACCCCAGTCCTCTCCCTGGGGTCTGACCTCTGAAGCTGGAACCTCAGCTCCCAGTCCCCACCCTCCCTAGCAGGTGAGCAGACAAGCCTCTCAGGCTGGTGAGTGCTGGTCGGCACCGATCCTCTGTGCAGGAATCTCTCCACTTTGCCCTCTGCACCCCTGTTGCTGTGCTCTCCTCCGTGGCTCCGAAGCTTCCCCCCCCCCACCCCCGTCTCCGCCAGTGAAGGGGCTTCCTAGTGTGTGGAAACTTTTCCTCCTTCACAGCTCCCTCCCACTGGTACAGGTACCGTCCCTATTCTTTTGTTTCTGTTTTTTCTTTTTTCTTTTGCCCTACCCAGGTACGTGGGGAGATTCTTGCCTTTTGGGAAGTCTGAGGTTTTCTGCCAGCATTCAGTAGGTGTTCTGTAGGAGCTGTTCTACATGTACATGTATTTTTTATATATTTGTGGGGAGGAAGGTGATCTCCACGTCTCACTCCTCCACCATCTTGAAGGTCCCCCTTACCCTGTATCTTTTGGGAGGGTCTGATGATGCTCACCAGTGGATTCAGCCCTGCCCTTGCCTTGGGCACATCTTCTTCCAGGGCAGGGAGGAGCTTTGCCTCAGTCTTGTTGCTGGTTCCTCTTGGACTTCTGGAACTCAATCCTTCAGCCACTTATTTCTCTTGAAGGGAACACCTCTGCTTTTTTTTCTTTTTTAATAAATTTATTTACGTATTTTTGGCTGCGTTGTGTCTTCATTGCTGCACGCGGGCTTTCTCTAGTTGTGACGAGCAGGGGCTACTGTTTGTTTTGGTGCGCGTGCTTCTCTTTGCGGTGGCTTCTCTTGTTGCGGAGCACAGGCTCTAGGTGTGCGGGTTTCAGTAGTTGTGGCACGTGGACTCAGTAGTTTTGGCTCGCGGGCTCTAGAGCGTAGGCTCAGTAGTTGTGGCACACGGGCTTAGTTGCCTTGCGGCATGTGGGATCTTCCCGGACCAGGGCTCGAACCCGTGTCCCCTGCATTGGCAGGTGGATTCTTAACCACTGCATCGCCAGGAACATCCACTGCTTTTCTTATGAGATGAGGATTCCAGTTACTGGGGTTCTACCTTGTTCCGCTGTTCCATTAATATTCCTCTTCACCCAGCCTACAGTCAAGCTTAGCACTATCCTGTATCCCCAAATAGCCACATTTAAAAATTAAAAAGAAGCAAATGAAATTAATTTTAAGACCATAATAAAATATAATAAATATATTTTATTATATCCTCTGAACAAAGATACCACCTGTACAATTTCCATGAATATTTAAGAAGGTGAGTATTCAAACCTAACCTAGATGACTTAAGGGGTTACATATTTTGAAATGTTATTTTAAAATATTTCTTGATTCTCCTGGCTTGGTCAAGTATCTTTTTAAAAATTTGTATTAGACTTGCAGAAATGTACAAGGAGCTTTACAATGCTCAAACATGGTTTAAATGTTCATCAAAATAAGTGAGAGCTTTCTCTGCTGAAGGTAAATATACATCTACACATTCAGCATGCTTGATGCTTGCTGTGTGTAGAGATACATTTGTGGATGCGTTTGAATAGGGCTTATAGAATAACAGGGCCTGACTCCAAAGGTGAGAGGAAAGATATATCTTCTTAATAAACCTGGAATGGCTAATGTGCTCCTCTCAAATGAATCATTAGCTCTGTCCACATGACTCCAGTGCAAGCATATGCAAAAGCAAAAAGTCTCAGCAGCTTTTGATGTACTCAAGCATCCAGATGTTCAGCTGTTTGATGTACTCGAGCATCCAGATGTTCAAAACATCCAAGCTGCAATTTTTTGTTTTTATTTAAAAGTCTTACACTTGCATATATTATTCCTTTTCTCAAAGACCAAGCACAGGATCTCAATTGTACTTTTCAATTCATTCTTTAAAAGTATAGTAACATCATTCCAGATTCATGGAGAGCTCAATTATTGGCCCATGCCTTCTCCACTTTGTGGTTTGGGTGTTGAGAAGTGTTGGCTGTCTGATGCCTTCCTTAGTCATTCAGCAGTTACCCAACAATAACGTAAAATACATTTAACAAGTGCAGCAATATCAATATTATTCTAAAGTTGCTTCAACAAAATAATGGGAAATTTGACATACCTAATAAACGTAAATGTTAAATTATCCACTCTTAGATCTTCTATGCCACTGACCCCCTTTTTAGTAAAGTGATTAAAAACATTGACTACAGTAGTATTTTATTGCTATCAGCAACTATTATGTCACTATGTAAGTCTTTATTTCTGACACATGTATTATGTCTCAGCATGGAGCTTATATTATGTATTTCACTTTAACAATTTTCTAATTACTGTCATTTTTGTCAGGTTGCATATTTTGTGGCCTACAACATTGATTTCATCTTAATGTCACCAGGGGGAACTGATGATCTTAGGCTTGGCATAATATTAATTAAATCCATATGTCACATATTGTGCAGTGTTCTTGGGAAAATATTCTAATACTTAAGTGAAAAATTGAGATTGCTTCCAAAAATGGTGGACTTCATATGGAATCCATCAGGCAATAACAGTGTTGTGAAGACTGGGCCGAATAGGTTTAGAACAACATTGATATCAAAGACCAGATCCTTTTTAGATCAAAAGTCATATCTAAGCTATCATCTTGACATTCAGGATCCCACAAGGAAGAATTAGCTGGGAATGTTACCCCAGGGTGGCTTGAGAGAGTACATTAGCCCACCTGTATGTAGCAGGCTGAAAAATGTCCTCCAGAGATATCAGGTCCAAATTCCTGGAATCTATACATTTTGCTTTATATGGAAAAAGGATCTTTGCAAGTGTGATTACGTTACGGATTGTGAGAAGAAGACATAATCCTGGATTGTCTGTGTGGGCCCCAAGTATCCTCACAAGTATACTTATGAGAGAGAAGCAGAGGGAGATTCTCTGCAAGCACAGAAGAAAAGGTGATATAAAGATGGAGGCAGAGAGTGGAGAGAAGCAGCCACAAGCCAAGGAATGCTGGCAGCCACCAGAAGCTGGAATACTCAAGTTCTTCCCTAGGACCTTCAGAGAGCATGCAACCCTACTGATGCCTTGATTTCAGCTCAGTGATACTGATTTTGGACTTCTGGCCTCCAGAACTACTAGAGAATAAATCTGTGTTTTAAACCAGCCATTTTGTGTTAACTTGTTACAGCAACCATGGGAAACTAATACATCAGACACTGAATAATAGCAACAGCAATACTTACCAAAAAAAGAAAAAGTGTGTGTAAATGTATTTTTAGAAAGTTTTATTACTCCAACACACAATATAAATAAAAAACACATCTTAGTATGAAAATGGAAGTTTCAGAATAAGTCTCCTGACCTCCCATTCCATCTACACTGATGATCTTAAGCTCTTCTTATTTAGAATTTCTGAAGCCATCACTGCCTATGGGTTGGGTTGAAATAAAGGCACGGTGATGTTTCAAGTATTGTACCCTATGACTGAGAGGCAGGATGGAAGAGTGCCAAGTCATAGCCTGGCACTAATAATAGGAATATATAAAATATGAAGAATAAGGATGAAGGAGGGAAGTGGGGTACCTGAGAAAGTTAAGTCAATAATTGGATGAGGTCCACAGTACAACTGTGGGAGAGTCATTTAGAATTCTGCCCTCAAATGGGGAGACAAGGTACCAGGCCCTGTTGCCTATTCTAGTCAGCGTACATTATGAGAGCAGTGCTAGCTACCAGGAAAAGCATTCCAAATGTATGTGTCTTATATTGTTTACCACTATTCCCCAAGTAAAACTGGTTTCACAGAATTCCATCTCTTTTTTTTTTTTTTTTTTTTGCGGTATGTGGGCCTCTCACTGTTGTGGCCTCTCCCGTTGCGGAGCACGGGCTCCGGACGCGCAGGCTCAGCGGCCATGGCTCACGGGCCCAGCCGCTCCGCGGCATGTGAGATCCTCCTGGACCGGGGCACGAACCCGTGTCTCCTGCATCGGCAGGCAGACTCTGAACCACTGCGCCACCAGGGAAGCCCAAAGAATTCCATCTTTAACGTGCCTCACACATACACACATTCAGCATCCTTAGTCATGCTCTTATGTAATTGGAGTGAATGCCTGGACACCCTTTTTTTAATCTGTCTTCACTCTTGAGTTCCAGTTCTCAACTGCCTCCTTAATACAGCCAGGGGATCCTGGCTGCCACCTCATACTCCCTGGATGAAACTGTCTTGTTTTCTCTTCTAAAGCCACCTCTGGTCCTTTTCCTTGTCTGAGTTAGTAGATCACTCTCCTTCCACTGAGTTTCAACCTCTCAGCTAAAAGCATGGAATCATCTTCAACTCTGCTCTTATTCTTCCTATTCAATCAACTGACAGTCCCAGTATTTCCCCTCTTCTCTCATTTATTTATTTTGCCAGTGTCCTACTTTAGGCCCTTATCTCTCTTCTGAAATATAGTAATAGCCTCCCAACTGGCCACTCGGCTTCTAGCTGCTTGGTGATCCAATCCTCCTTGTCTTCTGAGTTTTCTTTCCAAAACACTGTCACAACTTCTCAGTGTCCTCAGAAACTCCTGGGGGCCTGCAGAAGTCTCAGTTTCTATGCATTCATAGCTCTTCACAACCCACCCTCCATTTGCCAATCATCCCTCCTGAAACTTACCAACACTTCCCCTTTGTCTCAACCAGCATGCCTGACATTTTTTGCATCTCCTTGAATCTATTCATACTGTTGTTGGAAAGTCTTCCCCTGCACTTCACCTTCTTAAACATGTCTGTCTGTCCCTCAAGGCCCAATGTAAGAATTCTCCATAAAACCCCCTTTGATTCCTGACCTCCACTAATGATACTTATTAACAGTTATTACTTACTAACACTTGATAACACATATTAATACTTATTAGGTATTTATACTTTGCTTTTAGTTGTATAATAAAACTTACTTCTGCTTTTTAACATAGGTCATTATTTCCGTGTCTATCTTCCCCTCTCTCTGACACTGGATTGTAAATTCCCAGAGGCTAAAACTCATGTTTTCATCCTTTAAGACCAAGCTTAAATGTCACCTTACCCATACTGACTAATGCTTTATCCTTTATCTCAGCTCCAAAATATTATAAATGCATATTACATAATATAATACCATTTTAAAAATTAGTTCTGGTTCCTGTATCTTATCTCCCAAATTAGAATGTAACCCTCTCAAGGTTAGGGAGCCTGTATTCTATGGAACTCGTATATACGCAGTATATTATTACACAACTAATACTTGATGGATGATTCAACTAGCATATCTTCTTAGCAAAATAAAAATACCAGGCTCTTCAAATAATTAGCTTTGTGACCTGAAACAAATCATTTATCTTCCCGGGGACTTAGCTTACTTTAGTGTGAAATAGATGGTACCTTCATTTCTTAAATGGAGAGGTTCACTGATGTGTTCCTTTAAATCACATGCTAAATCTAAAAGCAACGTCAACAATAACAACAAAAAAAACAAAAACAAAAAATTCAGAACCAACTGCATGTTCTCTGAAAGCAATATGAAAGGCATTATTTAATAGAATGCAGTATTATTCTAATTTCTTCTCAGAATTTTAAGAAATACATCAGACAACATTTTTCCTGTCATCATACATTAAAATGTATACATATTAATATATTAAGTATGTACAAATGCACATACACATATGTACATATATATTTGTATATAGGTAAATGTGTAATATATATAGTTTTTTTTAGCCATTGTAAGATTATTGCCCTAATGTTTATGTAAAACACCAGCTCACAGGCTTACCTCATATCAAGATGCACATTCACCTTTATCAGCTACTATTTTTCTTAAAGTCTGAAAGAGGGGACCCTAATGTATTACTGTGGTCATTATACTTTACTCCATTTTGTCTATCCCTTTCCAGTGTATTGTGGCAGATTGAGCAACATACAAGATTAATTCTTTTGTTTTAGAATTACAGTCCTGCAGTTGTTAGAACAGGGATTACATTAACACTACTCTCCAAAGTCAAGTTTTTCTGGAAGTTTCAACCATTAGGTAGCAATAACAGAAAGCATTCTAAATCTTTTGGAGTTTCGTAAGATATTGTACTTCTTGTTAATTGAATTGAGAGATGATTGCCCTATGATTACCTCAATTTATTCACGCATTGTATAATTTACCATAAGGATAATTAACTCATACTGAATATGGTAAAACGTGCATGAATTTCTCTTTCTCTCTCACCTTCCCTTTCTCCTTCTCTCTGTCTCACTTTCTTTCCTCTCCTCTGCCCCTTACTATCACAATAAGTAAATATTTTACATATAATCTGACACGATTTGTTTATAGAGCCTTCCTTCTTATATTAGTATGTCAGTCAAAGTATTATACCTCTAAATGAAAGTGAAAGGCCATTTTTTCCCCAAATTCCTAGGTGATTGGTTGCTACTTAACTTATTGCTTTGATCTAATTATGTCTTGGTTTGTGAAGGAAGGACCCTAACCTGGCCCATTAGATGATATTTTTATTTCTAAGTTTATTTGTTCCTAAATCGCCCATAGTGCCTCAGTATTTCAGAGGCACATTATATTGCCACAATTTCTTCTACACTGAAATCAGACACTTACAGAGTTGGTCAGTGATCAAACTAATGTATGCTTTATAAAAACTTCTTAATTCTAGGATAAGGGAAAGAAGTATATTGTAGCTCGCAAATATACAAATGATTTCACGGTTTTGATATTTGATAGTTCAAATTGTTTTAGATCAAAAAAAATCGGAAGCACAAAGAAACTAAGCAATATTTTGTGTGTTCATCCTTATAATAATGTAATCAGACAAGTATTTATAGATGAGAAGATATGATTCTAGAGTTGCCTCAAAATAATCAGGGGCTAGAGTAGGGAGGTGATTGAGGATAGAGATGGGACAAAGTCAGCCATGAATTGATCATTGTTGAACCTGTGTGATGGGCATGGAAGTTCATCATATGATTGTACTCACTTTTGAATATGTTTGACATTTTCTAAAATAAAAAAGTGTTTAAAAAGAATATAATGAGGCATCTGTAGTGTGACACATGTCGAGGGGCCCAGGTCAGAGTCCTGGCCCTGCTTGACTTTAGATGGATCACAGGTTCTTAGACTTCATTTTCCTGTCAGTAAAATGAAGGCATTAGATGAGATCAGTGGTTCCCAAGAAGGTGAAATTGCCTAGGAAACTTTTTAAAATAACACTAACAACTCTAGAATTTTGCTTGGATATAGAAGGTAGAAGGGAATGTGTATTTCAAAACAGCTTCTCAGGTAACTGTGGTACTGCCATTCCTTACATGCACACAAATTTGAGGGTATCAAAGAGAGTGACTTCAGGCCGTACCCCACAACATTTCACGAGGTCTAGGATGGGTTCTGAGGATACATATTTTTAAAAAGCTCTCCAGGTGATTCTAATAGGGGTCCACATGCCACACTTTGAGAAGCACTTTTCTAAATCACCTCCATGGCCTTTTCCAACTTCAATACCCCATGCTGTTCCATGACCATTTTGTTTTCTCTTTTCTGTTTTGTACCATTCTATGAACAACTGGTCATTTAATTACAAGTATATAATGGTCAAGAAACTGATGCTAAGTTTCTTGCTTTGGGTCATGAAACAAGGTAGAAGCGGACTCTGGTTTAGTTAAAATTCATGTTATATATATACAGCCAAAACTCTTGTTGGGGAAAAGATTTTCCAAAGTAAATCTAGCCCATCAATTTTACATTGACTACTTAAAACAGATAAATTATTTTAGTCTTTTGTCTCCAGTCTTACTTCCTAATGTTTACATTGCTCGGAGTTTTATTCTTTATGCTGGTCCTACTGGATAGATTAATAAATTGAGATTAATGAGATTCTTCTTATTCCACCTGTTTTAATTTTTACTTTTTTACTTTGTTTTTTTTTTTTTGTTTTTTTTTTGCGTATGTGGGCCTCTTACTGTTGTGGCCTCTCCCGCTGCGGAGCACAGGCTCCGGATGCACAGGCTCAGCGGCCATGGCTCACGGGCCCAGCCGCTCCACGGCATGTGGGATCTTCCCGGACTGGGACACGAACCCGCGTCCCCTGCATCGGCAGGCGGACTCTCAACCACTGCGCCACCAGGGAAGCCCCTGTTCCACCTGTTTTTAACCAAACGCCTACATGCTACATGAGCAGGTGGGTGACTGTTATTGTTGATCACCAAGCTTCTTTGCAGAGTGAACAAGGGTTAGATGTGAATGTTAGAAAAAATATTGTGGTAAATTTCTGCCTCCAATAAAGAACCATAAATATGGGTCAAAAAGTTTTAGTAGCCACCACAAACTTTTGTTTTGTTTTGTTTTTTTGGTTTTTTTGTTGCGGTATGTGGGCCTCTCACCACTGCGGCCTCTCCCGTTGCAGAGCACAGGCTCCGGACACGCAGGCTCAGCGGCCATGGCCCACGGGCCCAGCCGCCCCACGGCACGTGGGATCCTCCCGGACTGGGGCACGAACCCGCGCCCCCTGCATCGGCAGGCAGACTCCTAACCACTGCGCCACCAGGGAAGCCCCAAACTTTTGTTTTAATCACCACTTCCAAATCTAGAAATTATAGTAATTTAGTGGCCCCAAACTACATTCTGGAGAAGACAATATAAGTAAAGCTGAAAAGCAGTCAAAGCCTTGAAGTGTATTTTAAAAAAAAAAGCCCCTTCTTTACCTTTCCATCCACTTACAACTTTCTGACCATAGAGGAAATGACTTTATAAAGCATCATACTTGTGACTCCAGTTGATTTCATAGGGTTGACAAGGGGAAGAATAATGAGACGTTAACATGTCATTAAAATGAGTGCTGAGTATATAATGTTAACCTGAAACAAATAGACTGTCAGATATTTCTCTGGCAAAGATGGGTTTATTCAGGATCAGCAGAGAATTTCATTTTAGGATCTGCAACCACGTCGAGGCACGTGCAAGTCCCCAAACTTCAAGAGAAGGAGAATACTTTTATAGGGAGGAAAAGAGAGTTGGGAGGCTATAGTAAACATAGAGTCCTTGGCTTTTCATTGGCTGAGTCTCTTCCAGGAAGGAAGAGGGGTCTTTCTTCTTCCTCTTGGGCTCTGCTATTGTCTCAGGGCGTAAGAGCTTCCCCTCTGGTCTCCCAACTCTATTTAATTGAGGTTTCTGCTTGTTAATTTTTTACAGTAGAAAAACTAACTTATCTGTGGGGCATAACATTTGACAGTGATAATGAACAAGCTTGCACAGATAACTTTGCCCTTTGTGCTTTGTCTCATTCTCAAAGCTTTTCTTAGCTCAGAAATCACTGTAATGTTCTATAAATGTGTTTAATATTTTATTTCTTTAAAAAATTTACTACTGAGTAAAGGACTTAAATAAAATTATAACTGACTCTTAGTCAAAGAATAAAACCTATCTCGGGCCCTATGAGCACTGTGGTGTAAATCTCATCAGAAGAGGTAGCCTGTCCTGTGACCAGGTTGCATAGTAATATGAGCCACACAAATACAGACACAGGTAAGCGCCTCAAAACCTAAATATTTTATTAGAAGAAATTTCTGATTCAGTAGTTTCCATTCCTGTGGCCAATGTCAAAGCCTGTTTCTAGGAAGGAAAGATGGTAAATTCCTAACAACTGAATTGCAAAGTTCATTGTATGTTTTAAGATGACTCTTCCCCAGAAATACAGCTCTTGTGATAGCTTTGTGGAATTTTTTTTTCCCCTGCATTTTACCTGTAGATAAGTTGAACAATTCCATGGTTCTAACTAGTTCCCTGGTTCTTACTAATAATAGAGCATGTTATATTAAGGATAACTGATGTTGCAGAAAGTCAGGATGGGTTGTGATGTACGGATGAGGTAACCAAGAGACTCTTCCTATTGTCCTGGAGTATCCAGAATAGTCCAGACATCTTCAGGTGAACCCAAGTCAGGCCTATCAGGAGCCACTAGAAAAACTTGCTGAGACAGTGTCTCAGAACCAGGATTTCTCAGAAGATACATTTAATAGTCAGGATCAGTTTAAGTCAAAAGTTGAATAGAAAACATGTCCAAGGAAGTAAACCAAGCTGGTAGGAAGGCATAACTATTTTTAGTTACCTCTAGAGAAAGTACAGGGCTAAAAATGTGAATCCAAGGAAAGGATAATGAGCTGAATGATGTAGAACTAGGGGAGAAATTAAGGAGCAAGAAATCCAGAAGTGGGCTTCCCTGGTGGCGCAGTGGTTGAGAGTCCGCCTGCCGATGCAGGGGACACAGGTTCGTGTCCCGGTCCAGGAAGATCCCACATGCCGCGAAGTGGCTGGGCCCGTGAGCCAAGGCCGCTGAGCCTGGGCGTCCGGAGCCTGTGCTCCGCGACCGGAGAGGCCCCAGCAGTGAGAGGCCCGCGTACCACACACAAAAAAAAAAAATCCAGAAGTAGAATGGGCTCTACAGTTGGTTGAATTGATGGCTCAATTATGTATGTCGTCATAGACCAGGTTCTTTCTCTCTGCCATCCTCAGTATGTCAGCTTTGTCCTTACACTGACTATCCTCTATGCAAGATGTCTATAGCTCTTCCAAATGTCAGATCTGGAAATGATAACATCCAGAGGAAATCATCAGCCTCTTAGGTGCAAGAAAACCTTTTCCAGCACCATCAACAGTCCTAAGTTCCTCTGCCATCTTATTGGTCAGGATTAAGTCACATGTTCATTCTTAAGCCAATGAGATGAAAGGAATACCATGGCTAGAGTATACAGAAATGGAATAGATTTTAGAATGTTAAATACAAATTTACTCATGCAGAAGAAAATGGGGAGAATTCACATCTCATTCTCAATCCAAAGGGCCATGGTTGGTGTGTTGTAACCTAGTCCTAACTTTGGAACTAGAAGAGATCTTTAGTAGTTGTAATTTCCTGGGACTGCTGTTACAAACTACCACAATCTGGATGACTTAAAACAACAGAAATGTTGGTCTGACAGTTCTGGGAGCTAGAAGTCCAAATTCATGGCATCAGTAGGGCCATACTCCCTCTGAAACCTGTAGGGAGTTCCTTCCTTTCCTCTTTCTAGCTTCTGGTGGTTTGCCAGCAATCTTTGGGGTCCCTTGATGTCTTAGTCCATTTAGGCTGCTATAACAAAATACTATAAGCTTATAAACAAAAGAAATCTATTTCTCACAGTTCTGGAGTCTGAGAGTTCAATGTCCAATGTCAAATAACTCACAGATTAGGTGTCTGGTAAGAGCTCACTTCCTGGTTCATAGAAGGCCATCTTTTCCCTATTTTCTCACATGACAGAAAGGGCAGAGATCTCTCTGGAGTCTCTTTTATAAAGGTACTAATCCCATTAATGAGGGCTTTGCCCTCATGACCTAATTACCTCCCAAAGGGCCTGCTTCAAAATGCCATCAAATTGGGGATTGGGATTTTAACTGTCTGAGGGACACAAGCATTCAGTTCATAGCACTTGACGTACAGCTGCACAACTCCAGTCTCTGACATCTTCATCACATGGTGCTCTCCCTGTGTGTCCCTGTCTTCACATGGCTGTCTTCTTATAAGGACATCATTCCTATTGGATTAGGGCCCCTCCAGCATGACTTCATCTAACTTAACTAATTACATCTGCAGCCTTCCTGTTTCCAACTAAATTCACATTATGAGGTACTAGGGGTTAGGATTTTACCATATCATTTATAGGGTAGAAAATATTTAACCTATATCAGTAGGCTTTTCCAGACCTTTCCAGTTTGTTCCAGTCTAGATCCAAAGCCGTGGGGTTTAAACTAATTAGCTAGAGCACTATTCCCTAAACTTGCTGAACAAAAAAATCACTTCAGGCCCTTAGTGAACATACAGATTCCTGGGCCTCACCATAGACATACTGAATCAGGATCTCTAAGGAAGATGCCTAGAAATCTGCTTTTTAACAAATACCCCAGTTTGATTTTATGATCAAGCAAATCTGGGAAACATGGAGTTAGGGTGTCTAGCACTTGTTGAACTATGGCCATGTTATTCATGGCTGTGAAAGACATCTTTTTTTTTTTTTTTTTACATCTTTAGTGGAGTATAATTGCTCAATTGTTAGTTTCTGCTTTATAACAAAGTGCATCAGCTATACATATACATATGTTCCCATATCTCTTCCCTCTTGCATCTCACTCCCTCCCACCCTCCCTATCCCACTCTAGGTGGTCACAAAGCACTGAGTTGATTTCCCTGTGCTATGCAGCTGCTTCCCACTAGCTATTGGTTTTACATTTGGTAGTGTATATACGTACATGCCACTCTCTCACTTTGTCCCAGCTTATCCTTCCCCCTCCCCGTGTCCTCAAGTCCATTCTCTAGTAGGTCTGAATCTTTATTCCCATCCTGCCCCTAGGTTCTTCAAGACCATTTTTTTGTCTGTTTTTAGATTCCATATATATGTGTCAACATACGGTATTTGCTTTTCTCTTTCTGACTTACTTCACTGTGTATGACAGACTCTAGGTCCATCCACCTCACTACAAATAACTCAATTTCATTTCTTTTTATGGCCGAGTAATATTCCATTGTATATATGTGCCACAGCTTCTTTATCCATTCATCTGTCGATGGACACTTAGGTTGCTTCCATATCCTGGCTATTGTAAATAGAGCTGCAGTGAACATTGTGGTACATGAGTCTTTTTGAATTATGGTTTTCTCAGGGTATATGCCCAGTAGTGGGATTGCTGGGTCATATTGTAGTTCTATTTTTAGTTTTTTAAGGAACCTCCATACTGTTCTCCATAGTGGCTGTATCAATTTACATTCCCACCAACAGTGCAAGAGGGTTCCCTTTTCTCCACACTCTCTCCAGCATTTATTGTTTGTACATTTTTTGATGATGGCCATTCTGATTGGTGTGAGGTGATATCTCATTGTAGTTTTGATTTACATTTCTCTAGTGATTAATGATGTTGAGCATTCTTTCATGTGTTTGTTGGCAATCTCTATATCTTCTTTGGAGAAATGTCTGTTTAGGTCTTCTGCCCATTTTTGGATTGGTTTGTTTGTTTTTTTGATATTGAGCTGCATGAGCTCCCTGTAAATTTTGGAGATTAATCCCTTGTCAGTCGCTTCTGAAAGACATCTGTTACATATCCCTTTTAACCAATTCTCATTGCAAACATGGAGAAACTTGAGATTAAGTAAGAGTAGAGCTGGGATTGGAGCTAGATCTGATCTCAAAATATATACTCTTTCTATCACGCTAATAGTAAATTAAAGAATCTTGAATCATCCAGTCCACTGTAGTCTACTCTCCTTATCTTGTTCACAGGGTTAAATCTTGTTACTTTTGTTCTTGTCCTTGGAAGAAACAAGACAGCTGGCAGCTCTCCTTCATTTGGTTTTGCATATGAAAAGCATCTTCTCCCCCACCCCCTTGATCCTTTCCTTTTGAGTCACTGTTTTTGTTTTACTTCTTTAAGAACCTCTACAACTATTCTGTGTTTCTTTAGAGATGAGGAAAAGTTCTTGAAGCAGACTTCCTCCGCTTTCCTACCTTTAGCCGGGCTGAAACAAAAGATACCTCTCCCCATATTTCCTTTCTGTCCTCCCTCAGATGCAAAATCGGTCATGCGGCTCTCAGCAGTTTATGCCAAGGTCTGCCAGGGAAGAAATGAGACTTCAGATCTTTCCACAAGTTGAACTTGAGTTAGAAAAGTTGCACATATAACTGTTCAAAGGACGGGTAGTTTCAACTATAATGTGGAG
Organism: Neophocaena asiaeorientalis asiaeorientalis; assembly: GCF_003031525.2. Lineage (NCBI taxonomy): Eukaryota > Metazoa > Chordata > Mammalia > Artiodactyla > Phocoenidae > Neophocaena > Neophocaena asiaeorientalis. The sequence continues at coordinate 504,345 of NW_020172456.1, read as the reverse complement.
GAACTGGGACATTGTTTTCCTGAGAACTTTGCTAGTAGGATTTTATTTTCAGTGCAATGAGGAGCCACTGAAGGATTTTAAAATAGATGGTGACATAATAAAATTTCATTTCTAAAAATTATGATGGCTGTTGGGAAAAAGTGTACTGGGAAAAGCTGTAAGGTGTTTCATAACCTCTCCAGGAAAATAATGCATTAGGAGAACCACAGACTCCAAAAGTGTGGCTCATTTCCTGCCATATGTTTCCCTATATCCAAAATATTTTGTTGTGAAGTTTGATGCTGAAAACTCAGCCTCTGTGCACTGGTGCCGAATCAAATCTCAGAGACAGAGTTTTGGGTGAAGTAGAAAAGAACAGCTTTGCCAGGCAAAGGTGGACCCAGCCGGCTCATGCCCTCAAAACTCTGTGTCCCAACCCAGGGGGATTTGGTGAGGAATCTTATAGCAATGGTTCAAGGGTGTGTTGCTGATAAGATTAGGGTGTGTGCAGGACCTGCATTCCTTTAATCTGGCCTCAGGTGGTCTCCTGATGAGCTTCTGTGGTTATCAAACTGTGACCTTCTCTCTGGAATGAAGAATGCTTCATCAGGTAGTTAACATCTTCCATTTTTGGGGGGTTTGAGTTCTGCAGAAGAGCTCAAAGGTATTATGTATATCCCTTGAGTCGGAACCAGGATCCTGTCCTAAGGCTACACTCTTATTTCTTGACTGAACCTCCCTTGTCTCTGCATCCCCTCCCCTCCCTGATTAGCAACTGTTTGAACCTGCCCTTTGGAACTCAGGGAAGGTCATGGAGGCTGAAGACTATTTCCTACAAACAAGAAATGGGGGACACAGAAAAGCTTCCATGCCCAAGAACCCCACAGGTTCTGCTCGGTTTCAAATTCCACTGGCCCAGGTTATTTGCCCCTTCAGTATAGCAATGTACGAGGACTGATCTACTAAAGTCATGTAGTAGGTTTAGGGATCTGTGTAACTCAGCCAACTGATTTTTCAAAATTCAACCAACAAGACTAACATACATTGCTACTAACTTCAGGTTGTAAGAACTGTTTTCTTAGAAACAAAAACAAGAGAGAAGCTAAAGGACTCTCATAGAAGTGACCGTATGTTTAATTCTGTCATTGATGCTTATAATCAATTAGTACACAGTGGATAAAAATTTGAACCCGCGGGTCAAACTTCAGTGGCTCTGCCACACCCTTGCTGGGTGGCTTGGATGGGTTATTGAAACTCTGTGTCAGTTTCCTCATCTATAAAATGGGCATAATAGTTTCTACCTTGTTGTAAACTCTACATGAGATAATAAACTGAAAACGCTAGGATAGGGCATACAGTAGGCACTCAACAAGTGAGTGTTGTGGTTGCTGTTTTATTAATAGACATTGATACTTTTATCCAAGTTATTAAGCAAAAATGTTGGACTGGAAAAAGCATAAATGTGGATTATTAAGGTCAAAGATGGAAGAATAGAGTTAGAGATGCTCCCCCTGCCTCCACTACCACACACACAGAGTTCCTTTGCCCAGCTACCCAAATGCTCGCTCTCCATTTTTTTGGTTATTTTCAATAAAACAGGGTATTTATTACCCCCTTCTGACAAGCACATGAAGAGTTGCTTGCCTCTTTCACAGTGCTGAATTATAGACGATGTCTTAGAAGCTATATACTGTCTTCCTCACACGTACCTAATAACCACACCAGAGCCCGATAAAAAGAGGGCACTGGCAGGTTTACTCATCTTTTTATTTCCTTGTTGTTCTCTCTACTGTGATCTCCACACCCGGAACTGGTGCTCTTGCCCTTTCCCCCCCTTTCTTGCCTCAGAGCTATTGTCAAATGTATAAATACACAGTGAATTGGAACAGTTTCTGGGGCAACTGAGAGAGAAGGAGCCTGTTCTCCCCCATAAATATGCTGTCGGCTGAAGAGTTTGCAGACATTGTGATTGCAGCCGATTAAAAAGGAAAGCAGGATAAATTGAAAGGGAGGTAGCGCAAAAGGCTGGAGTGACCTTTCAGCTGCAGGTCTGGAAGGAACCGATGACATATATATATGTCAATATTGTGACGAGAGGGAAAATGTACAGTAAATCTATTGAGCTGCTTCAGGAGGCTTTTTCTCTTGATCTAATTGTGCTGTTTGAAGTGTGCTTGAAAGTTCTTATGCAGTCCTTGTCAGCATCCTACCTGCTATGAGCTGTGAGAAGTTAATCGTCTCTGCACTGTTAAGAGAGATTGTCGGGTATCTGATGGCTGTCCATTCTGCATGACAGTGTGTAGGTATGCAAAGCGCGTGTGTCCATGTTTGTCTTTGGAGCATGAACCTGCTTGACTATGCATGAGAACTGTAGGAGAGGAGAAAATATCTTTCCTTTACACACACTAGATTCTCCAACTAAGGCCCTGGTAATTAGACTGGCAAGAGAGAGATTAACAAGAGAAAAAATGGAAGTTTATTAACATGTGCATCGTTCCCGTACACATGGGAGCACCAAGTGATGAGTAACCCAAAGGAGTGGTTAGAACTTAGGCTTATTTACCATCTTAGGCTAAATAGAGGAAAAGAGGATTTTGGCTTCTGGGCTAGGGATGCAAGTTATGGGAAGGTGACCAGGACAGGTATGGTAAACAAGGGTTGTTTAGTAAGATTTGTTATGCAGTTTTAAATCAGTGCCTTCTCCATAGATAAGAGTTGTTGAGTTCTCTACTTCCTGGTCAGGAAAAGGAGGATGCCTTTATAAATGTAAGTTTCCTTTATAAATGTAAATTTATTTTATAAAAGGAAAACTTGTACCCTGTTTCTAGAGCTTTTCCTTTGTCTGCTTGTTCTCAATGGCCTTTAGTTCATAACCCCTATGCCAAAGAGGCATTTCTGGGAGTGGCACATTCTGGTACCCTGAGAACCAAGCACACCCACACCTGCATCCAGATAGTACCTGCAGATAGTGTCAGTGCCAGATAATTCACGTCAAACAGGCAGACTGTCCGAAACACACCTGTGATTATCCGTATTACTGTTCCTCCTTCCAAACCTTTGGACATGCTATTCCCTTATCTGAATCAGTCTTGCACAACCATCACCACTGGCTTCACCTTTCATCCCCTTTGACTCAAGTCTCAGACCAGGTGTCACCAATCTGGAAAGATTTTCTTACCTCGCATGACATTGAGGTTAGGGGCACCCCCTGTGTTCTCCTAGTACCTTGATTTCCCATTTAAACACCTAATGTACCACACTGACTTCTTGCTCAGATATCTGAATATATTCCTCAGTAGTGTTACGGAACTGAACTTGGATCCACTCACCTGCTGCACAGCAAAGCCAATCTACTGACACCAGGTTGTGGTGAAGGAAAGTATGGCATTTTTTTTTTTTGCGGTACGCGGGCCTCTCACTGTTGTGGCCTCTTCCATGGCGGACCACAGGCTCTGGTTGCACAGGCTCAGCGTCCAGGGCTCACGGGCCCAGCCACTCCGCGGCATGTGGGATCTTCCCGGACCGGGGCACGAACCCGTGTCCCCTGCATCGGCAGGCGGACTCTCAACCCCTGCGCCACCAGGGAAGCCCAAATATGGCATTTATTGCAGGTGCCAAGCAAGGAGAATGGGCAGCTCATGCTCAAAAGACCTGAACTCCCTGATGGCTTTCAGGGAAGAGTGTTTAAAGGCAACATTTGGGGTGAGAGTTGCAGCTCCTGGACTTTCTTCTGACTGGTTGGTAGTGAGGTAACAGGGTGATGTTTCAGGAATCTTAGTCATCGTCACCTTCTGGTTCCAGCCAGTCTGGAGTCTAGTGCTAGTGCTCAGCATGTACCCACCAAACTCTGCCTGGGTGGGGGGGTCTTAGTTTCTGCAGAACAACTCAAATATATGCATCAAATTGTTATGCATATCCCTTGAGGAGGAACTGAGACTCTGTTTTATTGCTGAACTGTTTTTTCCTTTGTTTCTGTATTCCTTCACTTCCCTAATTAGTAATTGCTTGAGTTTGCTCTTTAGAATTCAGGGAAGGCCTAGGAGACTAAAGCCTTTTTCTACAAACAAGAAAAATGGGGAACATGGAAGGGCTCAGTTTCAGTCCCCGCTTTTCTTTGATATCCCCAGTCCTCAGGGGAACAGGGGTGGGACAAGAAAGGGAAGAAAGTTTTGCATAGAGAGGTTAATCATGACTTGGCAGAGGAACTCGGTTTTAGGAAGACTGGGTTTCAGCAATTCATATGTTAAGTGAGGTTAGATTGTATTTATCCCAGAATTAAAAGCAATCCCTAGTGTGTAGCAGTTTGATAATAAATTAATTACCAGAATAACTGAATAACTATGGTTTGGGGGGAGAGAGATTGTCTGCGAGCCCAGAAGGCTAGCTCATGACTTGTAGATTGTCAGAAGTCACTCAGTTTTCCACAATTTTGATGGCTTTTATTACATGCTTTTCAGCTTACTTACATGTTCGTGTTCTTAATAGTCTGTAGAATTGTCAGCTCTTACAGTTGACCACCACCTGATAAGTGATAGTTCTCTCTGTCTGCAGCAGAGAAGAGCTAGATTAGGAAAAACTCAGGCTCTCCTCTTCTGATTAGCACTCAGCATTGGGAAGGGATGGAGACACAGCCCAGATGGAGAAAGACTATACCGGACACATTCAGAGTGAGTCTGGGTGATGAACCAGGAAGAAGTGACAAGGCAAATCATTTCAAATTTGTTTTATTTTATACATGAAACCCTTACTTGTTAGCATTTTTTAAATAATTGATAAACTTGACTATATCCATGTATTTTCACTCTTAAACTGTGCTATGGATGTAGCCCTCTACATCGGTGACTTTGGACTTGAATTTCTTTTTGCCCTTGTTCTGTTTGAGTTTAGACTTTCAGCAAATTGTCTTTATGGTTTTCTATTCTTCCTCTGACGTGCCTTGCAGATTCACCCATAACCAAATCTGTTTAATGAAGGTCACAAAAACTAAGTCAACATGAGACCTGGGAGTGAAATCCAGTGGTCCTGATTTTTTTTTTTATTTGCTAAGGAGCAGCCACCTCCATCCCACCCTCCCACCCCTACGTCAGGGCAAGTTATGGTATTTCAGGCCTTTTGTCTTATTGATCAAGTCATCCATCTCTCATTCTGCAAAGTCAGGTCCTTAAGTAGTTCTGTGGAGCCATGAGGACTCTTCCTCTTTAGCCATCTTTGACTTTGTCATTGATATTATGTACTATGTCTGATAATAAATATTTTTTTAAAGTAAGAGGTCAGAGTGAACAGGAAGGATTAGATAGGACACCAAATCTCTCCCTCAGTATATGAGAATACACTGTCCTATCATGAGCCTGATACTATATCTCTGAATAGAACCGTAACTTCTTATCTTAGAAATTCTTATTCAGCTCCCTAAGACTGCCATTCTTGTATGTCTAAACTATATATAATTTATTATTATTATTACTTTCCTTAGGACATAAGCTAGATTCTTCCATAGTGTAAGCCCCTTACTTTCTTTTTGGTCTTCACTAATTGATAAAAGGATTTTATTTCTGTCTCGGTCTAGAAATACCTTTTAAGCAATGTTTATGAAAAAGAGATCCTGTGTATTTTTTTTCCTTAGAATGTCTCTACTCGGACTCTCAACCACTGCACCACCAGGGAAGCCCTCTACCATTCATTTTTGACTCTTTTTTTCTTAATCTTTCCACCATTCCTATTGTTTCCCAGCCATTTTTTTTCAATGATCTTAGAGAACTGCAACCATACTTAGCCACATCTTTCACATTTACCTGTGTGGCTCTTACCTGGGGCAGCTTGCTTTATATGCTGGGCAGGTTCCTGAAGAGGCAGGTAGAAATTGAGTCTTTGGAAATCAAGTCATTGCTTAAAGATGTGGCAGAACTTGCTATTTGAATAAACCCTATTATGAACCTTTTTCCAAAGCAAATAATCTTTATCTTCTATGCAAATCCTGATTTCCACATTTAAGCTTTACTTAAAGTAGTGCCCATTTGTATAGTTATCTTTACATAATGGTCATTCCCCAACCTTATAATTGAAAATTAGGTAATTTTCATTTACTCTCTGGCTTTTATGCCAGAAAATCTCTTATCTCTATCTTTATTTTGGTAATTCTCTTGGAGGAGCCCTCATAGTCCCTGAAAAATGATCATATCTCTGTTTCAGTCTAAAGACAAAACAGGAGAGTATATACAAGGGAATGAGGTACCCAGAGCCAAGTTAAGTGAACTATTGATGACTTTTCAAAAAATTGCAGTAAATCATGATTTCCTCACAAAATATAGACATGTCTGATTTTGGCATTTAATTTAAAACATGTTCACATATGTTTTTCTTCTCCCTCTCCCACTGTGGGTTTATACCTTCATATAAATGAAAAATAAGTCATCTTGACTTTGAGTCATGCATGAACAAAGTTTTCCTTTTCTAGTTCTGAGAGTGATTATTTTACTTTTAGAGAGGAGCTCTCCTTCTGGGGCCAGCTGAAACATCAATGAAATAAATATAATTAAGAAGTGAATGTGAAGATGAAACTTAACTTGCCTTTTTACCATTAAATACATATTTGAAAAAGGTGCCGTTCTTTTATAGATTTTCTTTCTTTGTCACATCATGACTGATTCGAACCAGAGAACTAAATCTTAACATTCTGCCCAATAAAATGTGCTGTTTTGCGGCCTGTGCCAAAGCGGAAAATGCCAATGAGAACTGGGTAGGTCCCAGCCCAACTTTGTTAAACCTAATGGGTTTAGTCATTTCAAAAAGCATCTGTGATCAAGGTGCTCCCAGTGACAGTATTTTGCCAAGTGAATCTGGGCTGGAATCATTTTACCTTCTGACCCAGTTCTCAAGTCTGCTCACACAGGAGGTCTGAAAAGGAAGCCAGATGTAGAAACTGGCTTTACTACTGAGAACCTGAAAGTTTAGCTAGTGGGGGAAGAAAAAGAAAGACTAGGGTGTTTTCTGGTGATCCTCTTTCTGTGACTGGTCTGTACGTCTCGTGCCCATGTTGTATGCCTTTGTTAAGGGTTCACGTGAAATACACCGAAGGCTGTGGCCTAGTTGGAATGCCATACCAACCGTGATTCCCAGCACTCCAAGGTCCAGCTTCACCTTTGGAACCAGGTGAGCTTTGTGCCTGCCGAGTTCCACTGGTGCTCAAGCCTTTCATTTCAGGAGGGTATTTGGGTCGGATGCCCCTCTCCAAGCAGGCTGATGGACTGTAGCTGTGCACAAATTAGTTTTCTTGAGGAGTTATTTATTGCTCTTAAATTAGCAGCATGTTCAGTTGAAAGCAAAAACAAAGGCAGTTGTAAAACGAAGACACAAAAGAGAGGCAATGTGTCTGGTCTTGTATATGCATTGGTGTCAGAGCACCTGGGTGAAATAGGACCACCTTAGTATTTTCATCACTGGTCTTTTGGCGGTCCCATCTTGCTGAAAGGCCCAAACAGAGGCTGTAGCCATGTCTGATCATTGATGGATTTCTTGACATTTTTGAGAAGGACAGGCCAAATTCATGGTGATATTGTCTGACTGATTCATCATAAATTCTCCCTGCAGCGTTAATTAGCTCTGTTCTTTTACTCCTCCCAGTTTAATCTCAAGCATATGTGTATTTTTGTATCATTAATTTAAAAAGTCTGCAAAGCACTTGGTAACATCTGTCTAATTTGAAAGATGCAGCATGATGCAGTGGGAAGAACACTCAACTAGCGGCGAGGACTCCTGAGTTCCTGTCCAGGTCTGATATTAATCTCTAGTGCAACTTTGGATACAGCCTTTCAGCCATATTAATTCTTTGCTGTTGCCAGCTTACAAAGCTACTCCAACTCTTTAGGCAATAAGAAATATACCTTTCCTCTTCATTAAATATACATTCTCCTTTAAAGCAGAGTGCGTTATAAACTGACATTAAGGAAATTCGCTAAGTATGTTATTTTTTTTCCAGGAAGGTAATCCTTTATGGAACAGGACAGGATTACCTTCATGGAGCAAGTTTAGCAAAGTCCCTTAATTTTAGGCTGTTAGGGTGATTTCCAGATCACTCTTATTCACCTTTTTCCTCCTCGACTTCCTTAAGGACAAAAAAGTATAAACTATATATGGTATCTCTAAACAAAAGTTCAGTTGCACTTATGTAATGTCCAACACTGTATCAGAAATCCAGAGAGAACCAGAGATAGAGTGGCCAAGTAGAAAGTGACATGAACTTTACACACTCAGTGTTGGAAGACATCTCAAAGGTACTTCAGTCCAACTACCAAAGCATTGTTCCAAACACTTTGTGCTTCTCAAGATTGGCTTTCTATCATAGGTTTCCCAGTTACAACTGCCCAGGGGAGCCATTTAAACTCCACGAGACTCAGCTTTCTCATCTATAAGAGGGAGAAATTGGACCCAATTATCTTTGAATCTTGTTGGCCTTAATATCCTCTTATTCAGCTAGACATTTTCTGTATTTCAGAAATCTGCTCTTGGAGAGAGAGACATTGAGGGCAAAGAAAAGTAGGTGATAATGAGATTTTTAAAGTACTAGTAAAATTAAATGCTTTGAGGTTTGGCATAATGGTCCAGTAGTTTAGTTATTTGCATGAGTAAGAAGTTGAGGAGACCAATTGGCTCTTTCCAGGCAGAACTTCCTGTTATAACTGGGTAATAAACATACTTCTTACTTAATAAGAAGTGGCTAAAGCTTAAAGAGACCACTGCTAATACCCACAAGCAGCTGAATAACATGTCTTGATTATTGACATTTCACACTTCCACAGATCTTGTCTTTCAATATTGTGTCTTTCTTGTCTTTCAATATTCAGTATTACTTCCTTGCTATTTTTATGACAAAAAAGTCCAATTAAATGTAAACCTTATTTTCCTAAATGATTGCTTCTAGGGATATTCAGATTAAATAGAAAAACACTCTACATATATTTTTGTAAAGTCTCTTATTCAGAGCAATTACAAGGAGCTATCTTCTTTCAGTCTTATGAAGGAAAGCACATTCTTCCTAGAAGTCATATTTCCACTTGTATTGCCATAATCGCTTTATGATGTGACATTCAAAACAAAGACTTGAAGTCATATATGTAGTAAAGTATTTAATTTGATAAATAATTTAGACCATTACTTCAAAGTAAAAATTCAGTATTCCTGAAATAAAGTTTTAGCCCAAGCTTGGTCATGAAGTTATCACGTAAACAATAAGGATTACTCTCAGGATGGAATATAATGTCTTGATTAGAAAGATGCACAAATGAAAGATTAATTTCATGGAAGAAAGGAAATCTGGGCTATTTGGCAATAGGAAATCAGATCAAAATATATTTGTTTGACATTCAAATAGGGTCACGTGGGTAGACAGGACCTGTCTTTACAAATATTTTCAGTCTCTGACATGAGAATGAGACTGGGGAAATGAATCCTGTGTGTTACATGATTAAGATGCATATTGGAACTGAGGCAGGATGATATCTGAAGTTGGTATACTGGAAAGTTATCTTCTACATACAGCTTTCATATATATATGTGTATATATATATATATATATATATATATATATATACATAAACACACACATATACTATAAATATATAAAATTTCAAATATTTCGGATATATATATAATTTTTTTTTAATTACCTGATCTTGGTGCATCCACACACGAAATAGACGTGTCCAGTGGAAAAAAGGCAGGTTTGGTTTTTTTTGTTTTTGTTTTGTTTTTTATGGCTGTTGTTGGGTCTTTGTTTCTGTGCGAGGGCTTTCTCTAGTTGCGGCGAACGGGAGCCACTCTTCATCGCGGTGCGCGGGCCTCTCACTGTTGTGGCCTCTCTTGTTGCGGAGCACAAGCTCCAGACGCGCAGGCTCAGTAGTTGTGGCTCACGGGCCCAGTTGCTCCATGGCATGTGGGATCTTCCCAGGCCAGGGCTCGAACCCGTGTCCCCTGCATTGGCAGGCAGATTCTCAACCACTGCGCCACCAGGGAAGCCCAAAAGGCAGTTTTTAATAGGGCAATAGTCAAGTGGGATTATATCCAACTGTGGGCCAGAAGGCATAGTACTTCTCAAAAAAGAAGCAAGTTGAGACAGACAAATAGATAAAGAAGATGTGGTACATATATACAATGGAATATTACTCAGCCATAAAAAGGAGTGAAATTGGGTCATTTGTAGAGACGTGGATGGATCTAGAGACTGTCATACAGAGTGAAGTAAGTCAGAAAGAGAAAAACAAATATTGTATATTAACACATATATGTGGAATCTAGAAAAATGGTACAGATGAACCGGTTTGCAGGGCAGAAATTGAGACACAGATGTAGAGAACAAACATATGGACCCCGGGGTTGGGGGGAAGCAGCGGGAGGTGGGGGTGGTGGTGTGATGAATTGGGAGATTGCGATTGACATGTATACACTGATGTGTATAAAATGGATAACTAATAAGAACCTGCTGTAGAAAAAAATTTTTTTTAATTTAAATAAAAAGAAGCAAGGTGAGCTAAGTCCTCATAATAATTACTAGTGTACAGTAGTAACTACTGGTAATAGTTAAATGTCCAAAGAACATTTAACCCATAGAAATAGTGCTAGTAACTAACTAAAGAAGAACCCCAAACTTCCCAAGGCAAATATCAGTTATATTCCTAGGTATTTGGAAGAATAATAATTATGATTTCTGATTCCACACCTTAGAGCATATATTTGAATAAGTTAACCTTTTTCTTTAAAAAAACCTTTCTAAGAATTAACACAGCTTTTTGGCCTGAGGTATTTTCTTTGGAGTAAAGGAAAGTTAGAAAAAAAAAAAAAGTGTAAAGTTGGGGAGGAAGTAAGGAGAAAAAATATTAAAGCAGAGGATATGACTAAAAAAATTATTTCTCAAAAAGCAAGGGAGAGCTTAAAACAAAAGCAAATTTGCTTTAAAATGCCAAGAAAGAGCATTTACCCAAGGGTAAATCTCTCAGAACTTCCCTTTTGTTGGAGGAGTTTGCTTCCTCCCACTTCTGCTGACTTTTATCAGTTGCTATCAGCAGGAGAGCTACAAAGAGGCCATTGGCACACATTCTTTTCTGGGTTATCATGACTTGTCTTTCCTCACACTGACAAGGGGCACGTATCACAAATTAAAGCAGCACAGAGATATGTGTGGTCATGCCTGCAAAATCTTGGCTGGCAGCCAGGCATCCCCTTTGCCTCATTAGCCCGTGGCTTACATGTGTCCCACCATGGTCACTGAAGGTGGCCCCAGGACAGATGCACTTCATAATCATTCACTATAATTATGTAAATAGCAAATGAACTATATCCAACAGAAAAAAAAAGTTATTGTCTTAGGAGGTGATGGTTGAGGAATGGGGAGTTGATATGGCCGAGAGAGAAAGGGAGAACCCTTTGGTGATACAGTAGAAGAGTGAGAGATAATGCAAAAAGAAAAAGGAGAAATATTAATATATTTTTATACAGTTAATATTTGTCTTTCATTGTTGTTGACCCCAGCTTTTGACTCACCAGTAACTAACTAGGAAACATTTTGCCACCCAACAGACCTTCATTCACTGTGTTTCTGTATTTCAGTATCTCGTGAAGAGGCAGTGAACTTAATCCTCAGTTTAATACAATTATCCTTCATCATAGCTGTGTAGGAAGACTGTTCTTTTCCCAGATGTGACACAGATTGTTTGGCTGATAGATAAGAAATGCATTCTGTTGTCCTCACAATACCTTTCTTATTAGACCGTGTAAGTTTGAGCAACAATGGGATGGATTTCATTTAAGTCTTAAATTTTAAAGTTTCTATAGAAGTTCATCTCACTAGAACTCTTCTCAATTGAGCAAATAGTATCGAGTTTTCTATCAAATAACTTATATTTGATTATATGTATTATTTAATGACTGAATCAACTGATACGCAAAAATAAAATATTTAACTCTTCATGTGGGCTAAAGGCCAGACCTTAAAAGGAAGAAGACCCTTATCAGACACTCCTCATGCCTTAAGAGGCTCTTTGAAGCCATAAACTTGAGAGCAACTTAAGCTCATTCCTGACTCTGATGCTGCATTTGACATGCGGCAGTCACTCCTGTGTGACTGTGTAAATTCACCGTGTCAGTAGTTTGCATCCTGAATTAATCTGTGTAAGGTTCCTGGGGGAATGCTGATTTCATATTGGAAACAAGGTTAGGCGGAAGCCTTGAAACTGCCTTTATGGAGTTCTGTAGCTCAGCACATTCTAATTCTCACTTCCACCATACTCTAGAGGATTCAGCCTGGTGACTTCATGAGACTAAATATTGGGAAAAAATTGCTAGCACTCCTAAATCAACCAGATTCTGGTAGTTTACTCCTTGCAAGAAGATTAGTGCATTAACTCTTTCCTGTCACTGATTGCATTAGAGTTGCACATAATCCGATTTGTGAAATGCTCCCTTGTATATGCAAATAGTTAGAAAGAAGAAAGTGTGCCCAGCCAGATGGAGTCCTGAGGAAGGAAGACTGCTTCAAATGTGAAGGTGGTGTGAGCTGGCTTATTCATGTGTGTGACAGTGAGCTTTCAGAATTTTCCTGGTCTCACCTAGTTCCCAAGTTAATAATTTTTTTCCTAAAGAAAAGGCCAAATTTCCAGGGCACTGAGTGTTCATACTCTGACGTCAGGTAGATGGAGTTCACATATTCATCACTTATTAGCTCTATTATCTTGATCCATTTATTTAGCTTCTCTGAGTCTCCATTTCTTCTTCATAAAAGGAGGGTTTGACACTAGAATGGCTATGCAGGATTGTTGTGAGGCTTAAACGTGGTAACCCTTCTTATTAATGTAGCACAGTGTCTGACACAAAGAAAGATCCAATGAGCAGTAGGGGCTATCTTTCCTATTCTGATCATCACCATTACGCAAGACAGATGCAAAGTAATGGGATCGTTCAAACATTTTTATGCAGAAATTTAATGGGCGTGTGCTGAGTTGTGGGGTTATTTTTCTCAATTGTTTTTATAAACAATAAGCCACAGGCTGCATAAAAATAATGCCATGCATGATGGTAATGAGTTTAAAGGGAAGATGGCAGTCAGTAGGAAGTGAATTTGGATCCTTATTTCTATGTAAGTGCTTCACTTGCCTTGAACAATTCATTTAACTTTGTTCTACTTCATTTTGAAAATGATGAAATAATATGTAGCTATGTGTAGGAGTGGTACAATAAATTATTTCTAAAGTAAAAATTTAATGCTTTTGTAAAGGTGGTATTATTAAATAAGAGTTTGCCTTGTCCAATGATACTTAGCTTTTTTACTTCTGGAAAGAAGTTATTAGGTTCCTTTTTGCTGTTGTTGGGGTGGCGTTGTGGTCTTATCCTTAGTCCTCAAAGCACTGTTAAACATGGAACATCTGCCCCTCGTTTTCAACCTCATTCCTTCAAAACCAGCTGCCACCATGTTTATAATCTTTGTTTTCACCTAGTGAAACTGATGAAGGGAAGTGGAATCCATTGAGAAAAAGATTTTCGCTGGAGGGTGACTCAGCCTTCAAAAAGAAAATCAGCAGTGTGAAAGGGGAAAATGTTTAATCACTGAGAGCAATAATTACATTCTAAATATTGGCCCAGCTCATAAAGAGTGAAGAACTAAAAGAGAACGAGGGAGCTGCTTCGTTGTTCATCTTATATGATGCCTTTGTTTGCTGCTCTGGAATCGAGGCCTTGTCTGGGGAGGGAATCCACTACAGCTACGTTGAGAGTCACCTACTAAATGATGTTTCTTTCTTTCCAGTCTTCTAGACTCCATTCCTTCATCTCCTTCTGCGCTTTAAGCTAGGGAACTGCCAGTTATACAGCACTTTCTTATATACTTCTCTGTTACCCTTATGCAGAGAACTCAGAATGGCATGGTGATGGGCAGTCTGCTCAGGAAGAGAACACTTAGCTCTTTGACTTTATCTAGGCCAAAAAGCATGGCATTAAAACATGCAAAGCCAACATCTACATAGACTGGTTCTCAAGGCAGAATTTATTCTACTTTATCTGCTCATTCCTTATATTATTTTGTTTTCTATTATGTCACCAATATTCTGAATGTTTTTATTACGCGTGTTGTAAATCAGTCCTACCCCCAACACACACACACACACACACACCCCCATACACACACACACGCACATACGCACACACATACACACGTGCATGCTGCAAACATACCACAGAACTATTCAGTCAGTTAAGACCAATGATTTTTGCCTAATTCCTCGTAGCATTTCCACTTTATTATTTGTCAACTTGATTGGAACGTTCATGCTTTATCCTGCTGACATTTAGGCATAAAATACCAGGTTATTTGTAGCTGGGTAGGAAGCTCAGCTTCAACCTATCAGACTGCGTTGCTGATCTATACAGTAGGAACCGAGAGAAAAGAACTACAGGTGAGCAAAATAAAGAGAAGACAAAAATGTCCCTAAGCATTTCTCTTGCAGCCTATCCAAATCCTGCAAACTCTCCCTTTACACCAAAATTCGGTTCTCAGCACCTTCAGACATACTCCCAGTTCTCTTTTAACAGAACAGCTTGTTTCCTTTTCTCTTTCTACTCTTTATTGAACCTTTATTGTATCCCAAGTGCTAAAGTGGGCACTTTACGTTCCTCTGGCTCAGTCACCCTTGCAGTGATCCTACGTGGTGTGGTGCCACCCCATCGTGCAGCAGCTTCTGTGACACTGTGGGGGGAGAGGTACAGTGGACGTGCGCCTAGGAATGCCTCCATGATGCTCTGGTGTGACAGGTTACTCACTTCTTTGCTGCTTCCCTCATCAGACTATATCTCATTCATTTTATCTACAGCAAATAGCGTGCTACCAGGTAATTCAGTATCATCCATATAAATGAAGCCCTGCTTATAAATCATGAGAGGGCCATTCTGACTAGGGACTCACCCCCTCTGCAATAGGAGAACACAAGTTCAACATGACTGTTAGAAGTAACAAGGAAACTTCTACTACTTTTTACATTCCCTACTTTTATTTCAAAAAGTTTTATAAACTTCAAGTATTTAAAAACATCAGTGTTTAGATGGTCTTATACTTTGATTTCAATAATAACTGCACACACATGCATTGGCATGTAAAGGTGTTTCCAATACAGTGTTTAGTGGGGGAAAAAACATGGTTCCTAATAACATATATAGAGTAAACCAATTTTTGAACATATAGATGCATATTTGCATCTTTGTATCCAGACACATTTTTATTCTTCATTCATTCTTATTTAATCAATCCCCTGTTGTTAGATAATTGGGATATTTCTAATGCTTTATTATTATCATTATTAGAAAAACAACCAAAAAAAGCCTGCATCGAATATCCTAGAACAGTCTCTCTGTGTGCTTGTCTAATTATTTTGTCAGGATAACAGGACCCATATGTCCACTTCAGTGCAGCTATTTGGTGTGAACTGCCTCCCTGCCTCCAGGAAGGGGCTTTTCTCCTGGGAGGAGTGGCTGCCACATTATCTGGTGACTGGAGTAATATGAGTTCGTGTGACATGATTAACGAAGCATGCCAAAGGTCATCTGCATCTTATTTATCAATGAGTTATCTGACACCCCTGAGACACACTTAGCTTTTCAAAAAGCCCGTTCCTGAGCTAAATTCCTCTACTCAGATGCAGCAAAGGGCAAGTCTTCTCGTATCAAGATGATCACATCTAATCTGATACACGTGACGAATGGGCAGAAGGCCTTGTCAACTGAGTTCTGTGGGATT
>NW_020172456.1:438519-488553 GCF_003031525.2 Neophocaena asiaeorientalis asiaeorientalis | reverse complement strand
GGGGCGGACTCTTGCAATCAGGGACTTCAATGTGCTTCCGTAGGACTAGAATGGGACTAATGTTTTAAAATAAATTAAATTTATAGGACTTTTTGAAATGAGGAACCTAAAACTGCGGAAGCTCTTTGCTGACTTTTTTGCCAGTCATATTGACTGTCTGGTCTCAGACAGATCTCCTTAGGCCCCAGGCAAGCTGTTCCTGACCAGGACCCTCATGTTGAAATGAGTAGAGACTAATGCATGCTGACAGCAAACATTCCTAGAGGACCTACTATAGCCAGGCCATGTTATTTGCAGATGGTGAAGCTGTGCCATAAAGGATGAATAGGAGTTACCAGGCAGAGAGGAGGAAGGAGGGCATTGCTGGCAGAGGAAGCCATACACAAAATGCAGTAGGGAACCTACTCGATACATTTGGAATTGCAAATAGTCTGGCTTTGCTGGAGGTGGGTTATAAGGTGAGGATTAACAGGAAATGAGCTGATAGCATACCGGGAGGTGGCAGAGGATGGAGGCCTTGCAACTGCATGGCACTTATCACACTACCTGCTCACTTCGTTTTTTGATGAGCAATGAATGGGAACCTCAGTATGAATCGTTGTTCTCACCTATCAAAATCACTTCAGTGGCTTCCCATTGCTCTCAGGGAAGACTAAATTCTTAATGCAGCCTATGGGGCCCTGTACAATCTGTCCCCGTGTCTGTAGTCTCATCCTCACCAGGCCCACCTTCTTCCTTCCAACCCTACTCTCTGTGTTCCAGCCATATTGATTTTCCTTGAGTTTTGTGAATGGACTGAATTGCTGCCTCCTGAAAAAGGGCCTTTGCACATTCTGTGTGCTCTCCATGGAATCCTGCTTCCTCACTGACACTCTTGCGTATTTATTTCTTCTTACCCTTCAGGTCTCAGCCCAATTATTTTTGATTCAAGAAATGCATCCCTGAGTTCCCTCATTGGATCTAACTTCCCACTTAATGTTCTGATAACAGCATGTATTTTTCTTTCACAGTACTATAGGAGGAGTAATTGTCTATGGTATATTGGTATAATTGTTTGATCAGTGTTGGTTTCCTCCTAATAAGTAACATCACCATCAGTACTATCATCATTAAATCGGCCAGCATCAGTTAGGGTGTTTACCATATGCCTCACACTGTTCTAAGCATTTTATATGTATTAACTCATTCAGTTGCCAGAACAGTTCCCATTGTACAAATGATAAAACTGAGGGAGAGAAAAGTTAAATAACTCCCCAAAGTTACACAGCTAGTAGGTGATGAAGTTGGAATTTGAACCCAGGCAGACTGGATCCATACTCTTCACCACTGTGTTTCTGCTGACTTGTAAGTTCCAGTCATAACACATAGTGATTGCTCAATTAATATTTATTGAAAATATGAGTGGATAAGTAAATTAATTAATACAAATTCCATACATGCCCAACTCTCAATTGGGGGCAATTGGGCATGACAGAAAAGAGCCATGATAGACACTTCATTGGCAGGAATACATTCTGGAGAAGATTCGGAAAAGAGGAACCCTGAAGTACTTTATGTGATTTGTGATGAAAAATCTTACAAGGTGTTAACCAAAGAGATTAGTTCTGTGGTTTACATGTCCATCATCATGACCTTTCCCAATATTGACTTTTGGGTTTGTTCAGTGTCTATAATCCTATAGGCTGGCATTTATAATCTTGAGTGATTACGCTGTATCTGCAAAGGCTTTGCTATACGTTAAACATCCCTTGGAAACTTTGAAATACAGAGAGCAAGTCAATGGTAATATTATCCAGGCTCTGCTAGTCTGTGGTTATCTTGCTTACGCAAAGGCAAATTAATTTCCTCTTTCTCATCTCTGTACAATAAGTACTTTATGGCTTTGTGTTTTCATTCACTGAGATTTTCCCCCTGCATCAGAGAAACCTCCACCTAAAAAGAGGTGGAACAATGACTGAAACTAGTTCTAGGACCTTAAGCACTGGATTATTATCTGAAACCCACGGTCAGACCATGGAGCTTCCTTTGCGTTACCAGACTCTAATAGAGCAAATTCAGTCTCCTCATGGACTTACTTTCACATGCCCTTTGCTGAAAGTTCAGATGGAAAAATCTGCCCACATTGTTATTATCTCTATGTAAATAATTGTGTGCTTGTGGTTTCTCTATATTAGATGTTATTCCATTATCAGTTGCATTCACGTAGTCCTAACTAGATGACTGATGCTTTTATTTTACTACATAGTCTCTGCTCTCTGAATTTGTTATAGGAAAAAGGAGGGAAATATGTAAGGGAAGCATTTGGTGATGTGGGAAGGGTGGTTTGTGACTCACAATACTGGGGTGGAGGGGGCAGGAAATGAGTTAAATATGTAGTACAGTAAGTTAGTTTGCTTTTCCCAGCATTGAAATTATTGAGTGGGGTGGTGACTTAGGTACTTGATTTCTCTACTCTTGGATTTACTAGTCAAGAAGGAATATAGTATAAGGAGCAAGGCAGTGTTGGTCTGGGGCAGTAATGCAGTGTATAATTCTGTGACTATGTCACAACCAAGTCAGATTTACATTTAGCTGGCTTTTGTATAGGCTTGTGTATAGTACTGTTTTGTGTCAAATATCACTACAGGATGTTTAATACATAAAACCATGAAATTAGTGTTTATATATTTTGGTACTCGTGCCAGAGTTGAATGTTTTACCTGATGGAGGAAGGGGAGATTGTGACTCTAGGGATAACTTTTAGACGGTCTGGACAACCTCCACAAACAAATCAAACCCAGGGTCAATTCAGTCATAATTATATGCAGTCATCCAATTTCAATTTAGGGTAGTAGGATGTGGATTTGGGGGTGATTCTTAGTGTCAGATAAGGGTTGGATTATTTATAGGGGAAGCTATTCAGTATAAGATGGGTAAGACTAAATTCAAAGTTCTTCCCAGAGAATCAGGTTATGTTACTGAACCAAACTTGGGTCCACTCACCCACAGAACAGCAAAACCAGTTTACTAACACCAGGTTGTGGTGAAGGAAAGTACAGCACTTATTGCAGGTCACCAAGCAAGGAGCACGGGTAGCTCATGCTCAAAAGATTTGAACTCCCTGATGGCTTTCAAGGAAGAGTTTTTTAAAGGTAACATTTGGTGTAAGGGTTGTAGGGGACATGACTTTCTTCTGAGTGGTTGGTGGCGAGGTAACGGGATGGTGTTTTGGGAATCTTAATCATCAACCTTCTGGTTCCAGCTAGTCTGGGGTCTAGTGCTTCTGCTCAGCGTGTAGTCACATCATCCACCTGGGTGGGGGGCTTAGTTCCTGTAGAACAACTCAAACACATGTGTCATATGGTTACATATATCCCTTGAGGAGGAACTAGGACTCTGTTTTATTGCTTCACTATTGTTTCTTGATTGCTTTTCCTTTGTTTCTGCATTCCCTCACTTCCCTAATTAGTAACTGCTTGGTATGCGCTCTGGAATTCAGAGAAGGCCTAGGAGACAAAAGCCTCTTTCTACAAACAAGAAATCGGGGACACAGAGGGCCTTTTGTACCTGGGAGGGCCCTGCAGGGTCCTGCTCTGTTTCAGTTCCACCTTTCCTTTGACACTCCTCAATCCTGAGGGGAACAGGGGTGGGACCAGAAAGAGAAGAAAGTTTTGGATAGAGAGGTTAATCATGAACTTGGCAGAGGAACTCGGGTTTAGAGGGACTCATTTTCAGTTACTATGGATGCAACCAAAAAGCTAGACAAGTCCCTGGACTGGAGGACTGGGCTCTAAGTGAGACAATCCAGAAGCAGAATCCAGTAGGAATTGAATGAGTAGGCCAAGTTCACACGTCAGCTGGACTTCAGAGTTTGAGTTTCAGATGTCCACGTGACCACTCCAGGTTGGAATGGAGGAGACGATGGGGGGTAGAAGGGTATAAATGAAGGGGCAGTTGGGCGCCAACAGACCACGTAGACATTCTAGCCAACTCTGTAAAGGGTAAGAACCTCAGTAAAAAAGATAAGTTTGGAGGTTCTGTCTGGCTCTAGGTACATTGATTCGGTATATGAGGTAGCCATAGATTAGACTATTTCCAAATTTTAATTACTGATCAGCAGAGAGCAAACAGTTTACTCTCATCACATACTTTAGAGCTGGCTGTGCTAAGTCAGCGCTGCAGCCCAAAGTCCCAGTACAGAGCCTACCAATCACACAAAGCTTCATAAATGGTTAAGCAATGAATGTGAGTGGATGAATAAATAAGCAAAGTGTTGGGATGGATGGCCTGGGACGGTGGCAGATAAGGACTGACATCATCCTTCAGGGACCAGCTCAGAATGCCACGTTTTCACTACAGCTTTCACATAGAGTTAATTATTCCTCTCCTCTATTCCTATGGTGATTTATTTATTCTACCTTAATGGCAATTATGAGTCATATTGTAATTACATTCCACCAATCCCTCTCCCTCCTTGACTATGAAATCCTTGACCGTGGGGATTTTTGGTTTGCATCTGTACTGCTACACATAGTATCTGGCACAGACTAGGCACTCAATAAACATTTATCAAGTTGAGTCTAAAGTTTCTAATATACCAGTGTGGTTTGTGAGCCATGCTTTATTCACTAAAATAAGATCACAGAGCTTTGTGATCATGTGACAGTCACATTGCAAAATCAGAGCAGTAACCTCTCCAGTATCAGTATTTTTTTTCCCCTTCCTTCAGATTCTCTCTGGGTATAATTATTTCTTCCTTTGCCTCCTGGAAATTATACATTGGCGGAGGTTGTTAATGTGTGCTGTTTCAGATTTCCCCATAGTTCATGCACTTCTCTGATGAAAAGAAATGAGCTGTCTATGGAATTATTCAGCATTAAGGGACCTTCTGCACTGACACAGATGCTAGAACCACACTGAGAAAACAAAGAATGTGCCCAGAGGCTTAGAAGGACAGGGCAAGAAAAGCATGAAGGGCATGAAGAATGGGGCTCCTCCTCTCTTCTTCCCTGCACTGGGGGCCCCAGAAGTGGCATCACTTTGTACTCCAGTAGTGACATTTTAATTTATAAGCTAAGAATGCACTGATCACCAACTGCAAAAATTGATTTGGTTATTCATCTGACTCAGCTCATGTCAGAGTTTGAAAATAATTATGATAGTGGAGCTGATAGGCAATTACATTTTTGTTCTCTCGCTCTCCAGCTCCTTCCCCCCACCCCCATCCCTTTACCCTTAAGATTATTCTTGTGGGAAGGCAACAGAGGCACAGGACAAGGGAGTAGCTTTTGGAGGAGTGGAATATGGACTCCTACAGCACAGACTATAATAAATAGCATATTGTCTTATCTAGTCCCTTATCTTAATCAAATTTCTTAGCCTCCTATGTAAGATGCAGATGAAAACCAGATGAAAGATGCAGACCCTTTTGTCCCCTTCTTGAAAGTATGAATTAGGAAAAGCACATGCACTGCAAGGCAGATACTGTACCTGGACTCAAGGTGTCTTTACTATATCTATAGATATGGGGTGTCTTTTAAAAAAGATTTTCTCTAAACCATAATGCACAAGGGAGCCTGGGGTAAGAAGAGATTTAGGCAACATCTGTGTTGGGAAACAGGTTCCATGGGAGATTGAAAATAACCCTTGAAATAGTCGTATAAGGAACAGAATAAAGGATTAGAATAAAGAAAGAAGAGTTTTTGCTAGAAGCAATACCTAGCATGTAAACCTAAAATAATGTGGAATATAGAGTTTAAGAGTACATCACAAGGCAAAAAATTACTTTTTAGATGGATTAAGAGACTGATAGATGAATATGGATTTCTTGATCTATTTCTATTTTAAAGGATATTTATTTGTAAACACTAGAAAATGCAATGCTTTTGACCCAGGAGATTGGCTTTTCTGGTCCAAAGCTAGTGAAATCAAAAGTTGGAGGGTGGGGGGTCTACTCAGTCCAGAAAATATTGGGATATCTATATTATTGAAAATGGCTTTTTTCTCGACAATATAAGGAAAACTTTAAACACTCTACCAAAGTTGAAAGTTTAGAATCACATCTCTCTTCTCAGGGAACTTGCGGCTTAACAATTCAGTTTGACTACCTCAAAATTTAAAACAAATGAGAACTTCCCTCAAAAACATTCCCCCAAGGATCCAGGCTTTTCTGTACACTCTCTAACTTCTCTGTAAACCTCCTTTCTACCGCCTGGCCCACTGCAATTTGACACATACACCTTTGGAATGAGTGTCCTGCGTATAGTAAATGTGTCAGATAAGGTTGACTGAATTGATGCCGGAGTGGTGATGTGGAACACGCCTTTGGCTTGAAACTCTACTAGCCAGCAGGGAAATGTCAGGGAATAAACTAGACAAACCTGAAATAAATATTTCAACTGCAGTTTATATTACTCACATTAAACAATGGAGAAGTATTTTGCTTTGTTATTTGTAGATCATGTATAAAGGCCTTTCCAAGAAAAGAAAATAGATGTGTGGGCTCTTGGATCTATAGAGTCAACGCGTACCCTTGGGTCGTCTAGTTCAAAATACAAAAGCAATTGTTTGGACATTTTGGTTTAGTTATATTACTTTATATCTGAGCCTCTTTAATTCCGCGTCACTCTCTTAGATTTGCTCAGAGTTTAAAGCCCCTTTACTCGTTTCTTGCCCTTCTTACCCTGTCTCTGGCCACAGATTATGGTTAAGAGAAGGACTTTAGAATCAGACAGATCTGGGTCAGAATTGTAGCTTTGCTACTTACTACCTGCACTCTTGAGCTCTCTGACCCTCAGTTTCCTCCTCTGCAAAACAGAAATGGCGAAGCTCACTTCACAAGGTGTTTGAAAGAATTAAATAGAATAGAATGGAAAAACTTCTTAGCACAGTGCTTGGCACACAGTAAGTGCTTAATAAATGGTGTAAAATTTGTATTGATTTGTTACTATGGTAGCTTTAACTAAATTTACTCTGCTACCCTACTTTCTGAGTAGAGACTTTAGCTTGTCTCTGGTTCTTTGGGACCATCAGGTTCTCTTCTGTTTGGAACTTCTCTTCTCTTCTCTTTGGGGCTTTTGTTTTAAAAGCACGTAATCTTCTGCAGCCACATCCTCTACCATCACAGCAGATAACTAAAAACCTTCTTCCTGTGGACTCAGAGTCCTTTTTTGGCCTTGAAACACACCAGCTTTCTAGGCACTCTCTCTGCCACTTATCCCATTAACTCTCACCGTAAATTTTCAGGCAAGCTTCCCTGTTATACTCACGCATCATTCCTGCAGCTCTCGGTCTCATCCAGAGATGCTGGTCTAGAGTAGACTGGAGTATCTCTGTGTGAACTCTTTTCTTAGTCAGGCAACACTATGTGCAACATACTGGACCTCCATAATTTCAATACGATCCCTCTTTGTAACACCTACCTAAGGGGGTCCACAATTCTATACCCCTACTTCCAAAACATGTAGACTAACGTTTCCTCTTATACTTCTAGCCTTTGAGGGAAAGCCATACAATTCACACTTTTTGAGGAGGTAATTTATTTCTTTGTTATCTCTCTGCTATGCATTTTGAGATAGCTACCTATCCTCTATACCTCTTAGTTTATATGCCAGCTTTAAACCTATAGGGATTTATTATTTAATAATTACAAAACCTTTACCATGTGTATTAGGCTGGATCCAATACAATCTCAACGTGGAATACTCAAGAGATGGAAAGTTCCATCTTACAAATATCCTGGTCAACAGAAAACCCTTTGTTAAAATGTTCCTGATGCAAATATCTCTAGTGTGTACCTTTCATCTTTTCTATCTTAGAAAACTACCGTTAATGTCACGTGACTTCAGTTCAGGATCTGTCATGCCTAGGGGTCATTTCAATGCCCCAAAATGTGGAAATGTAGTCAATTGAGCTTCATCTGTATCACCTACTATCTTACAAAACCCTGTGGAGAATATTTCTTTTAGCAAATCTCTGGCATTACCTTAATCTTTGTGCAAGATGCGTCTCTCTCTTTAAATTTAAGCACATTGAAACTTCTGGTTCAAAAGATAAATTTGTTTATTTGTTTTTAAGTAATTGATGAAACACTTAAAACTAAATAAAGGTCTGCTTCTGATTTGTAAAATTAACTCTGTTCCTTTAGGTGTTAACATAGTTTTGTATTGTTAGATGCTAAAAAGTTATTTCTTGTTGATATATTTCTTGTTATATTTCTTGTGCTTTCTTGTTATTTCAAGTTGATTCTTGTTATTCATTTTTTCTACCTACCCATTTATCTTTTTAATTCCTGATCACTAGCCAAACTATATACCATAGATTGGCTGATCCAATTCAAATGCCTTGGCTGTATTTTAGGAAAGAAAAATTCATTTTGTGAAAAATAGGTTTGAGGTTGAGAAATTAGTGGTGGTGTGATACAGGAAAAAGAGTAGGATCAAAATGCATAGTAATGCGTATGATATGCTGAAGGGTACAAGGAGCCAGGGAAGATAGTGAGCTGACACCTGTCCCCACCCAGTAGCATCCAGTTTTAGCATTCACTCCTTCATTCACGCTCCCTGGAAGTGTGCAGGCAAGAAGAATTCATGTCATGTTCTCAATTCTTCTCTGGACCCCAGGGTTGCAGCTCTCTGATCTTCTGTCTCACCATGGGATTCTAAGGATTCCAGAAAGAGCTATGCTTCACTTGATCCAGTTCTCTTTTTCAGTCTGGAGCTGGGGCACAGTGGAATTCAGTAAGGGCTAACACCCACTGGCAGTTTGCATGACGCAAGGTACAAACTGAACCCACTGCTGTGGGCACAGCTTTCCATACAAATCAAATCCCCACTCCCCTACATCACCACCAAAGCTAACGTTTAATTGCTAACGTTGCTTAAGGGTCCAAAAACATTCTTTCCTTTTACTGAGGTTCCTCATCGAAATGTTTTTACTTCACTATCCCCTGGATGCGAAGGTGGTGGAGAAAAAGGCTTCTTAAGCGTTCTACAGAGTTTTCGTTTGCGCCGCCTCACGCGATTTGAGTAGTGAGATCTGTATCTTACCTTCCCGGCTGAAGAGTCCTGCAGCACATGTTCACTGCATATGAACAAACCCGCCTCATTCATAACCACTACTAGCTGACAACCTTTGGACTCCTTCCACAGCTTGAAAACTCTTCTATCCCTTGAAAGCATCATGCACTGTGCCACATTATTCTGTGTTTTTATTTCCAAAAAGGACGTATTTTAAACAGATTGTCACTTAAAGGGAAAGCTCACGGAAGCTTTAACAAGTGGCCTAAAATTTAGAAGATATTAAATACTCCTTTCTCTTTTCTGTGGTAGCCATGAGCCAGACTCACGTCCACTAACCATAAGTCTGTTACTTCTCCCCACAGTGTCATGGAGCGAAAATAGTAAATGGAACCCAGGAGACATGGGTTTGGTCCCATCTGTGTCACAACGAAGAGTGTGACTTATGACTAGCTATCACGGGACTGTGCGTAATATAGAAAGGGTATTCTGAGAATGAAACCCCTATACAAATGAAAAGTGTGATTATCACAATCCTTTGAAGATTTTTAGAACAATTTCACTCTTCTGATGGGGCTAGTGTGTGGAATAGCATGATAGATGATGTTCATTTTGCTTATTCCAGCATACATTGAAATCTTTGGGGGCATTATAGCTCTAAAATCTGAATCAATAATGATTGTCTGGAAACCATTAGCCAACAGTATTACTGTTTCCAAGGTATTGCCTAGGAGTGCCAAAGAGCTGACTGTAATAGATAACTTATATACAATTACAACATATAGAAAAGAAAGAAATTGAATTCAATTAAACCTGGAGGGAGAAGCCCATAAGATGTAATCTGATTTAGAATTTTATTTTTTCCTGAGATTTATTCTGTCATACAGTAGGACACCAGTAGATCTACCGTGAGCCAAAGAGGTAAGTGTTACGGCCACATGTACAGGACAGCACTTCTATTCTGCATCTCCTCCTTGAAGTGTCCCTTTTAAGTCTCCGTGTGGTGTCCGATGTTCACTCTCTCACACATGGGGGAGGTGAGGGGATTTGTCTCCTCCAGTCAAGGTCTCTCTGCTGAGAATTGCAACAAGTGGACACATTGCCACTTGCCTATCTTTCAGAAAAATGACTGCTGTGATAGCACAGATGTCCCGAGAGCTTTGCCTTGATGGAAGTGTGTTTTTAATGATATGATTTTGGTACCCAGCCCTCTGTGGATAGCTTGGCATATGTCTTGTTATATTTAAACAGCACTGACTGATAAAGTGGCCGTTAATTGGCAGTGAGTGACTGGGCTGCAGGTCTTTGTTACCCAGCCTTTCAGCTGACTGATCATTAACTAGAAGGAAATGTTTGACCCAGAAAGTCGTTACTGTTATTAAGTGAGAAAAGAAATTAAAATGCTCCAAATTGCTTTTTTATGAATCAGATGAGGATTTAAAAAAAAAAAAAAAACAGAAAAAAAAAGAAAGAAAGAGAAAAGACAGCTTGTGTTACAATGCAGCCAACATCTGTTTACAGCCCCCCTCTTTTCCTGCCTCTTGAAGACCAAATGGTCATGTTTATGGGGGCAGGGATATATTTCCAAAATCCCACTGCTTCATCATCTAGAACCTCACTACTTCGACATTTCAAATCAGAAATTTCAAAAAATCCTTCAATCTTTTCCAGAGAACGCAGTTGCTAAAATTTTTAAAGGAAATCATTTTGTCTGGATGCCATGCACTTTCTTAAACAGGCTTTGAGTAATTTTTTTCTAAATGAAAATGTGACTAAAAGCAGTATGATTGCACACATCTTATTATATAAAATTGTAATAGTATTGTGTATGTGTTTAGAATTAACTTTTTTCATAAGCCATTTGTGTTGTATTGAATTTTGCTGTAAGCCTTAGCACCCACCTTGTGAGAGAAGTGTGAATTCTGATGGGTCTTCTTGACTCATTCTGTGACCTTTGCACTTTGCCTCTCCAGTAATCTCCTCATCGCCCTTCTAATGTAAAAAGAAAATAAAAATGGTCTGATGGGGTGCTGTGAGCCTTGGCAATTAAAACTTCACATGAAAACTGTCTCCTGAGAGAAAATATTGCTCTCCCTTTTAATAAAAAAATACAATTAAGCCCTCCCTCAAACCTCTTGCCTTCAAATGTATTAATATCTTATGTAAAATATGGAAATGGATTCTTGTTTAGTTGAAAAACACCAAAGCAAGTGCAAAAGAACATTTCTACCCATAAATTGCTTTATGAATATTAAATATTCCCCACATTGGCTCTGACTAATAAAAAAAAGAAAATGGAAGGTGTGGTGTGCTCTGTGCTTATTACCGTGTTGATTTAGTCCTGGGTGCAGTTCTAGGCCCTTAGCATTATTGCCTTTTCTCTCTTGGTTGCACAATGCATTGTTTTGGAAATGCCAGTGTTTTACCTACAGGGCTGGGATTCATGGGCTTAGCTTTTACCTCTGAAGACTGGAGAAAGCAATTGAGTTGTTTGGAAATCTCTTTCAATTAGGTTTCAAAGGTACTGGGTTTATTTTTGCACATCTTTTTTTTTTTTTTCCTTCCAGAGATTAGGACTGGACTTTAGAAGACTCTTTTAGCTACTTTAAAAAAAGAAATGTATCCCTGTATCAAATAGGACTAAAGGAAATGTGCTGCAGTGTTTGAAGGCAAGCACATCTGATCTCCAAAGAATCAGAAAATCTCTTCTCTAGTTGTATTTGTAGATACTTTTTGTTATGTTGCCTTTTTTTTTTTTTTTAAACAGGTAAAGCTCAAATGAGCACAGCATGGTCCAGATGGTGTTTAAAGTTGCCCAAGTTTCTTTTATGTAACTTTCTCCTCGAAAGTGTGTTCCAGGTGGGAATCTATTGGGCTGTTAAAACTAACTTTGTTCCTTTTATGTTTCTGTTACACACACACACACACACACACACACACACACACACACACACACACACACATATACAGACCCACACACAGGTGTGAACATGGCCATTCCAAATGTATGGCGTTTCATCACATCCAAGGGGGCTGAAAAGAACTCTGCAGGGCTTTATTAACTGTCTCTCAGGCTAAACATTTTATTCAGTCGGAAGACAGAAGAACTCTGCAGGATGATTTTCAAAACAGAGGGTAGAATTCTTACCTACAGACAGGAATTCTTTGTAAGGTGCCCACCTTCTCACAGGGGCCTTACTTAAGAAGAGGTGGAAACAGGCATTCCATTCATCTCTGAAGTATATACAGTGATGTCCTCATTCAGCTGTGTCCACAGCAGTGAAAATTAGCTTGGTGTAACAGTTTCTTTAAATGCCTGGAACATACATTTTTTCTGAAATTAAACAAATAACATGTGCTAGCATTTGTGTAAAAAGATCACTTTGCCAGTGCACCGTTAGTGTATATTTGATTTGGTTTGTTTGTCAAGAAACAGGTGGGTTTCCCTGGAGTCCCCTGGTTCCACTACCCACCTTTTTCATATTTACCCTGTGCTCCAACCAAACCAAAGCAATCTCTTATTCCCATCCCTTCCTTTCTACTTTCCTGCTTCTACGCATTGATTTGTGCCATTCGCCTGGACGGTCTATTCCCACCTCTGCCCATTAATATCCTATTATCCTGTCAAAGCCAAACCCAAAGACCAACATCTCCATGAATTCCTCTCTGCCATTCCAGCCAGCATTTATTACTCGCCCCTCAGAGCCCTTTTTCTTTCTTTTTACTATTATTTAAGGATATTTATCCCAGACACTTAACCACTTTATTATAAGCTTCTTGAAGACTGAAGTCACTTCAGATGTCTTTTTGTTTCCCTCAAAGTGTTAGCCAGAAAAGAGCTGTTGAATGAGTGAATGGTGAGAGAACCTCCCGGGCACAGCTGGGAATACCCTTGGATATCACTGCGCAGAATTTTTCTCAATCCAAAGGCATTGGTTCCTAGACAAATTCAGTGCATCACCTTGGCATCCTAAGCGTCATCTGCTAAACAATCTAGTTAACGCTGTTAAAAATTATTGAAACACTTTGGTACTACTTGGTAAACAGCCACTACCTCAAGACCCCAGATGACCTCTACTTCGCCACCCGCATCCCTCCCAGCAGGACTCTCTTCTGCCCACACCACAAAGCAGATGGAGGCCTGGGGCAGCCGAAGCTCCAGAGCTATGGCCACTGTCTGTTCTGATGGATTAGTTCTCCTGCTGCACTCATTGTTAAATACTGACAGTTAAATTTAATATTACCCCTGCCAATATTGTTATAACCAGTGTGACACCCACAGAAGACATTTAAAGGCACATATTGTTTACGGAGTTATGTCTAATCTTCATTTCAGCAGAGAAGAAATGAGTGCTCTGAATAAGGACTGGGGATCCTTGAGCATTTTCCCAGTTTGGCTACAAAAGTTAATGAAATTGGGGCCCAAGCTTAAAATACAGCTAGAGCTATAGATATATCCTATGATATAAATATAGAGATAAACTTGTTTCATTGAGGAGTAACTAGGGAATTAGATTCCATTTGGACCTCTAGGTGGTGAACAATTGGAAGCGTATTAAAACTATTTTAAATACAAGCATTTATTGCTTTTGCCTATAAGATACCACTTATGTGGGAAAGAGTCCAGTCCAGTGCGTTCCTGGGTATACAGCCTATGAAGATATTTAAAACCTAAACTGTATTTATTCTGCATTTAAAGATGTTTAGAGACTGCCTTGTGTGTTAATGTGTGCTCTGCGACTAGCACTGCTTAAATGCTCTCGCCCTGCACGCATTGATGTGCACATGGAGGGGAAGGAGAGCAAGGAATGAGAAACTGTGCTAACTGCTCAATGTTCAAGTAAGATTTATCTAAGAAAGAACAGTCTGGTGCATTAAGGTGAATATTCAAAGACAGATGTTTATCTTAATGGACTCAGAGGTACTTACAACCAGCACAATTGCTGCAGTCATTTTACAAGGCATTTATTCCGAGCGATTACGCTTACTCTTTCTTTCATATAAAGAATTCTACTTAATGGTTTAAGTGACACCAGGACTAGTGTGGCCAGAGAACCATAGCTTGGTTTTTTTTCTGGGCTCTGCTCAGCCAATCCTATTTGGAATGATAAGAAGCAAGACCCAAATCTCTTTGGGGGGCACTTGTTGGACTTTTTGCAAAACCTGGTCTATTAAAATTTTAAGCTGTCCCAATTTCCAGAATATTACATGATATTTGACTTACTTTAAACCTATAGTCCTTCAAATAAGGAATTGACTCCCTGGGACATGGTTGTACGATTGCAAGATGAATCGTTTATGGGTTTGTCTGGACCAATGAGACATTTTGTATCTTGAAAGCCAATATACTCTTCCAGAGCAACCCCTGTTATTGACAAACAACTTATAAAGGTATTCCTGCCCCTGACACTTCCAAAGGTCAGAATTAATGATAATTTGACAAGGATGGGGAGTAGTTCCCTCCTCCAACCCTATTCCTCTTTTCAAACATGACTCCTGGCTTGCCCAATTCTGCTTAAATCAACACACATTCCCTGAGCATCTCCTGTCCATTTAAATATCTGTTGTGCACCTAAGCTCTCGTCCAGCGCTGTAATAGTCCTGTGGGTGATTTCAAACCAATAATAAATAATGTCATAATATTAACAACACATCACAAAACAGTACCATCTCTGAGTCACTGATATCCATTTCAACCCACATAATAATGGCATGAGGTAGATGTCATCTCAGATTTATAGAAGAGGAAACTGGAAGACAGAGCTCTTGTGATCGCCCTCGGCTTCCACCCCAGGGGCAGAGCCCGTGCTTTCTGACCCCCAAACACAACACTTTCCTTGATATTATAGCTGGCTATAGCGGACACTCCTTCCCTCCCTCCAGTAGCAATTAAGTAGAAGGGAAAGATGTAAGCCAGATATGTATTATAAGTCAGAATATAAAAAGCATGTTCCATGAGATTTGAAGAAAGGACTGACTTAGCATGTTAGAATATTTCATTTTTCAGCCATAGGATCAGGAAAAAGCAGCATGAAAAATGAATTTGAGTTGGGCCCTAAAGAAGGATATATAGAATTTTACCAAGTTTAAGTGGAATGAAATGCAAATAGAGCTGGGTAAGGAGTTATATAAGCCAGAACATTGTCAGGACCTTATCAGGCCTGTTCAAGACATGGCAAACGTTTATTTAATAGTCAGAATGTGGAGGTGTTCGTGGTGCGAATGGTAGTGAAATATAGTGCTGCAAAGTTAACATTGGAGACCAGAGGTGGAGGATCTTGAATTAAAAAAATAATTAAAATTAAGTCTAGACTTTATTTGATAAGCAGTGGGATAAATCTGGACCAGGAGAGTGGCACATTGAAAGCTTTGTTTTTATTCTAGTGACATGTTCTAGGGTTTATTGAAGAGACAGAAGCAAGGGAGGCTGATTAGAGAATCTCAGGATCCATCCAGGTAAGCAGCCGGGACCGTAGAAATGAAAAACAGAGCGACATTTTATTAGAGATGGGCTTCACTGGACTTGGTGCCAGGAGGTGTGATGCTGAGTAAGGAGGACTCAAAGATGACCCTAAGGGTTAAAAGGCAGCAGTGAGGGCTTCCCTAGTGGCGCAGTGGTTGAGAGTCCGCCTGCCGATGCAGGGGTCACGGGTTCGTGCCCCGATCCGGGAAGATCCCACATGCCGCGGAGCGGCTGGGCCCGTGAGCCATGGCCGCTGAGCCTGCGCATCGAGAGCCTGTGCTCCGCAACGGGAGAGGCCGCAACAGTGAGAGGCCTGCGTACCTCAACAAAACAAAACAAAAAAAAAAGGCAGCAGTGAGAGAAGATGATCAATTCAGTCCGGGTGACGTTGATTGCAGATACAAGATATTCGATTGAAAATATTCTCCCTTACTAAGGTAAAAATATTTCTCCTTGCTTACCCAACTCCAAAATGATCTCTCCTCTTTCGAATTCCTTTCGGAATCTCATCGGGTCACAAAATTGGCATATCGAAGAGCACCGGAATTACTGTGGAGCTCCCCAAGTCCCACTCTGGATATTATTAAAGTGTGAGTGATGTGCACCAAAGGCAGAGACCCCTCACACAGTGCTTTGCATCATCTCTGTCTCTGGCTGCTCTGTATGGATTGCGCTCTCCGTTATGACTGTGTTCAACCTCTAATAACAGAACATATGACCTGCAGTGACTAAAGAGGAGATACATCTACTCAGTTAAGAAGAATTCTGGAGTCTGGAAAGGAGAAAACTGCTTGTTTGGACTCATATCATACATTTGACAGTATCTAAGTCAGCTTCTCAAGTCTTTTAGCCTTTCTCTCACACTTGGCACCTTATGGGCACAAGATGGCTGCTGCAGCTCCAAATATCCCATCCAAATCCAAGGAAGAAGGGAAAGCAGTTGAACCAAACAAGTCATCCTCTTTTATTAGGAATAGAATAAGCATTTCTAGAACCCTTAGAAGACTTCCTTAATCATCATTTTGTCTGGATAAATGCCACATGGCCACCTCTACTTGCAAAGAAGGCTTGGTTAGCCTGGACACATTGCCAGCCCTAGCAGGGAGGAAGATTAGGAGGGGTGTTAATAATGTCTCCAATACTTGCCTTTCATGCTGCACCGTAAACACTGAAGGCAGGGACCACGTCCCTCGGGCCCTGCTCCCACGTTGCGCCATGGACTTCTCCCCACCAGGCACTTTGCTGCACATATAAGGGTCTGGAATGGGAAGTGTTTGAGGAATCAGTCCTTGCCTAGTGTGCTAACACCTCCCTCCTTTTGTGTTTTGGTTGCTCTGAGCAGCCTTAGGAAAGGCATGTAGGAGCTTCTGGATAAATGTTAGAGAAACTCTTTTTCAGTATCTCAGAAGGAAGGAAGGCAGGGAGGGAGGAAGGAAGGAAGGAAAGAGAAGGGAGAAGGGAAGGGAAAGAGAGGGAGGGAGGGAAAGAAAGAAAAGGAGGGAGGGAGGGAAGGAAAAAGAAAAGAAAAGAAAAAGACTCCATGCTGAGAGGAAATCTTTTCTCTTGTAAAAATAGAATAGGGCTCAAGTGCATTCTTCAGTAATGAATGCATGAAAAGAAGCTTCTTAAATTATGAATGTGGCTTCTCTTATTTATTGCCCAGTAATCCTGTTTTATGGATTTCTGTTTATTTCCAATCACCTAGAATGAGACGCTGTGTTGCTTAGAGGTCTTGATCCCTAAAAGATTGTCATTAAACTACTCTGCTGTATTTAGTTGTTTATTTTTTGCTCAAAGTGATTGAATCAATACAAATACAAACAAAACACTTTTTTCCGTTGCTCCCTAGAAGACTAGGGGAAAGAAAAGCTAAATAAAGATGCTCCAATTAAAAAAAAGTCCCATCGAATGACATATCGATTTCTTTCAAAGAGGCAGAGTGTAAGTTAAAAATATTCTTCTGACACAGTTTTTAAAGATGTCACTGACTCAGCAGAGTGGGTACTTATCCACTTTCTCTTCCTAGAGGGCCAGTTGGGAAGGGCAGCCCACTTTTCCCAAGATCAGCCGGCTCTCCAGGATCTCAGAGGGGAGTGTGTCTCACAGTCAGTGCTGGCAAAGCTCCGTGGTTCTGTCTGACCCGTTCTCAGCTCTGGTTTTGCTATCCACCACTACCTCTGTGTACGTTTTAAGACATGGTAAAATTTTTCAGAAAATTACGCTGTCATGATTCTTTTTTTAAAGTGTTTGTGTTGAAACTCTTCTCAGAATTGGGAAGATGAAAACGTGGGAATAACCAAGGCCCAGGGCCTTATTATGGGATCTTCCCCAGAATGTTATTAAACACTGGTCTAGGCAGCTCTGGAGGAGAGGGGGGCTGGAGGCAGGGGCAGTAGAAGAGCCATCTAGGAAAGAGTTCTTTCTCGAAAAGGACTCTGGAGAAAATCAGTCTAGTTATACCCCACAGTCAGGAGGCCAAGAGTGAAGGCACAAGGGACCCAGTTGTAGGAGCATAAACTATTTGTCATAATCTGAGTTTCTGAAAACCACATCGGACCCCTCTGGACTGTTCAAAAACATTTTGCAAACTCCTTCGCATTTTCCCTCTCAGGCGCAGCTTCGAAATCCACAGGAACCAGTGTAAAATAAGAAAGAAGGAAGAAATATTAGGGGATGAATTCAAATAAATACGTTTGATTCATTTTACCCCCGTACATGATGGGTCCACAGAATCTTGGGCTCGTGGGGCATCAGAAACTCTATATGTAGATGGGGTGGCCAGGAACAGGGGTGGACACACACATTGCATGCATCTCCTTTGCTTATGCACGTACCCCCTTGTCTCATTTCCTTTACTTACAAAACACAAATTCCAGAATAAAATGATTCGGAATTTCAAGATGGTGGGAGCAGGGCGTTAAACCAAGCACAAGGTCCTTGTGAGCACAGAACGCTGTGTGATGACATAGGTCTCAGGCCTGGGATGACACCTGCTATATTTCCAACACCCACTTTACCAGTAAATGGATGCTGTTGCTTATAAACTAAAACCCGAAAAAGTTGTTAGCTTTGCTGTCCATTGGAAATGAGAGATGAGTAGTCTTTTCGCTTCCTGTATAGAGGTCGTCTTGTGTTTGGTTTTGTAAATCGTTACATGGGGTTATCCATTTATCCATTTAAGGCTGGTTGCAGCCTAGGAATGAGGACGTGACTTCTGGAGGGCAACTGGGTCCATCTGGCTTCCTGAATTTCTCATGCAATGGCACCTAAAGACTTTCTCTAACTTGAGACTTATAATACAAATCAAAAAGCTGTGTTTGAATCTGTCCTCCCGTCTTTCTCTGTGGGAGATTGGTATTGTTTTCAAGACATGAGCAACCAGGGATAAATTTTCATTGCAAAGCCAAACTCCTTTGCATTTTCCCTCTCTTGGGGTTTGATATCAGGCTCTTCAGTTGACCCTCATCTTTCTTTCACAGGTTTGACTCAGGCTTACTTGCTTTAACAATTGCTGTTGCTCTGACACCCATATCTGACTTTTCCAATATTACATTACATGGCTGAGTGGGAAATACTCTTCAGAGTAATAAGGAATAGGCGACCTTGTCTCTTTTTACTCGTATTTTACATTCAGTCCATTGCATTTGATTGTTCTGGGTTAAGTTTTCTGTGCCACATACTAAGTTCTGGGTTCTGCTGATACGCTCTTCCCTCTCGTGTTCACTCTATGTCGTCTTGAGCTTGAATTTCTTTCTTAGTTTCTTGTTCACTAAGCATGAAATTCCATCATGCTTAGTTCTGCAAGGTAACCATTCTCAACTCTTTTCTGCACCGACGGACCTGACGGATATTCACGTGCATTGCACACTCTTCGGTGTAAGTGGCCTACCTTCGACAAAATAAAGACGAGGTTCTGTTTGAGTCCCAGCATTTGGCTGTTGCCCCACTCCTTTCTCCCTTGCTCAGCTAGCAAGCCTCAGTTCATCATGAGACCAAAGACTGAGAGCCACTGCTATTTGCTCTGGACTGAACGGCTGCGTTCATCTTTTTTCAGAATTGCTGACCAAAATCCAGGACTGGCTTTATCCTGCGACTCCTTCTTCTCCTCTAATGTTGGAGCTTATTAAGTCTTCTAAGCTGTGCTCTCAACCTGCCAGGAAGGGCTGTTTCTCCTGTGTCCAGTGATAAGGTTAAACTCAAAAAAGAGGACCAAGAGATCATTTCACAAAGAAATATGACTCTATTTTTCCTAGTTGTTTTTTTTTTCCCCCCAAAACCCATTCCTTCTTTCTGAACTATAGAGCAAGAAAGAACATGGAGAAATGAATCGTATCAACAAAACACACTGATGCGCTCCAGGATGCGGACTATTCAGAATTTCAGCATCCACTGACTGATACCCACACCACTATTTGTGGATCACATTAATATTTGGCCTTGGTCACTCGCCCTCTAAAAACAGAGGCTTGATTTCAGTATTATCATTGGAATAAAGGGCTCACTTAGAAAGCAACTCCCAACTCAAAAAAAAAAAAAAAGAAAGAAAGAAAGAAAAAGAAAAGAAAAGGAAGACAAGGACAAGGGGGCGAGAAGGTGAGCAAGCCAGAAAAGTAGGTTAGGTCATTGGAGCTTGAGCTAAACTGGCATTCCCTTGTCATGGTTAGATCCTCAGTACTCAAAACAAGGTTTGCGGTGAAAACCAGAAGCGTTTACAGAGGGAACACAGCCAAGCCTTTCAGATTAGCGGTCCCGGAGAGGGCTGCACCAATAAGAAAAGCAGCCGTTAAAGCCAGACCTTTGTGTGTATATAACCAATAGGCTTCTGATCTAGATTCTTGGAGATGGTGTGTGGTTGGGTGGGCGTTTTGGGGTTTTTTTTAATTAATTAATTTATTTTTTCCTGCCTTCTAAATAATATGTAATTTCTCCAGGCCAAGGAATAAATTGAAAGGATTTAGAGGGATTTGCTTATCAGTGGAACACCACTAGCATTACATTCCTCCTGCTTTTGGGAAGGTACATTGAAGTTTGGTTAATCTTCTGTGGTTCAATACTCCTCTTCCCTATGTCAGGCTGCCTTGAACAACAGACAGATTAATCCCCCTTCTACCCACTCTCTTCTCCTTCCTCCCTCCCCCCTCTCTTGATCCACCCTTCCTTTTTTGAGCAGATGGAAGAAAACTCTTAAAACTGGAAAGAAAAGAAAAAAAAAAGATGCTGTACCACATTTATTTATATAATCCTACAGGGCTTCAAAGATAGAAATAAAGGACTCCAATCCTTGGCACAAAATTTGGCTAAGCTTAGCTTGGTTTTTCTACTGTTAATTAAATCTTGAGTCGACAAAGGGATTTCCTTAAAGGTTAATTCATTAGCAAAAGTTATTATAAATCATGTCACTCTTTATCCTGCTCCAGTATATGTGGAGTAGGAAAAAAGGAACAATGTGGAGGCTATTGACAGTGGGCAGAGTTTAAAGAGAAGCTGGTGATACTATTCGCTTGGATTCCTATACAATCTACTGTCTTTAATGACAGAGGGTAATCAATAATTTACAGTGGGTACCACTTACGAACCTCACATTAATTGTAAGTTTTTGTAGCTGATGGTTTAGCATCACTCAGTGCTTTCTAATTCGGCCTGGCTCAAATCCTAGTAGCATGTAAACTCCAGGACAAGGCCTGGCTCTATCTAGCCCTCAGCAGAGTGACTGACACACGATAGGCTGTTAGTAAACATTTTTTGAGGGAAGACTGATTGAATAAGTAAATACATGCATCCATAAAATCATATATCCAGAAAAATGGGAATTTGTTTTTTTGTTTGCTCTTAATTTTTTTTTTTTTTTTTTGCAATACGCGGACCTCTCACTGCTGTGGCCTCTCCCGTTGCGGAGCACAGGCTCCGGACGCGCAGGCTCAGTGGCCGTGGCTCATGCGCCCAGCCGCTCCGCGGCATGTGGGATCTTCCCGGACTGGGGCACGAACCCACGTCCCCTGCATCGGCAGGCGGACTCTCAACCACTGCGCCACCAGGGTAGCCCTGCTCTTATTTTTTATGTTCAGTTTTCTGATAAAGCTCTGTTCCAATTAACTAATTTTGGTCATGCCGAATGCAATGTCTGTAGCCCAGGGCAATTCTCTTCAAACCGCATTCCAAGGAAATACGAGCCAAGTAAAATATGTGGGTTGCCGCGTCTCATCTGGCAAGTGGTCGTCTCCAGGTAGAGAGTAGAGAGGAAAGTAATGTCTTGAAAAACCACGATGACTTGAACTCCAGAAGACTTTTTAAAAATTCAGTGTTGTTCCAGTAAAGATACTTAGGCGCATCGAGGTGGACGAAAGGGGAACTCAGAAAGCATCTTAAGCAGGCTGGAACTTTGTCCCTTTGTTTCCATTGTTCAGAACCCGTCTCGTGATACGCCTCCGTCTTTTACACTTGAGTATGACAAGTTCAAATCGTTTATTTCATTGTCTCATAATGGAGTTGGTTGGTTCTTTTGAAGATGACTATGAAGAGGAGGTTCAGAATAAAATGAGGGTATAGGTAGTCATACTCATACAACCTTACCGTGCTTTAAGGTTGTGTCTGGATTGGGCTTGAACTGGGTGTTGTGGTGGGGTTGCTGGGGAAGAAGGGAGGGATGAGATGATCCCTTCTAACAAGCTTGCTGAAGCTCCAGGTTTTCCTACCTTTTGCTCAGTCTAAAAATCATCCAGTAGTTTGTGTGGCGGGGGGGAGGGGGGCGGCGGGGAGGAGGGATCTGTTAGCATGGATCAAAGACTGGACTATGCAATGGTAACAGTTTGATAAAGTCTTAACAAATAAATTTAAATTGAGATGGCAAACTTCTCAAATCTCATTAAAGATTATTTATTGATCTAGAGTCTATGTACTTTAATTAAAAGTATCTCAGACATCTGTTTTTTTTTAAAATAGAGAATAAATACTCATAATGAAGCTGAATGAGACCATCCCTCATATGAGATACTTAACTCCAGCTCTATCTCAGAATGGAAGTTTAGAGACAGAAAACTAAAACACCAAGCATTTGAAGGAATTTAATTCTTTTCAGCATGAAGCAGCTGCAGAGATGTATGGCTGTTTTCTGTGGGACTTCAGAGTACTTACGGGCCTTTCTCCTTTCCTTTTTCACTGGAAGAAAGGCGATCATCATTCTTGAGTGTGTTATTTATAATTTCATAAAGCTGTTCTGTGGCAGGACTTATTTTATCTGCTGCTTAATCTCGGTCAAATAACCGTGCTTCCAAGGAGCTGGGTGGAAAAAAAAAGATCATCCCCCCAAATGATTAGCCTATTCTCAGTATAAGATAAAGGGCTAAAGGTTGGAAGTTTGAAGTCACAAATCGGCATCTGGGCAGTAAGAAGGGGACATGGTGAAACTCTCTTAAGCGGTTCTGACCACGGAAGCAGATATTTTTCTCAATGCTGAATAACGGATAACGATGAAGAATGGTGTAGAACCATCCCTGTACTGAGATGAGGTAGAGCCCTTCAGAGTAAATAATTAGAAGCGGGTGATTATGGAAACAATAACTCACTGGAGGAAAATGAGAAGCCAGGTTTGTAAAACTGAGGGAATTAGAAGGTAAACATATCTATAAATTTACTTGGGTGGACAGAGTTTTGAGCTTTCTTCTGTCCCAGTTCATTCTAATTTCAATAAACACTGGTAGGGGTAAAAAAAGAATATAAATGCAATAAAAAATCTTTCAGGAAAGGAATAAAGAGGGCTCCTGCCAGAGAGAGATTTTATTGAAAATTATTATAATACCTATCTTTAGTTTTATGAGTCCTAATACAGAACCAAGTAATTTCAACATGTGGATTAATAATATGAGATACATATTTTAAAATAGGGTAGTATGAATTATTATTTTTAGTATAGGACTTGGCTAATATATAGGGACAGGAGAATATTTTCCTCCCCTTGAGGAGGCAAGGAAAGGTCTTTCATCGGCACTGTGGAGGGAATGGCGCAGTCAGACCCATGCACTGTGTTCTGAAACCACGTGTATTATTAGCTCCCTAAGGAAATGTGATGGGTGACACTGGTGAGATGTGGGGAGGGGAAGAA
Organism: Neophocaena asiaeorientalis asiaeorientalis; assembly: GCF_003031525.2. NCBI lineage: Eukaryota > Metazoa > Chordata > Mammalia > Artiodactyla > Phocoenidae > Neophocaena > Neophocaena asiaeorientalis. The sequence goes on along the minus strand of NW_020172456.1, from coordinate 464,996 downwards.
GGAGAGGAGTCTGATAGGGCAGGATATTAAATCCATGCTCATTATCCAGGTTTGCAAGAACAACACGATAACTCGAGGAGCTGTCATACTGTCATTCTAGTACATCTCTTCACTCCAGTCATCCCATACTACTTGTGGGTATACAAATAAGCTGTGCTTTCTCATATCTCTGAGCCTTTACAAAGACTGTCGATTTCACCTAGGATGCCCTTTTCCTTCTCAAAGCTCTCAGCGTTCCCCTGCTTCACTACTGCCTGTCCCTGAGGGCTCATTTTCCACATGCCCCTCTGCCTAGGAGCTCTCTCTGCTCCCTTGCTATATGCTCCCTTATCACCTTATGCTTACTCTCGTCATAGCATTCAGTTTACTGTGTCAAGTTTGTCTGTTGACCAGTCTCTTCAGAGACTGTGAATTCCCAGCACAAAAGAACTGTTTTTATCTATCACTTTATCCCTCCTGACGGTTACAAGGCTGGACACATAGGCATTCAATAAATATTTATTATGCATGAATGAATGAACAAAGCACCTTGATGATATAGTTCCATATCACTGATGGTTGACTTAGTCACTTAGCCACTAAGAAACTGGTTGGGGAGTGGTTATGGGTCTTCTATTCTTCATTGAATGACTTGTAGATAGTGTTGGTATTTGACATATGGGAACCACAGTATGTAAACACTTTAAGCTTAGCCATTAGGAATCGTGAGACCTTCAGACAATCATTGTGAGGGGAAAAAAGTTAAGATGACATGGAAGGCAGCTTGATGAACATTCCTCACATAACTATATGAACAGAGAAATCTCCTAAGGCAATACTGCTACTCGAAGGAGCGTGGGTGGTGAACAGTTAAAACAGCAGATGTCACTACAAATGTCTGTACCCTTGGTTATTATGAGTTCTGAAAGAGTTAATATGTGATCACTGCTTAGCACAAAGGCTGAATATAGCAAGTGTTTAATGAGTGGTAAATTAGTAGGCATAATTCTAGAGTTCAAATACCTTTTTCCTCTCAAAAGTACTAACTGCTCTTCTGTCTAAGGAATTATGAGTAATAATGAAAAATGGTTGTGATTGTAAGAAGATACATACACACACTCACAAACACACACACACAGACGCACACACACACACACACAGAGCCTAGGGCTCCTGCATTTTATTTAAGGAAAAAAGTCCATAGATCCATTCTTCTCATGATAATTGTACCCCAAGTCTATGAGATACTGCAGTAGTGAAGCTTACTCCACTAGTCATAGGAACCAATAATCAGGGAAGTGTGCCTTTTCTTCCAAGGGTCAGAGTCAGACCCTGCATTTGCTTGAAATTGGGAAAGGACACAGACAAGAAAAATTTAAAAGCTACTAAAAGAAAGCCTTGGGTTTTCTGAGAGTAATTTTGGATCAAATAATCATTACTTCAGGATATGATCCTAAGTGTATATCCGAAAACCTTGGTTTGTAATTTTTGTTGTTGTGTTTAGGTGGCAAGGACAGAAGTCATTTTTTAAAAATCCCTAAAAATAGTGATCTGAATCCTGAGCCCTTTGCAAATCAAAGCTTCCTGCTCCTGGCAGAGAAAGCATTTCTGAAACTACAGTGTTTTGTGGCAGGTGTGGCTGTGTTAGATGCCAGGTTCTCCAGATAAACGTTGTTTACCGTGTTGGGCCAGGAGAGGATTGAGATGTGTGTAATTGCTTTGGCAGTTTCATTGGCTGAATCTGTAAATGGTGATGGAGAAGTCTGAGGGACAGAAAGGAAGGGGCGGAATTCACAGAAGACCACACACAATGTTTGGATCCACAGCCACTGGAAACGGATCTTCCAATGGCTTTTTAAGCTCTCTTGGCATCTGCATGAGTATATTTTTCTTTGTCTCTCTTCATGGCAGATCCAACCAGAAATGGTGTTTGTACCATTAAATGGAGGTAAGGAATTATCGGCAATGAAGAGCAGTTCTAATGGGGGATAAATCATTAAAGACAGAGTGCATAGGCAGATAGCACATCTGTTTAAATTAGGAGTGGCTCCCAGGCTCGACATTCCTGTTATTGATTGATTGATTGATTGATTGAATTAGTTAGCTAGTTTTAGCTCATATTTAATGAGCATGTATCATATGCCAAGAACAGAGCTTCACTTTTAACAGTACACTTAAATCACATGCTCAGTCGATAACAAATCACTCTGTTTATCCCAATTTACAGATGAAAATAATTGAGGCCCGGAGAGGGGAAGTAACTGGCCTCCCCAGGTCACAGACTGTACGTTTAGGAGCTGGGATTCATAGCTGTGCTGTCTAGAGCCCAATCTTAACCACACTCTCTAGACTGTCTGTCATCTCATCTTCTTTGAGTCTAGTCACCATTTATAGGAGCTACTGGCAAAATGTGTTTCCGTTGCCTGGGAGGAAACTTGTTCTCATCCATACTCATATTAAAAAAGAATAATCTCTGGGAAGTGAGGCACAAGGAGTGAGAACATGGGTGAGCATATGTTTGGGGCCTGCCAGGGGGATTAGGAGCCCACTTTGGGGACAGAAGTGGAGGTGGTTATGGGGGAGGGGAGTGGGGCTGGGGACAGTGTCACTCAAACCACAGGGACGAGAACCTGTGAGGTATTAGAGGAGGCGGGGGAAGCTGAGGGGAAAATAGGAAATATCCTTTCCACCACAGAGCCTAGTACTTACCTTAAAAAAGACAAAAAACCGAAAACAAAAACAAACAAACAAAAACCTTACCTTGTTTCTTTAGCCAATAAAAGTTAAGATAATTCTAAGGATTAAGTAAAATCTTAATTCTCTTAAAAATTAAGATACTTTTTGGTATTAAGTTAAAGATTCCACTAATATGTTAATGCCTCTTTTGGTTTCTATTAGAGTTATGCATTGTTTTTATACATTTGCTCAGTGACCTTTTTAAACTTTATTGCCTGGCCTTCAGTTCTTGAGACAAGCTCACTAGATTTTCATTAACTTACCAGTTTTCTAGGGATCAAAGCTAGTTAAGTCCTATATGGGCCATTCTGTAAGGTCCTTGTAATCAAGTCACTGACAATTAATTTTCACTTGATTACATTTTAGAAATGTATTCTCAACCTCTTTTTCATTACCAGCCTCTAAGAAGACTTTTAGACCTTTTCCTAATTGTCCTTCTTCATAAAATTTTAACACCAGATATGCTGTATATTCATTTTAGTACTGTGGCTCTTGGCTGATCACAAGCCATTTTCATATCTAAGATCCTCCCCCTTTTGCCCAAAACAATTATTGCTGGCTGGGGGAGGGGCATGGGTGGATATCATCCCCATAGAAAATGCATGCTTTAGAACAATCAAACAATAATTGTGGCCCTTCCCAAAATGGTGTTTGCCTCTTCTAATTGCTTCTGCCTTTACACAGTTAATATTTATTCTCTTATCACCTCCCTTCCCTTAATGAGCGGAAGTGGACCCGTACTGGGCCCCATCATAGCAGGAAACTCCAAGAGAGTGAGCTCATGATCTCTCTAACGCGAATAATGGTGCTCCAGGATACAGCTGCCAGCATCAGTTGTGGAAATGAAATGCACATTTCAGTAGTGTCTAGTTGACAATAAAAATAGTATGTTTGAAAAATCTTTTTCTGTTGACTTTAAGGAGAAGCAGAGGTAGAAGTATCTCCCTGACAGGTATTGAATAAAGATCAATTACGTGGTTTAAGTCACCTCTCTGCCACTGTTAATTAAGCAAAATCCATTACCTAATGTGGTTTTTCTACTGTTCTTTGCTGTGTCCAGCAATTCTGTGCCTACTATGTCTGTTTCAAGAAGGATGTTGTCTGGAAACACTAAGCATATGGGTTGTCATGTGTATTCATTTGCTAGGGCTGCCATAACAAAGTACCACAGACAGGGTGGCTTAAACAACAGAAATGTATTTTCTCACAGTTCTAGAAGCTAGAATTCCGAGGTCAAGATGTCAGGGGTGTTGGTTTCTTCCGAGGCCTCTCCCCCTAGCTTGTAGATGGCTATCTTCTCCCTGTGCCTTCACATGGCCTTCCCTATGTGTGTGTGTGTGTGTGTGTGTGTGTGTGTGTGTATGTGTGTCATAATCTCATCTTTTTGTAAGGACAACAGTCATGTTGGAATTACTTACCCAAATGACCTCATTTTAACTTCATTACCTCTTCAAAGACCCCATCTCCACATACCAGTCACATTCTGAGGTACTAGGGGGTTAGAACTGCAACATATGAATTTGGGAGGGGGCACAGTTCAGTCCATAACATCGTGTAAGGAGGGGTATAAAGAAGCCTATGGGAGCTACAGATACAGACTTTGACTAAGATGTATCTATTCAAATCTTCACTATGTTTTTTTTACTAGCTGTGGGTCCTTTAGCAACTTGCTTAACCTCTCTGAACTTCAGTTCCCTTTAAAAGTGTAATAATTATCCCTGTCCCAAAGGACCATTGTGAGAATTGTGTCTAATTAATTAGTAATAACTACAACTAATAAGCATATATACATGTCTAGCACAGCATCTGACTTGTAATTGCTTTTCCTCTTGAATATGGATTCAGGCTTCAATGCTTTGGGAATAATAAGACCGGCAAGTCAGTTGATATTATTAACATCAGGAAGGAGAAATCAATGAGCATTTGTTGAACAACTGCTATACATTGAGTACTCTTACGCACAGAGTAGGACAAAAGTTTGGTTTTTAGACAAGATCTGTAGCTTAATAATTGAGGGAATGACTGAAAGAGTGTTTATTGTGCATGTAGAATGTACCAGGTACAGAAAGTACTTTTCTCGCCTACTGTGTAGCAAGGGGCCTTCTTACTGCCCACACCCACAGTCCCCTATATTTCTTGCAGCAGCAGATTCCCTGGCATTGGGGAATTTCTGCAGGATTCAATAGAGAAAAAAATGGTCTCAAATTGAATTACTTTTGTTGCAATCAAAATTTTTTCTGCTGTCTTCAGAAACAGCCTTACCTGTGTCTAGAGGCTGCCTTGTAGTGTCTGTCTGCTGGTCAACGTTACTAATTCAACTAACTGCAGCAGTTACGTGAAGAATCGCCGATAGTGAGAGAAGCCATTATGCTATTCCCGAACAGACTGCGTTCCACCGTGTTCATTCATTATGCCAGCCTGTAGATTCACGACCACCAAATCATACACTTGAGACTGCACACCATATGTGTTGAAACCCTCTCCAAGCTGCAGGGTAGTTCTTCTGCGCTGGCTTGCTCCCTTGTATTGCCACCATTTGCAATAGCCCTTCTCCTGCCCTTCTGAGTCTCAAAATTGAAATTAAAGTCAGGATAGAGTCAGGCTGCACAATGTGATCTACAGGGATAGGATAGCCTTCAGCCTCCTCAGGCCACCTTGGGGCACTCAGCTTTACATAGACCCACACAGCTCTGGACCCAGAGCCATTCAAAGCTACACAGCAGTTAACGTTCTCTACCCTACAGCATACCCTCTTTAGAGGAGAGAGACAGCAATGTTGATGGAGGCAGGACACAGTGATAAGTCTTTGATGCTTTTGCTCATTGGTTTCCTTATCTCTCTCTCTCTCTCCTCTCTCTTCCCCCTACCTCATTATGTTTTCTTTGACATGTGCAGCCAACGTCAGATGACCTTGTTTCATCTGCCGAATGTTCAAGCGATGACGAAGACTTCGTTGAATGTGAGCCGAGTACAGGTAGGTTAGGTCAGTCTTGTTTTGCTTGCTTTATTTTTTCATTTGCAAAAAACAATACATACGTATATGTGAATATACATGTGTTTTATATATATATATATTATAGTGTGTTAATGTGTGTATTTCCTGTATCTATATATGTATATAAATACATATATAAATATCAATCGAAAGCATCAAATCCCATGGAAGGAGCCATAAGATCCCAGGGAAATTTAAAGTCACTTCCTTGACTAGCTAAAGAAAAGTCCATAAGACATAACTTGGAGCAATCAGACACCCAGATTAACCACCAAAGCAGCAAATGTATAGCAGCCAGTGGCAGCTACGAAATTGACAGGGGGTGGGACACGGAGACTTCTATATTGGATTGACGTCAAAAAAACATAAAGCTGAAGTGGGGCCATAAAGATCATGTAAACCTCATGAACTGTTCTGACTCTAAGTGGCAAACGAAACAAAATCAAAAACCAAAAATAATTTTTTCCATGGGATTTCAACAGCAGTTAGCATGGTATTATATTTATACTAATTTTGTTCATTGTGTGTTTAGAGAATTTGTGCAGCGATATAACATAGGAAACACAAAATTAGGACAGAACCATGCCATGTGAACGGCTGAGATGCTTCGAAATGTATCTACTGTGCTGGAGTTGAGAGTACTTTGGCAATTAGAAGCTTCAGTGTGTTCCCCCTTTGCACCCAGATACATTTTGATGTTTTATGGTCTTTCTTTATAGTGAGCTATATGTGATATAATGTCCAGCAGGCATCTGCAGTCCCTGATTATTTCCTATCAACTTTCCCAAGTGGTCTGTTTTGAGACTTGCTATAAGTTAAATATTTATATATATGAATATATATATATAAAATAGAGAACAGATATCATCGAATTTCTGTGTATGTTTAATAGAGTTAAAAGCTGGAGTTGGGTTAGGATCTGATTTCTGTAAAGGCTAAGAGAAATAAATAGAATTTTCTAGTTGATTCTTTGGGTTGCTTTAATTTTTTTTCCTTTTCTTTAAAAATAAAGGGGAGCCATTAAACATTTCCTTTGCTAATTCTAGAGAAATTTAAGATTCATTAAAAAAATGAGTATAACAAAAGTGAAAATCTTCCATTTGTTACCCTAAAATTATTTACAATTTTCCGATTTTGTGGAAGCCTGACTGCTTGGTATCTTGCAAATGGCTTTGGATCCAGGAAGTTCTGTGGGTTCCTGTTCTTAGCATTACATAGGGACATGTCAATAATTTGCAGGGCCTTTCCATTCTGGAGTGTTATCTGTTCCTTTGGACGCTCAGCTGTGTGGGAGGAAAGTAACTTTGACCTGGCTGGTCAGATTTTTTTTCAGATTATTGGGTCACTATCTCAGTGTTCTAAGTGAGGTTTTAACTCTAAAGGGAAGATATGTCTAATCTATACCAGAACGTGGGCAACAAATTTTCATTAATTAAATAATTGATTTATTCATTCATTTAATAAATATTTCTGAGCCCTCAGGCAGGATACAGTGTATCTCAAGATTTGAATCCTTACTTTTCTAATAGTTTTCGCAAATGAGCTGTTGGAAAATAGAATATGGAGCTCTATTATCTAACTTACCCCTCCAACAGAATTCAGTTCAACAAATATTTTTTGAGGGTCAGTTGTATATGTTAGGTATGTGCTACGTATTAAGGATTCAGATATGAATAGGGCATGATCTCCAAGATGCAGGTTAAATTCACTGATTTTGTGGTCAATAATTTAAGATACCTAGATTTCAATTTGGATTCTCTGTGTATCCTTTCTCTGGTTTTCTTGCTTTCATAGCAGTGATATCTGTATATATATAACAATGTTTATCAAATCTCTGGATATTAAGTCTTATAAAAATCTAGGCTTGATCATTCTCAATTATCACCACTGTCTTCCCCTACTGCCTCCCCCTCCTACACACCGTCATCTCCATAGCAACCTCCATAAGAAGACAGAGGGCTTTTCTAGATATCTGATTCACAAGGTCTATGGCTCCCCAGGTTGTGGGTATGTTACCATTTGGTATTGAACATAAACAGGCCCAAACTTGAAAAGCCCCAGACCGAGTCCATTTGCTTTTCAGTGACTGCACAGGTGTTTCATCTGATTCAAAAGCAGAGGACAGAAATTCAATGCCAGCATTTCTTGAGTGATATAATTACATGGGGCGGGTGGGGGAATAAAGACAGTTTTTAAAACAATCTGTTGTGTTCTGCAAGGGAGCATGGGAGGGAATATATAAATAAAGCAAGTGACAGGATGCCCACTCCGAAGGAGCTAACACGTAGCTCCAAGAGGCTGATATTGATCCCCTCTGCCTGGGATTATTTAACTCATCACATTCGAAGAATGAGCATTTCTTCTTTCTAAATTTACTCCATAAAGTATTCCTGGTAAGCGATTCAGATGCACAGGGAAATATGTCGGAGGCATATTTAATGTAGGAAGGAGATAGATATACCTATTGATGCAGAGGTTTTGCCCTGGGAACCTGATTAATACTGATGAAGATTACATGCGTAGAGCTGTCAAGTCCTTTTTTGCCTTTTATGAGAAATATCTCTATAGCCTTAAGATTTTCCAGAAATATTACAGATTAAAAATCAGAACCATCAAATCAGTTGTTTCTGGGGTTAAGTTTCACACTGCCTAAAGAGAGGTCTTCCGTTGCCCATGCAGCAGTGGACAATGATGACATTTACATAACTTTGACATAAACTGTTAATCCTGAGATTCTATGTGAATATTGAGATTAAAATTCTAAGTTTAAACATTCTAATTCACTACCTCAGTTTCTAAAATTTTACTCTTTACCGGGCCTGATGTTTGCTGGAAATACACTAAATTCGGCTAATCTTGTTCTATCTTATTTGCAATTACCTTATCTTCTCTTACTTTGTTACCAAATTTATGATTTTCTAGGCTGTCTCAGTAATAAGGTATTTAACTTCTACAGGTTCTTTCCTGATTAATTTAGGTCCACTAGAAGCTCTTGCTTTTCATAAATTTGTATAAACTTTTCATAACTTTAGTATATGTTATATTCAACAACTTTTGTGTCCATGTGGGCATCAAATTTTAAATGAAATGATATTTCTTTGGGTTTCAAAGCTGCTGGTTTTGAGTCAGATGTAAGCAAATGACTTTTATACTCACAACCCACTTTGGCATTTAGGGATCACCCTGGTTTGGTATAGCTTAGTCGTGTAGCTTAGTTCTTTAAGGACAACCTAAATTTTTTTAGAGTGTGGTTGATGATAGTTTAGAAACTTTTTACATCCAATGGATTTCAAGTTTTCTCTGTATATTTTTGCTGGAACATATGTAAATGAGATTTTTTTAAAAAGCCTAAATCATGAGAGCAAGGCACAGAGTGAAAACTCAATTAGTATTTGTTGACTGAATTTGTATGACTCCCAAAATACCTCATAATCTTAAATTAAAATTGGAGATTTTTCATACCTCTCACTTCATCTCCCTTTAAACAGCTAAATAAAACCTGGTGAATTATTTTAAAATATATGATTTCATACAAGTAAGTATCGCCCTAACAAAATCCATGTTTCTTTAGCAAAAATAATTCTCTACCTTACCCTGTCCCTTCTTTGGCTGGGAACTAGATCATTTTATAGTGAGTTGCATTTTCTGGACATTTGCTTTGAGAACTCAGAATTGAAATTGTGAACTATAAAGTCATAATGAATCCATCTGTATCAAATAAATATATTCAGAAGAATATTTGAATAACTGTTCAAGTACATAAAGTTGAGGGTCAGGATTTTAACTTTCCTAATTTGTAAACATTGATTGTGTCCTCTACCAAAGAAGGAGGTGTCTATTTGGTATTTTAGACTTATGTCTTTGCATATAAACCCTTTTCTTCCCAACTACACTTCTATTGTTGTTAAATTGTGCAGTAAATGCATATTTCATTGTCCTTCTTACCTCTTTGTAATCAACAACAACAAATAGACAAGCTGGAGAGGGTTCAAATAACCACTAGGAAATGAGATTCTCTCATGAGATTGTGGAAGCCAAATAAAAATTAAGGTCTTTAGTAAGTTTACCTTCATGATCTAAAATGTGGGAATGGATTCTGAAATACAGATAAAGGGTTTAAATTCACTTTTCATTCCTTCTCTCTCCCTCCCCCCAACTCCTATGCCCAGTGTGTCCATCTTTCGGGAAAAAAAAAATAACATCAAAACTAATGTGTTGTCAGATTCGCTTCTGTATATTTAAAAATTATCAATTGTCTGAATTTTATGTGGTCTATGGTCTTAAGATTCTAAAAATCGTGGGGGCAGGGTTCACAGAGCAGAGGAGAAAAGTGAAAAAAAATGCCTTTTGCACCTGAGAAATGGGCATGGCAGTAATTAACAACTATATTGATTCATCCAGCCATTATCTAGGGGTACATTTTTCTGGGTGTCAATTAGCCGGGGTTTTTTGCCTCCACTTTTGTTAAGTGTCCTTGATCAAATCTCAAGGGACGGCACTTGCACCAGAGGGCAGACAGTAAAAGGAAGTAAAGATGAAACACATCCATCTATCAATAGGACTGTGCTAAACAATTTATAATGGTTGGATTGAGGGAGATGTTTAAACTAATGGCAGTAATCTGAGATCACAAAATAATTACTATTCCCAGAGTGATTCTCAGATGTATTTTTACTTCTCAAATCTACAGTCCTCACATTTGCATTTGGTATTATTGCTACTTTGTTCCTCACACTAACATAATACCCGACCCATTACGGTGAAATTTAATTTTGGCAAAACACCAAGAGCTTCTTCCTGTTTATGTTCTCCAGGTAGAACTGGGTTCTTAGTCTTTATCAGTTTGAGATGCCTCAGTAAAGTATTTATAATATGAAAATCTGGCACTGAATTGTTAAAAGCCCAGCAAATCCTTAGTTTTTATTTGCTGGAACATTGCGGAGGACGCAGCTGAAGTGTTAAGACAATAATAATTTTCTAATAAAGGATAGGAAGAAAGAGAGCTTTATTTTTCAGAATCCATAGATGAAAAATAATAAGTGTGCTGATTATCGACCTTAAATATGATGTTGGTAATCTTAAGAGTTTATAGAAATGCATTTTGTCATTTGTGTCTCCAGCAAACTTGAAGTTAGCAACTTGTATATTTTCATTACAAATAAATAGATTTTTATTTAATTTTAGAAAGATTTTTCCATATGGAAACTCATGATTGGTAAATAGAATCATGTTTAAATAATCATCAGTCAAGTAACTATTCAGTGTATAGTTGAATAGTAAATGCCTAAATGAAATGCCATAGGAATGTCTGTCACAGTGTCCAGAATTCACCTTGAATTTTAGGGTCCACCTAAAAACACTTTGAATAAAGGTATAATAGAAGTAATCTGAGAAATCTTTTAGCTTCGGAAAGAAGGATGTAAGTAGATGTAAATTTCATTAATTTAATTCATCATTATTGGCTGTGGACATGAGTAATTTTTACATTTGAGCTCTAATACACGTTCAATGTACACAAAGCAAACAGTTATTCACATATTTAGGTCTAGGCTAAATCCTACCAAGTTTTGAATTTCCTTCATTGATTTATAAATTAATAGAGTACATTCATGGGTTATAATGTTCCTAATTTAATGGTATAGTTTCTATCTTCATTCATTAACCCACTCAGTGATAAGTTACTTCACTTTTTTATAACCCACCTCCACCCCAGCCCAAGCTAATTTTTAAGTGACTGGAGCAAATATGTGGCCTTTAAATCCCTAATGACAAAATGCTTTGAAAATAAGAATAAGGATAGAAATATAAGTATAGGAAAATCAGCTAATTGGCTATTAGGCCATTGATAGTGCAGGCATGGTGTGCATAAAATGTGGGTTGATCATTATCACAGATTTTATAACCAGAACAACGAATCTAATAACAAAAGTGGTAAAAATGAAAAAAATTCTATTCATCTCCATTACCCAAGATTTTTTGGTGATGTTGGGAAGGAGAGGGAATCAATAAGATCAGTGTGTAAGTATATACACTTCCAGTTGAAAGTTTAACAAATCACTTATTTATGCAACAGTTTTTAGTGACTACTATGTATAAACACTGGAGTAGGTTCTAGGAAATTAAAAACAAGATGACACTCCTTCCAGGAGTTTATAGTCTATTAGGGAAGACAGATACAAAAATAAGGGGAATAAAAGGAAAGGAGGGATAAGAAGGGAAGAAACAATGTAGACAATGAATGGAAATGCCTAGAATATTATCAGAACTCAACTCGAAGGAGAGGTCTCTAATTCAGCAATTAGCATACCCCATCCAAGGACAGGCAAGAAAAACCACAGATGATGCCACCCAGTGGCAGAATCAGTTAACCCCAGGGAGCATTCTTCTATATCTTAGTTTGGGGGCACAGAATTTCTGATTCGTTATGGTTGCAAAATTAGTACTGCACATATACAGTATGGCCTAGGGCCAGGGCTTCTTAGGTAATAGGTTCATAAGGATGGGCGTGTTGAAGGGAGAATTTCAAGCCAGACTTCCTGATTTCAAACGCTATGAGAACTTCCTGATTTCAAATGCCAGTGCAAGTAGTTGTTAAGGAGTGAGCTTAATGAAATCATTAAGCAAGTCCCCGCACCCGAGAAAAATTAATAAATAAAGAGGGATTGGGTTTTAAAAGAGAGGCTTTTATGTGTTTTCTTTTATTCTTTTTGTGCTGTATTTTTTCTCCCATAAGCCCCAGTATATATACTGTGTGTACATATATATATTTATGTATGTGTATATACTAAATATATAGAGCCTGTTGTTCCATATATATATAGACACAGTATAAATGATATTAGAATAATGTAAACAGAGATTAACAACAGCCCCTGCCATCAGCCATGTGTTTACACAGAAATTCATACCATCATTCTTACATCAGCCAACATAGACATGCATGATACTGTTTTAACTTGGTGGAAAAGCATGTTAACTTTTCTTTAGGTTTTGTTTTTTTCTTTATCATAATTATGATGATGATTCCATAACTCAATTATCCTTGGGAGGGGTAGAGAGAAAAAATTATACAGATATATCTATCCATATACACACATTCCTGTGTATATATATAAATAGATATATACTTTGTATATATTTGAAAAACATTTTCTGTTGTTTTACCTCATCTTGTGCCGCATGAATTTTTGGTGGTTCCGTTTATTTTGTTTTGATTCGTATTTAGTGTTTTGGTCATTATGGCTATTTTTAACTCATTGCTATAATTTTTTGAGTCATTATTTTTTAAATACTGAGAGATATATAGATATACAAATCAACCAAGGCAACAAAATCTTTTCTTGCCATCCTAATCTCAAATTTCTCCCCCTTCAGCATATCCCTCCAGTATTTATGCTCAGAACAAAACAAACACCAACAAAATCCAAGAAAGTTGTGTACAAACAAATGAAGTACTTTGTTTTCCTCTTCTTCCTCCTATATATTTTTTATTTAAATTTTCTCCTTTCCCCTTTTTATTTTTCCTTATATCTGCACAGGCCACTTGTCCTTACTCTCCCCTTTATGACAATGCATTTCATTGAAAAAAAGGACGAATGAGCCAGAAAAAAAATAATAGTAATAAAAGAAAAACATGCAGAATGAACAGAGAAACACATCCCTCTCCACAAATTTCAGATGGCATAAAAAGAATTTTATTGCAGATATAGACTCTTTGTTGTATCTTTTATTTCTGGACGAGCCCAGGATCATTGTGTGGCATGCAGTGAGTTTTATAGCTAATCAACTAACCATGGCCTCCATCACCAGTGCATGGGCTATAATAACGCCATCTCGTGTTTCATCCAAGTGATACATCCAGGCTAACCCAGCAAGTCCAGTGTATGAGCTGTGGGGATAACTTTCTTTGTAGTTATAATTTCATGGGTTCTCATCTTTATTATTATTTCCACGGGATCACGGCAGCCCCAAGAGCTGCCCTCGCAGCATCTCTGTGTGGTTTTGTTCTTGTGCTTGCTTTCCCTGGTACAGCAGTCAAGCTTGGGTTTCGTCTGGCACATCTGTCTTGCCATCTTGTCTTGGAGTCCACTGTCTTGGTGTCGTTCTGTGATTCTGTTCTCTGTTTGTAATATGTGGTTTGAAATCCTCTCCCTTTATTTCTCACTCCCCTATCGTTTCTCTTTTTAACCTTACCCTTAGGGAACTTCACAAAGAAGCAAAACAAATTTTCAGTCGAATTGTAAGGCTGATAACTGGTTTGCATCTGGAGGTCATAAGTTGCACTTCTTACCTGGCTAAGGAGGCAAAACTTACAGTGGAAAATTACTAATGATAATAGCTAAACAAGCTCCCCATCAGCAACAATAAGAAACCCTTGTTGATTTCTTTGGCATGATTAAATGGGCTTACTGCTAAAGGGATTTCATGTAAGAGCTAATTTCCAAGGAGTTTTCCCATAGATTATCAATCTTCTAGTTAGACGTTTTCTTCAGGAACAGATCAACAGAAAATTTTTTCAGAAGACTAGTGAGGAGTGTCATCGTTTCTGCTGTATAGAGCAGTGTCTGTTCCTGAATTGGAGAGGAATTTGTGGAAATACGAATGTGTTTTATTATAAAATTTATTTGTTTATGTATTTTAACCTAAAATATAAATGTGTTTGGCAAGGGAAAGAAAAAAAAAAAAAAAGCTTTTTAACTCACTGGTTCTACCTCATGCATATTTCAAGGTAAGATTATCTTTTGATCTTTCTGAGTCAAATGATACATATTTTATTTTTTAATTCATGGAAGCATTAGAGAGCCAACACTTTGACTTAGACCTAAATTCTTTTTTTTTTTCTCTTTTCGAAGAATAAGACATACACAATAACTTTAGTTCTGAGAATTGAGTCTGAATTTCTTGAGAGAAAGGTGGAAGACAGTGCCCAGTTAATTATTCAGACGCTGGATTATACTGTGATTACCCAGGAAATTTGCCGCATAACTTGGAGTGATTTGGTTTGTTTGATGCTTATAGTATGAAAATGAATTTCTGTAACAACTTCAACCTCCTTATCCGTAAAGATTGAACAAGAGAGTATAAAATAGGTGTGAAATGAATTGATAGATTGATTTTTGAAATAGGATCTGAAGATTAAAAAGTGCATATGTTTAACCTGGAGAAGAGAAAGCGTTTCAAGGCAGATGGTTTTACGATGAGATGTTTCAGTCATGTCAATGTAGCTCTTTGCTCTTCTTAAGGGTACAGGGGAAGGGCACAGGAAGAGGAAATTTGTGGGGTCTATGGACTAAGAGCTTTATAATGAAGGAAGGAAGGGAGAGAGTGAAGGAGGAAGAGAGAGAGGGCAGATAAGGGAGGAGGGAGGGAAAGCTGGAGGAGGGAGGGTTATTCCTGATGAGTCAGGTATCAGAAGCTTGCTGAGAAATGATAAGAACAAGCACACACATAGAAACACACAGCCTTAATCTGTAGCGTGACAGTTTCTACAGTATAGAATATTCCCTCTGTGGCTGATTTGAAGCCACAGATATGACAATATTAAACTCCGAATTGGGAAGTAATGCTCATGAGCACACGATTATACACTTTTTTCACCACACAGATACCATGGATATCAATGGACTTGAGTTTTAAGCTTTTATTACCTTTGTTTTTAATAGAATGTATTCATATGTGTGTGTGTATATATATGTGTGTGTGTGTGTATATATGTATATCTATCTATCTATCTATCTATCTATATATATATATCTTTGATAATGGCTATGTTTAACAACCAACTTGGAAAATTCCCGAAAATGTAGCAGTCAGCTATCATGGGCTGGCTCTGGCATGTCACTGGCCAAGGTGCTACACTGTGCCGGGTGCATTCAAACATGGTATTTTATTTAAAATTCATTTTCACTTATTATGATGTAGAAACTATTGTGGCCATCTTACAATTGAGAAAATCAGGACTCAGAAAGTTTGCTTTTCCAAGGTCACATGCCTGCACATAGTGGCAGAGGTAAGGTTCAAACCCAAATCTGTTTGAAAATAGGTAACTCATTTCTACTGCAGTGTGCACAGAGGATTGGGCTTAAACACTTATCAGAGCACCGCATTTTAGAACTATGACATGCTCATTTGTGGAGCTTTCACTAATTTTGTTTCCTCAAAATAGAGACGCCAAAAATTCCTCCCTTAGTAACATGAAGATGAACAGGATATTTCTTAGGTTTCCAAATTTTGTTTCTCGAGCTTTGGAAAGACTATAATAGCTGCACTTCTTAGCACATAATTATAATATTAAGCATGATTCCATTACTCAGTTGTTATGTTTTTGTAACTTTTAAAACATAATGGACTTTATTTAGTTCATTTACTTGATACACGTTAATTAACCAACTTCACAGTGAAATATGTCAGTGCCCTTTACTTCCACATTTTCCCATAAAACTAGTACATTAATACTTAAAACAGCATAACCATTGTATTGCAGAAAATGACTGCAACTTAAAAAAATACTTTTACTGTTAGATACTTAATCATTGCTTTGTGAAAGAGTTTGAGAAATCTGGGAATTTAAAAGGAAAGTGTGGATCTTGCCCTTCTACTTTGACAAGATACGGTCTCTGACTGAGTTGCTGATGGTACAAT
This sequence comes from Neophocaena asiaeorientalis asiaeorientalis, assembly GCF_003031525.2. Classification (NCBI taxonomy): domain Eukaryota; kingdom Metazoa; phylum Chordata; class Mammalia; order Artiodactyla; family Phocoenidae; genus Neophocaena; species Neophocaena asiaeorientalis. The sequence goes on along the minus strand of NW_020172456.1, from coordinate 448,645 downwards.
ATTTTACTTTGATTTAATGTCAGCTTTAGCTGCCCCTGTGGTCTACTTTCTGTGACAGCACACATAATATTGAATAAAGCCCCTTGAAGTGATTTCTAGGCCTCCATCTGTAAGTTTTCCAGGGCTACATCTTTGTTCCTTCATTCAGTAAATATTCATTGAGCATTTACTATATGTAGGTATAGTTCTAAATACGTTACATTGTTAACTCCCTTAATCCTCATAACAATCCCCTGAGGGGCTTTATCATCATCTCCATTTTAAAGATGAGTAAACTGAGGAACAGAGGAGCCAAAGGATGGTCTCAAGGTCACACAGCAAGGAAGTAGGAGAAATGGGATTTAAACCCAAGACAGTGGGGCCCTGAGCCCACACAGGAATCCCTATGTTACACAGTCTCATTATATAGTATTCTCCATTGACCCATATATGTAAATAGCTACCTGCCTCTTTGATAATAATTAAAGAAGGTTTGTGTATTGAGTATATTAAATGATTGGGAAATACTTGTTAGATGGATTCATTACTGTGTATCTGAAAGGCTTTGAAAACCTTGGTTGATAAGGGTTATGAAATTGTTTAGCTATGATTTATCCAAACAGCTGTGATTTAAACAACTTACTGTGGCTTCCTGCAAGGTGGAATGGTTCCAGTATTCAGGATGAAAACCATCACTTACGTGAGGTTAGTCCCTCTTGATGTCACCTGTGTAATTGTGCACTGGGGACTTCTAGCTCACCGCTCATCAGCAGACCTGTTTAGAACATATGATCAGGTAACAGCCACCTTTAACTGATGTTAGGATTCTAAGAATAGAGGCTCGTAGTGAGAGGTCTGGTGAGATGCTGAATTTTCTTCATTTCTGAGATAATTCTGTTCTTTGAACACAGTGTTTTAGATGTTACAGCTAATAGGCAGCCACAAAAGAAGTGAATGTGTACCCGAGAGGATGCATTTCTTACCTTAGTCCCTTTCTGATATCTGTGTACTCTTGACATTTCTTAAATTCCTACTCATGTGTTTATCTTCTCTTTCATTTTTCTCACTTCCTTGCATTATATGTCTCAAACTATAAAAAAGGAAAAATCAAAACAAAACCCCAAACCTTTTCTGGGCCCTTGTATTTTCTATGCAAGAAAAGAATCTTAAAGGATTTATTAAGGACTGAAATTCACAATGAAATAGAAAGTACCTTTTTAAAGCTGGGTTTGCTTTTATTAGAATCTTTCCAAGGAAAGTATAGCTTGCTTAAGCATCTGAGGGTCTCATTACAAATTATATCCATCCTGACCAATCCGGAAGCCTAAACTGGGAAGTCTGTAGAGTTGAAAATGCTTGAGGACCCTCTGTTGTCGACTTCTTCTTTCATCTTAGCTTTGAAGCAGATACCCCCGTTTTACTAAAAGATCATGGCAATATTATATTGCTCAGTATTCCGATTTTTCTGACTAATCACTCAGAGCAAAAGCCAATAAAGAGCCAGAGAGTAAACATTTTAGACTTTGGGAGTCTCACAGTCCCTGTCATAACGACTCAACTCTGTTGTCGTAACACAAAGGCAGCCATAGACAACACATAAATGAATGATTATGGCTGTGATTCCATATAACTTGATTTTAAAAAGCAGGCATCAAGCTGGATTTCGGTAGTCTACTGACCCCTGATCTAGAGAAATCTGATAGGTTAGGAATTTGTGGTCATTTCCTTTTTTTAAAAGATGAATCCTTCTTGCCCATTTTATAGTCAATCTTAATAAACATTTGTTGAGTTCCCCACTAAGCACGTGAGACCACAGAGGATGCGGAAGGACATTGGAAGCTCATTTCTCACCATTGTTCTGAATATGTACATTATCTCATATATGAAACTTGATAAAAAACAAAAAGCAAACGTACAAAACCAGGGTCCCCTACCCACAGCATGTACACTGCCTTTTTTGTAAGCGCTTGATGTTTCACCCTTCCTTTTGCACATCTGTCTTTTGTACTCTGTGCCTCCGCTGGGGTGTGGGCTGCATCTTCCCTGCTTTCAGACCTCTTCGGCAGTCGTTTCTTTGAACTCCAGCCCACATACTGTGTCACATCCCAGTAATTCTTCCCCAAACCTTGGCTGTGGGTTATTGAGCTGACAAATGTCTAAATGACTGAGATATGATATTTGCAACCTGCTGAGAACCTCCTCTTTTCCTGTACTTTTTGATTTGTAGCTTTATAAGTTTTGTGGGGAAAGTGAGAAAAACATTCTCGGTGACACAGGCAGTGAATGAGGAGAACAGAATTGCAGGGGCACAATATATAGGACTCCTTCCTGCGCTGCAGGCAAAAGCATTTATTTATATCTTAGTCCTCTGAATGTCGGAGGCAGAGGATTATTCAGTAGGGTGCAGGATGCAGCATCCAATATCCTGAGGAGAAGAATGTGTTCTACCACCTGGCAACAGATTAGACAGGAGCAGGCTATGAAAATACAGGTACAAGGCCACATTTAGTGTTACTGCGGAAGTGGCGTCTGTTACTTTAGGATTTGACCCCATAAGTTAATGCTTAGTCCCTTTAGCATCTTTAACATTAGAAATCTGCGGAAAAGAAATACAAAAGACCCGTATAAGAACAACATCAAGTAAACTATTGAAACCAGATCCTAATGTATCCCAACCCCAGAGGGAGCATAACATTAACTTTTGGGAGCCAGAATGCTAAGTAATGACATTATGAGCTTTCTCCATTAGCAAGGCCCCTTGTTGTGGTATTGTGCCTGGCGTTGTGAGGTTCTGAGCTATGACTCAAAAAGAAAGCAAAAAAAAGAAATGCAGAGATGATGCAGGAAAGGAAGAAAGATGGCACCATTAGGAGGGACTTTGGGGGCAGGAGGTACACGGGTTGACTTTTAAAACAACATGATTTAGAATTAGTGTTTTAAAAGCTTCTGAGATCAAAGGGATAATAGAAAACAAGAGTAAAACAAGGGTAAATTAAGCACTGTTGATGACCTGATAGGGACATAGCAAAATGCAGTAAAGTCTCCATCTTCTTCTCCCTTTATGCTTGCAGTAGCCTGGTATTTTCCTATGTGGTTGGTTGGTTTATTCCCTTGCTTATTTGCTTGTTTGTTTGTTTGTTTATTTCTTTATTTATTTACATTTAGTTATTGCTAGCTTTCCCTATAAAAGCAAATGGGCAAACTCAGTCCCCAGGGGCCAGCCGTGTAACGTGATGAGATGAAATAGACAAGGATGACACAGGTGACACAACAGATGACACATCTGCAATAGCGAGAACTCATCAACCAGGGAGAACACGCCCTCATTTAATAGCATTCAAATTAAATATTTTTAAAACATTAAAATAAAAACAAACCCTATGAAAGTCAAGCAACTTTCAACGATGAGAGACGCATAGTGTGGGTTTTTTTTCAATTTTCATTGGAGTATAGTTGATTTACAAAGTTATGTTAGTTTCAGATGTACAAGCAAAGTGAATCAGTTGTACATATACATATATCCACTCTTTTTTTAGATTCTTTTCCCATATAAGCCATTGCAGAGTACTGTGTAGAGTTCCCTAGACACACAATGTTTTTAAGTTTATTTTTTTAAGACTATTTTTTTAAATTCCTTTAGATCTAACCGCTTCATCAAGTTTGAAGAATGTGCTCTTAGTAAGATTTCTGGTTAAGATATCTCTTGGTGACCTTGAGTATCGAATTAAACATAGCAATTCCTCTTTTAAGCTCCCGTAAAGCTAAAGGCCTTTTTAGAATTTTTTTAAATTATAATCTTTAAGTTTACGTAACTCTTAAGAGTATATGCTTGAAGAACTTTCAAGTTCATTGTAATGATTTTGTTTTAGGTGACAAAAGTAAAACCTACATAGGTAAATTGATTTGTTCAAGGTCACTGAATTAGTTTCCATTAGGGTTGGAATTAAATCCCGAGTGTCCTACATCCATAATCCATGCTGTTTTACTGATACTGTGTATCAAGGTTTTTTTTAAAGAGCCCAGAGCTTTTTATTTTAAACTGAGATAGCATTCAACAGAGAATTCAGAGGAAATGTGTGGAAATTGGTCATCTTCTTTCCACTGGACATTGTTGCCACACAAGACAGTATATTTATTGACCCATTTAGGGGTCAAATCTACAATTCTCTATTGGTCACTAGGTGACCAACTACGAAATTATGGACACATGGTGAAGCAATTCGTTTAAGTAGCTCGTGGTACACACTCAACAAATGTATGCTCTAGAGATGCATGGTCAGTGATATCACCTTGCTACATGGAGGACAGATTGTTAGACAAATGAGAGCAGTGATTCCCAAGCTCAAAAGCAAAACTAGTGTCAAGCTATGCCAAAACCTTCACTGATCCATGGTGAAATGAGAAAAGTAAGGACAATATAGTGAGTTTCCACAAAGTTAAATTTACAGAACTGCCCTATATTCTGAGATTATATCTTGTGTTTGGGTGGGGGTGGTTCTTGATGGTTAAAATCAACGTCTTCTATGAAAATCGTGTTTTGTTACTGTTTGTAGCATCTTTAACTGATTAAAAATTGGCAACTGGATGTTAGTCATTCCCCATAGATTTTTCTTTTATGTTTTACTTGTCTCTGAAAACAAATAAACCAGCCTCCCGAAACCAGAAACCTTTAAAGAGGTTTAGAGTGTTATCTATGTTGCCACAGCTAGATTTAATAAATTTTGAAAACTGAAAACCTTTCTAAGTCTAAAATTTTTTAAGAACTAAATGATCTTAAGACCAAGCTGTTTATTTCACTGAGACCCCAGGAAGTTATTATTCCAGGCATAGGTCACTTAGATATTAAGTATAAGAGAGTTTTTGAATTTCAGTACAAAAAGTAGATTAAAGGCACAAAATAGAATGGGAGATTTCAAAAAAATTCTAGAATACATGTTACTGGAAGGACACAATCAGTTTGTAAACAAAAAAACTTATGAAAAATGGAAATTTCTAAGGACTCCAATCTAAACCTAGAATGTTTTCTCAGTTTAAGCCTTATTGCAGAGTAGAGAGGACTGTTTTGAAGAGCTGAATGAGCCTATAGTTGAGATAACATGATCCTTATTTGTGTCAAGAGGAGGTCAAAACCTTAGTCCCCAGATAAAAGGAAGGATGTGACCTGTACTAAAGGCAGCTACTGAATTTGTCTACTTAGTTCTCCTTTCCTCCCACCATTTCAGTCTCTTGGGCAATCTATACCAATAACCTCTTGCTTCATGAAATTTATTATCTAAATATTGAAAGTATTATATTTAATTTAGCCTAATAAAAAGGCACATCAAGTTTATTGAGAAATCAGGAGTTGGTGTTTTGCATCTGGTATAAGGATTATATTATCAGTAACAGACTTAACAGTGATTATCGTCAGGTGGTGGTCAGTGGGTGATTTTTATTTTGTTATTCATACTCCAAAATTTCTATGTTGAGTATGTGTTACATTTGTAATTAAAAAGAAAGTCTCTCTCTCTATATATATTTTAATGTAAAAGAATATTAAGAGGCCAACAAGGGAACCCTTGTGAATATTTAGATATAGGAACTCTGCCAGACCCGTATTTGAAAAAAGTCATGAATCCTGTCTTTCCCGTGAGTTTAAATTAAGTCCATGATTTAAGCCCTGCAAGGAAAGCTGCTAGAGGAATTCAGAGATAATGATGATGATGATACGTAGGACTCTGGATAGCTGAGCGTGCACCAATTTCCTAGGGTCAGTCCTGTTCATCAACTGACAAATGGTCCATGGACACACCAGGTGGTCCTACAGCAGCAGGAGGCACGAGGTATCCTGCAAATGACCCACTACCAGAAAGTATAAAATCTGTGCTTGGAAACCAGGAACACAGATGGGTTGTGAAGTGGTCTTCAACAGACACTTGGGAATATGATTGGTTCTTTAACCCAACTTTTAGGTGTCACGTACACCCTCACTGCCTGACCTCTCCTCATCTGTACATATGCTTGTTAGATGTAATAAATAGATGAAAGAATGCAGTTGCAGAGAAGTAATTAAAAACTTTGCATTCCTCTCTCTACACCTCCCTCTTCTTCCCTCTCCCTTGATAGGATGGCCAGGAAATTAAGCCAGCTGTAGATTAATTGAGACCCTCTTCCATGTAGGGAACATCTGTCACTGCTGCTATAAGGATTGTATGAACAAATTAAAATATTTGATTACCTTTAATCCAAAAGAATGTGGCAGTCTCTTCAGTCATGTAGCTTACTGGAGTTTTTTGGTGGTTCTTTTTTTTTTTTTTTTTTTTCCACGCAAAGCTTATGACTGTAGTCCTTCCCTGAAGCTGTGAGATCTTTCAGCAGATGTTGTTGTTTTCCATGTCTTTACCCTTTCCCTTGTGAAAGGGGGAAAAAGCCCTGAACAAAAGCAATTTTGGCGATAGGCAGAAAAGGTCTACATCATGAACATATTTTTAGAAACAGCTGGTAAAACAAATGGTCCAAATGTGATGCCTGGAGCATGTCTATTCAAACAACAGGGTTGTTTAAAGATAAAAGCAGCCACTTTTAAATATCAGCACTAGCAGTGATTTCCATACATATTTAAGAGATGAGAGAGCTTGCCAAGACTTTCTGATTTCTGTTTTGTTTTCTGGGACAAAGTCTTTCACTCTTGTGGCTCTGTTAGTGAGTGAATTTATCAGAAGCTGCCCATCAAATAGTTAAAATTGTGACTGTCATCACATGGAAAATATTTTTAAATTTACATATAATTGATTTTTTAAAACTGTGCTTTATACTTCTAAGAATGTTCCTTTTTAATAGCATCTACCTGTAGTCCAGAAGATCGAAATGCGAAATTGATAATGTGCTTAAATTATCACTGATCTTAGAAGCCATGTTTCGAAAAAAGTCAGGCAGTGCTGCTAAGGGGCAAACATTTGTATTTGTAGCCATTAAAAAATCTGATGTCACTTTTCATTTGCCACATTCAGAGGCTGCCTTATGACCTTGCCTTGTCATGACTTCATTTGTTTACTGAATTGTTTTGTTCTGGAGCCACTGCCAAATGCCATTTCACAGATTGGCGAAATAATTCTTTATTGTATTTTTACAGTCATTCCAATTTCCTAATTACTTTCTGCTTCTCTCTGGGTCAGGCATTGCACAAACGCTGATTTGTATTATTGAACTTGATAAACAGATGTTCACCTTATCAGCTGCCATTCACGTTGACTTTTTCCTCCACTTCCTTCACCATGGTTCTATTCTCATCTCAGAAACTTTCAGTAGTGCCTCAAGGAGCTTAGTCACCATGTTGGACCAGGTGGGATCTTAGCCACTGAGAAAGTCTTCATTTTTTAATGATGCTCAAAGAACAACCTTCAGTACCTCCTTCCCTTCACCCCCCGCCCCCGCCCCATGGGGCACAATGCTTACTCAATAGATGGAACTGAGAAATTTGAAAAGCGCTTCACTTTCATTTTACTCATTAAATAAACACAAGAAAACTATCTTTTCTAGAACTCAGCATATCCACAAGTGTGTCTCTTTGCTATTTTACCCCAAACTGACCTACTTGATGGATAGATTTGATGTTATATAGGAATAGTCTAGGACTGATTGTTTCTTTTTTTCTATCATGCTGGCTCTGGAAAACATGATCATAAATACTGACAACCCAGGTTTTTAAACATACATATATATATATATATATATATATATATATATATAATCTTTATACACTTGCAGTAAAGCATCGATCAGTAACTTTTATGGGTGGTTCTTTTGATATAAAATCAACTTCATATTGGAGTTATAGACCCTACAGCGCTTATCGCACTGGAAATCTGACTAAAGTCTTCATACGTGTGTGTATTAATTACATTGTGATTATGCATCATATGTACATAAAATTGCACAAATATACATATATTTACTTCCTCAGAGTTTTTTTTAACTTCTGATTTTCAAATAATTTCTAAGTTAGAGAAAAGGTATAAGGATAGTACATAAAACTCCCTTATGCCCTTACTCGGATTCACCAGTTAACATTTGCCACATTTGCTTATCATTCTCTCTCTCGTTATGTGAATGTATATAAAAAATATTTATATGTGTCTGTGTACATGTACACACACATATCTGAGCCATTTGAGAGTGTGTGTAAAGCATCATATATTTTATGATGTTTTAGATAGATACATATAGATAGATATATTTAGATAGATACATATAGATTTCCCCCTGAACCATTTGAGAGTAAGTTGCAGAAATAATTTCCTTTACCCTGAATCATTCAGTATGTATTTCCTAAGAACAAGGAAAAACAAATCAGAGTACTGTTATCAAAATCAAGAAATGCAACCCTGATACAAAGTCTCACCAGGAGTACATATTCAGATTTTACCAGTGTGCATAATGGGATTTAAAATTACTTTTTTTCCAGTCCAAGATCCAATCCAGGATCACATACTGCATTTAGTTGTCATGCTCAGGAATTTTTGAAGCATTTTCTTGACATATTATTTTGTTTTACTTGTGCTGGTCACAAGTAAACAAAGGTCAGGAAGAGTGAGTAAATGTCTTCAAGTCCTCCTGGATGGGTTGCCGAGGAAGCAGGAGGATATAGCCTGTGCTTTAGCATATGAGTAAAATTTCCTTTCTTAGAATTAACTAACTAGAATTATAGCAAGAGGAACTTGAGGTTTCTCTCGTTTTCATTCCTCAGAGGGCACTGATAAACATATTTCTGACCAACTGTTCATTAATGCTTTCTGTTAACACTGCCTATCGAGCACTTATGGTGTACTAAGTCCTGGGAGAGGCACTAGGGTACAAGAGTGAGCAAAAATAGAGATGGCCCCTGGTGAGTCTAGTGCGGGGGGACTGTCATTGATTAATCAAGTGATCTCCAAATAAATACTTCGATGAGTGCTCTGAAGCAAAGGCACATGCCACATGTCATGGCAGGGCATGTGACAAGGTAGGGATGTGGATGCAAGGTGGGGGCAGGGAAACCTTCCTTGAGGAAATATTTCAGCTGAATGATGTGGGATAAGTGGAAGTTTAATGGGCAAAGAAGAAGGAAAATTCATTTGAGCGTGCAAGAAATTTTAGGCATGAGGAAAAATCAACCATCTCTAACAGGGAGTCATTTGGGAACAGCTGTCCAAGCTATAAAAGAAAGACCTTTCACAGAAATAAACTTTGGTGTCCTTTTTCATCTTTGGGTGAATGGAGACGAGAGTGACTTTATCAACTCTGCATGGCCCCTTGGTGGGCAGTGAGTGGGCTTTGTGAAGAATGGAGATACAATGAGTAAAATGAGGCATTCACTGGAGGGAAGTTGGATTAAAAAAATAAAAAGTGAGGCTGTATTTTTTTGTACACCAATTCCTACCAATAAAGGAGAAGGTGACAGGAATATATGTCTTAGGCTGAAGAGTCACCAAAGCCATTTCCAGGTTCTCAGAGTCTTAGATGATACTTTACAGTTTGGTATGTGACTGTGCATCATTTCTTCAAGCACTTACAACTTGGTCATGAGAGACTGAAGACAGCGTCCAAATTCTAGGTATTCTTGCATCTTGCAGAGCCTATTAGTGAATGAGTCACTCAACAATTTTTTAAAGAAGCAGATGTTTCCTCAAAAGATGGTGCTGGAGAAGAGAATTGCATTTTGGTGATGGTAGTGAGTAAGCAGATATCAAATATCGATCTACTTATAATTTACACAATCGCACACTTTAGAGAAAACACATTCCTTCTTCCCCACCACCACCTCACCATTACAGTCATTATCAGTTAAGTCATTGGATATTTGACTTTAAAGTTGAGGATCATTTCCCAGTGTGATTAATGGTTTTGAAGGGAATGGTTTGTACACTCTCTGATTTTTTTAATACTTGCCCCACAGTAAAAATTTGTGCTCCTACAATTGGAATAAAAGAAAAATGCTTTGTACTGACTGTATAATAATAATAATAATTTTGTGTTTATTATATATATTCTATATTTATTATAATTAATAAATATTATTATAGTAATAAAGAAATACTCTTTTTCCTAAAAGGAAGTAATTAGAAATATACTCCACGATGACTAGCCCCACCACAAGAGTTTTCTAAGCCACACTTTGGATTGCAAATGA
>NW_020172456.1:399647-438454 GCF_003031525.2 Neophocaena asiaeorientalis asiaeorientalis | reverse complement strand
TCTTCCCGGACCGGGGCACGAACCCGTGTCCCCTGCATCGGCAGGCGGACTCTCAACCACTGCGCCACCAGGAAAGCCCGCACTGGGTTGGAATTTAAATATTCCTTCTATCAATTGGGAAACAGCAGTTTTTCTTTCTGTCTGTCATTGTCCATGTATGGTTTCCCTTCTGCTTATAAAAATCTATCACTCCGGGCTTCCCTGGTGGCGCAGTGGTTGGGAGTCTGCCTGCCGGTGCAGGGGACGCGGGTTTCTGCCCCAGTCTGGGAGGATCCCACGTGCCGCGGGGTGGCTGGGCCCGTGGGCCGTGGCCGCTGGGCCTGCACGTCTGGAGCCTGTACTCCGCAACGGGGGGGGCCACGGCAGTGAAAGGCCCAAGTACCGCAAAAAAAAAAAAAAATCTATCACTCCTGCTAACCATTGCACTTTATAAGATTACTACTGATTACCATTTAGATTTGTTAAGTGACGTAGCACATTTTATGGAGTCAGGAGCCAGTAGCCATCAAGGTCAATAGAAGTAGCCTGAATCAATTATAAATGAATTATTTTATTGCCCACACAATGATCAAAGCATGGGCTGCTGCAAAAGCTTAGTTCTAGTCCCTGAATGAAAATAGATAGATGATAGATAGATAGATGATAGATAGATAGATAGATGCTAGATAGATAGATGATAGACAGATAGATAGATGATAGATAGAGGTATTTAGTTCTATGGGATAACAGATTTTTCTGAAATTTTCTTCCTTGAGAGAGGTTGCTTGTAAGCATCTTTTTCAGTGGAAAAGAGCTGAGTTGTGTTATCATCCACACACCCAGCCTACCGTGGCCACAGAATCCAATAACTTTTCTCTTAAATGAAGGCGTCTGCATATCCACAGGACTGCCTACTGTATTTCATTTACAATGCACTGCTTCACTCAACACACTCTGAATGAAGGAGATATGCTCCATGGCTTCAAATTTAGGCCCTCTCCAAGCAGGGCTTGTTTATCTGTCTGTAACACACTTGGAGCATTTGAAAGACTAGTGATGAGGTTCATTCAGGCTGTAAAAATGTGCTGAGCATCATGGCCGCTTCTTCCGCAATGGCCTGGCATGGAAGGATGGAGAAGGCCATTGTTACCACACAAATGACTGTCGATTTGCCTCTGGTATGACTTATCCAGGGAAGTTACATCATTTTAAAGTCAATGAAGTTATAGGGAACATTTATGACTATGGTACTTTAGTTGTAACTTTATGAGACTGTTTAATAAGTTTGCAGAGAATAAGTTTGGAATCCAGAAATAGTTTGTTCTATTTCTGGGTGAAAAAACAAAGGATGCTTTGTACTTACATAAGATCCTTCATCTGGCCACAGAGTTTGGATTCAGACTCAAGAAGTGGGCTTGGAGTCATGTTCGCTTGGCTCTGAATAATGAACAAATGCTTTTCTCTTTTAATTTTAGAATGGAGGCACCTTTATTTCTGAAATTATACTCAGCAAACCCCAAAACGTTTGGCTCTTGTATGATAGAAGAAGAGAGTAAGAGAGAATAGCTTGATATATGACTGTTTTTCTTCTGCGAGTACTCAGTTAGAAAAGGAGGCCGGTGATACTCAAAAGGAGGATGTTGCCTTTTAAGAAGCCTGGGAGTTGGAGCCCATAGGCCTGAGAGTCCTCCCAGACCCTTGCCTGAGGCCGCTGGCCAGAACCAGGGAAAGTCTTGGTTTACTATTCAATGGCAGAGATCCACCCATAATGCCATGGAGGAGAATGAATCTGCTTGTCCACTCTCTATAAAAACTCTGTATTTATCAGAGTTTAGATTAATATAGACACAAGCAAAGTAGCCTCTCCTTCTGGTCTTAATGGTCTAAACCACCTTGTTTCATTGCCCACCTCCTAAGACATTTAATCTAACTTGCTCAGTTAACTGTTGGGGCAACTTTGTGAACTTTGTGTGTTAGCTGGTGCAAGGCATTGTTAAGAGCTGTAAGCCACCTATTTTTAGTCCTCTCATTTCCTTCACACCAATTGATTAAATGGGAAGGAGGTTGAATAAGCTTACTTTCTTTTAAGATGACACAAATATTAAATTGGCAGGTAAACTCCTAGGAGGTTTCAGTCCATTTCAGGAAACTGATGATATGAGGTCTTTAAGCGTTGACAGTCCTATGAGAGAGAGAGAGAGAGAGAGAGAGAGAGAGAGAGACCACCAGGGAATCATGAAAAAAAGAAAAATGAGGGAAATGTCTAGATTCAATAGGAAATTGGGGGTGTTGAGAGCATTTTAAGAAAAATGCTTGCTTTTTCACCAGCGGTGTCGTTTTGCTCAAAGGGACAAGAAATTTAGTACTTTCTCTGAAGTGTAATAGAACTGCAGACCTATCTCTACAACTTTACTCTTTTACGTAATCTTGCCTTTACCCGAGAGCTAGTAAGTAAGGGTTTTCCCATGGGAACTGGTCATGCACAGGATGTTAATGCAGGACTGGGTCAGGCTCTGGGGTTTCATGCATGCAAGATGGGAAAACTCTTCCTTTGGTTAGATTAAGGTGTGTGTATTGTCCAGGCTTCTGGGAATCGTAAAAAGTGAGGATATAGCCACAGATTCCTTAGATATCAGGTTTCTGAGGGCCTAGACATTGTGTCTGGTTTTATATTTTTTATCTTGCCAAGCGTGATTTTTCCAACTTCACTTAATACGTCTGGAGGATGAAGCTATTTCCATCAGGCACAGCTCTGCCACTCTTGAAAACATTAAGGGTGAATTTTCCTTGTTTGTACCTGCTATCCACTAGAGGCTAAAAACTGATAATTTGGCTACTGGCAAAATTCCACTGTAACAGCTAATAGAGTGTTTTGGAAGGATGCCAATGGCAGCCAGATTGAATTAAGTACTTAGACTACTATTTAAGATCAGTTCTGCAGTTGGGGACTTGAAATCAGTGGCAGATTCACCTTCTAGTTTCCAGCTTACTTTGGGTTTTTCATGTCTTCTCTGATTTCCCCTGCATTTTTATCCCAAAGTGGATTCTCTCTCTCGAATACATTCATGCTAATGTGAAAATTTCATAATACTTCAGAATTTAACACGCACTTTCACATATGTTACTTTTTGTCGTCTAGATATATTAATGGTATTGCGAGATTATTTATGTTAATGACGTTCATGGTTCAACAGAAACACTAAAGGAATCACAGTATGTAGTATCTCAGAAGTTGCATTGCAGACCATGGCAGGAGGGGAGAGCTAGATATCGGAGACGTGGGCTGTAGCCCTGGCTCTAGTACTCAGTGTCTTCATGACCTTGAGCCAATGCCTTACATTCTCTGCAATGTAGTTTCTTTACCTTTAAACCAGCGTTTCTAAACTGAGGGTGATTTTTGCCCCTAGGAGACACTTGTCAATTCTGAAGACATTTTTGATCGTCACGTCTGGGGAGGTGCTGTTGGCATCTGGTGGGTAGAGGCCAAGGATGCTGCTAAACATCCTGTGATGCACGGGATGGTCTCCGCAACAGAGAATCATCCAACCCAAAATGGCAGTAATGATGAGGTGGAGAAACCTTGCCTTAAGATGGAAATAACATCTACCCCACTCATGACAGGATTATTATGGGGCTCAAATATAAATGGAAGTGGCCTTCCATTTCTGATATTAATTCTCTCTGGTATTGCACAGATGGATGCCAAAATTGAATCTTGAAAGGAGAATGGATTTATTCTCCTAGACTAAAAGTTATATATGAAACTATCAGATTAAAATATATGAAATACATCCATTGCATCTTGCTCCACAATTTTATGGTTTTAAACCAATTCTCTAAACATAAAGAGAAACAATGAAAAAATATTAATCTTAGAAGAAACCTAGCATGCAGTGACTAACATAGATAAAGGAAATTGGAATCCATGCAACTAATAGACTTTTCTATTAGTGTACAGCCATAACACATCTTTCCTAATAGAAGCAAGCCCGAAATGATAAGTTGTTTGGATCACATTAATTAACATTCAGCTCTATTAGATTTGCACCTGAGGTTGGGTTCATTTTACCAGTGCTGATGGATATCAAACTTAACAATATCTAGCCACATTATGTTAGAATAAAATATGTTTTACATTGAAGGCAAATTTTAGACTCAACTCTTAATAATGTCCTCTTATATTAACTCAGATAACTAGAGATAGTAAAAGAATGAATTAAATTCCAGTGACTCAGACTACAATGTATGTTATAGTAGTAATGAGAATTAATCCTGTTTGTTGCTTTTATTGTACAGTTGCCTCATAAGTTTATATATAACTCTAGAGTTTATGAGGCATTTTTACAGATATTACTTCTTGCCTTATTTTTGTAATGCAGTCCTCTTAAAAATGTAGCTTGGGATCCATGGATGAGATCTGAATGTCTTCACAAAATTTTATTTACATAGACATTTTTATTGGGAAGAAGCACACAGTCTCCATGAGATTTTCATTGCTTTGTTATCTAAAAATGTTCAGCAATCACCCTTAAAATAAAGGCTCATCTCCTCCTAAATGCTTATTTTTACCAAGTTCTCCTTAAATGACACTGTATTTGTTCTATCAGTATATTAGCAAATCATCTCTAGAGTACCAACTGACCAATAATTGTAAAATTCTTAATTGACATACACGCAGATTTTTTTTTTTAATTTAAAGATTGCAGTTGGAAGCTCTGCCATATAGCTAAATTGAATAATTATGCAAATGCAGTACAATATTATTTAATTGGACCTTTAGGAATGAAAACAATCCAGGTGTGCAAAGCTCTTTGCAATCCGGAACAACTATTCTAACATATATCTGCCAAGTAACAAGATCTTGTATGTAGACAGGAAGAGGAAAACAGCTTTGGCTACCCTCCCAAGAAAATCTACATGAAAGAACGTTGTATGCGTTGTGGTATGTACAGATTCTCAGGTTTTCTGTTACAGAAGTACCACTGTGTAAGAACAACTATATAGACAGACTAGAAATTCAGAGAATTGGTAGTTAAATCAACAGACTTGTCCCACACCCACCAATAATAATAACAGATGCTCTTAGCCCTTAAGAAACATAGCAAAGAAAACACAGAAATCCAACATTTCTTACTACTACTGAGATTTTAAGTACCACTGGAAAAGCAAACCCCATTACAAATGCTGACATTTTTACCCAGAGCCCATTCTCTTTATTTTCTTATTTCTATCTCTGCCACCTTTCTCATCTGATAAGGGGTTTCCGAGTACCGCTCTTATAGCCGTAAAATGAGCACAGAGTATGTACAACAAGACGCCTCCTCTGATTCTCTGGGAGGGCCCAGCCCTTTTAACCTTTCCCTTTCTTGAACCAACCATTTAACTGTATATTATTTGCTGCTCAGCTTCACAGCTAAAGACACAACGTTCTACATGAAAATGTCAGTGCTGAAAACATTATGCAGTGCTCAAACCATAGCCATGTGTCCATATTCCTTTATGTTCCGGTAAAGACTATGACACTCAGTGTGACACAAAAGGGGCCAGTTAACTATTTTACCAAAGGCGGTATTCTAAGTTAAAACTAAGTAACTGAAAATGACAAAATTAAAATCAAACTCAGAAAAGTTTGCGTTCATTCCCAGCCATACTTGACCAAGACTTGCAGATTCAGATAGCCCTTATCATCCTTGGAGACATTTCACTTTTCACACCCTCATTTCTTCAGAGGACAAACAGAATCATGGTAACTTCCCCAAAACACTGAGACTACCTTGTAGGGTCCCTTTCAAAAGCAAGAATATTCTTTTGGGTTCCATGGCCATAACAAAATAGGTAACCAGGTCCCTCCTCCGAACCTGTCCTATGCAGTTGCCACTCATTGGGCTTTGTGAAACTGCCACTCATTGGGCTTTGTGCAACTGGGCCATTTTAAAATACCGTCTTCGGCACCATAATACCTTTTAATGACATGTAAGAATAAACGTTAATATTACTCTCAGAATAGTTTTTTTAAACTTTGAAAAAAATTCAGCATCTGAAGATTTCAGTTTTGATATCTCCTCGCACATTCTTTAGGCTTCTGTTCTAGGATTTGTGGCCACTTTTGCTCATGGGGAGCTCCTTTTTGGCAGAGCTTTTCTTCAAGGGGCTGGAAATGTGGTGTGTAGGATGAATTGAATAGCTACGTCCCAGATGACACAGTTGAGGGATTGAATGGAAGAAATTTGTGGCAACCAACATAATTATTCAAATTGGAATGTGGCCATGGCCCCGGGGTTCATATTTTTCTTCATAAGCAAAGTGGTTTGGGATTCGGTGTGAGCACAGGCAGTTAAGATTTCGACACTAAACCACATCCCTGCACAGAGCCCATGGGTTTTCTGGTTGATGATCATAATAGTTACATAAGAAATTTGACATCACCCTGATAGGGGAACATCACCCTATCAGACTTAGCCGCTGTTAGGAGGATGCAGTTTAAATCCTGGCATGCATGAAATAGCCTAGCTGTAAATGGTTATTTAAAACAACATAGTAAATTTCAATCAGAACTCAGTCCTTTGCAATTGATTTTCAAGTTGCCACAACTCTGCATCATTAAGGTAGAGTCCTTTCCAGTGAGATTTCCTTCTAATGTTATACAGAGAAAAAAGTTACTCTTCTCAGTAAAGTTCAGTTTGATGCTACTAATAGTTCAAAGAATTTGGACTAAAGTGGTTCTGTGCGCTGGAAGGAACCCACTGGCAAATGACAAAGATGCTAAGTGCGATGTGTAACTATTGTTTTCCAAGCTCATGCATTCCCACTCTGCCTTCCCAGTTGGCTTTCCTGCAGCATCCAGTTCCAAGTTTAAGACCACAGGGTCATACTTGAGTGGCTCTCATAGAAACTCTTGCCAACTGACATCTGATACACTTAAAGGTTGTTAAAACCAAGAGCCCTTCTTTGGCTAGGAAATGTTACACTTTTAGTGTCATCCTGGTTTGTGAGTAAGTTCCATCCACTATTCCAGACAACAAATAAAACTAGCCCACATGACACAAAGCTACCTGTGATGCTTTCTAACTATGCTTTCAAAATCTACGTAGCTTTCTTTTATTTGGCCACCATTACAGTACAAGCTATCCAACAGAGAAAGAGCTGCTTGTAGCTTTAGAATACAGATGGGTAATTATTGTGATGCAGTCTCAGAAGACCTTGGATTGAGAGCTCCAGAGGACATCATACATCTGAACGCTAGCCCAGTACAAAAGATAGAGGCGAAGAGCTTTCTGAAGCAATAAAAGTCAGCCATACCGAACACTTTCTTCGAAGAGCTGGAGTTGTTAGATTGAACATTTATCATTGTTTATGTATCACCTAAAAGAAAAAAATCCCTGACCCACTAACTCCTATGCTGCCTCTTTGGTCTGTTGACCTGTTGATGCCTGATTTCCATATAGAACTCTGCCAATGGCTAGTCTCTGCAGTGGGAAATCAACTTTCCAACCTTCATCCTTGGATTATTAGATTCCCTTCTTTCTCTGCTCAGCATCCCATGTATCCAAAATAATAACTCTTAGCACCCTATCCTAGGATTTTGTCATCTCACTGCAAGAAACACAGAAATTATTACGCCTTTCTAGGACCCACTAAGGAAGGAGTGTTGTGAAGTGGATAGGTAATTGACTTTTGATTCTTAAGGGAAAAGGCAACCTAAAACATATGCTTCCATTACGTAAAGACATAGAGTTAGGTAAACTAAATATAGTCCGTTTAAAATATTTGAGAAATGATATCATTGGCTTTGGAAGATTTTTGAGCTTCGTTAACAATAGCACTTACCTTCCTTAAGTCACTGGTTCTTTCAAAAGATCACCCTGTCTAACCCTTACTCTTACAGGCAATAAAATGGGGCTCAGAAAATTAAAGTCACTTACTTGAGGTTACATAACCACTAAGTAAGGTTGCGTCCACGCTCTGCTTCCTAACGCCATGTGTTTTCTAGGAAAGTCAGGAGAGCTTACTTTCTGGAAGTTTTGCTCATTAGCAGGACGTATAACCTGTGGGAAAAGACACAACAGCATTCGATTCTATTTATCTCTCTGGTTTCTTTGAAAACATTGAATAGATACTACCATCCTTTTCTCCTTCAAGGCTTTCTTTGGACCACAAATGGTGAATGCCACTACTTTACAAAGTTATTCTTTTTACCATTAGTTGTTCTTTTTGTGTTACTTTCTGTAAAAGTATCAGAGAGAGTTATTCTCCAGAGACTTCTAGGTAGTTGAGTCCTTGCTTTTAGATTTTTCTGTCTAAAGAAATAAGTCTTCAGGATGGTAGGTTAAACAAATCTCTTCAAATATGAAGGCTCTTTAGAAGCTAAAATGCACAGACACTCAAAACGCGGTATCTTTCTGTCTCGATTGGTGCCCATTAGCCAGGTCCACAGGGAAATCGCTTTTTATTTTTCAATAATTATTTATTGGGTCCTTATTATGTGCTATGGCCACATTCCTGTACCTCTTCTCTCGCCGTCCTTACCTATCTGGTCAACACTGCTCACAACTTTAAGTAGCAGTGACCAAGGACAATTGTCCACCGTGTGCTACTGTCCTATCCAAATACTGGCTGGCTTCAACAGAACTGAAAGGGAGAATAGGGCTTATTCAGAGTAGTTACAAATGCCGTTCATAAGCACAGGGGTAACTTGCATGGGGTTATTGCATAGGCTGGGCAGGCCTTGAATTGCTCAACTCGAGGGGATGCTCTTTACATGAACTACCATAGCTCCCCTGGAGCTATACAGTGAAGGAGTCCTGACGTTCAAGGAGACAGATGGGTACAGGTACCATAACAGTATGTTCTCTTGTTTCTGGCTGAATAATATTTTCAAGGAAACAAGATACCCTCATCTGCAAGGAGAATTTGTGTTGGGCCAAAACAAAACCAAAGATGAAACTGATATGGTAAGAACAAAATGATTTGTCTAAGTTTTCATGATACTGCTCCAGCCCTGGATTTGCTTAGTGGCTTCGCCTATCTGTTCCTTAAAAAAAGGGAGAGTAGGGATGACCTGTCACTAACAAAAAATTCTACCTGGTGTCCAAGATAATAAGGATTTTCCTAGTGAGTTGTTTACAGGAGGACTAGTATATTTTGTACTGAATAACTAAATAATATGTAATAAAAAATGTAACATTTTTCAAGTAAGAGAGACCCCAAAAGCCTAGACCTAGGTTACGTGATTTTGAAGAGATAATACTTAGCACTTTATGAATTTTAAGTTTCAGCCTTCAGTAGTATCCATCCATTTGAAAAAACAAATATGACCTTTTGGCTAATAACATTGGGGGAAACATTACTGTAGATTAGTACTATGAAACAGAAATAATGAGCAGATATTCCAATGGAGTCACTGCATGTGAGCACATTAAACTTCTGCATAAAGATGGAGATTGTAAGTGGGTTTCTGGGTTTCACCATTCTGACGTTCTTAATTAAACATGGCACCATTGCTAAAGATAAAACCTTTAATGTTTCTCAAATCTTTTCTTGTTTAATAGATACCTCATATGGTCATCATATATAGTGTGAAAACTTAAAGATCAAGTAACATATTCATCTAAAACAACATAGGGAATATATCAGGATCTGTTTATTATCACCGTGGAGAAATAATGTTGGAGACCACGCTGAAAAAAGATGATGTGGTCTGGCCAAGGAGATATTAAAAGTGACCAGATGACTGTTGGCACTTCTGTTTTCAAAGCTGGCTCTAACTCTTCCTCACTTTGTGACCCTAATCTGAAGCCAGGCTAGTGTCTTGTCCTCATCCTAACACCATGTCACTCTAGCAGACAAGGTAGACTCCATGGTTCTGAAAGGACACAGTTGGAAGCTAATTCTTGTGTCTTCTGTCCGACCTGAGACTGAGCGTAGCATCTGTGCCTGTTTGATGAGTACAGAGAAAGCCATTTTTCTTAACACTTTAGAATAATTAGTGGAGCCTACCAGTTTGGGGTTACAATGCAGAATAAAAATAATAGGGTATGAAAAAAGGACAATGTGATGAGATTCTCCAACTGTTGGTTTATAGCGCTTTAAAAAAATTTTTTGCATGGAGTCAATGATGGATTAGGATATAGTATGAAAGGAAACAGTATGGGACAGAGATATTCAGAGAGCATTTGTAATTTGATAACTCAGGAAAATAGCAAAGGAATCAAATCATTTAGACTATTTTGATAGGTACTTCATAGATAACTGAAGCATCCACCACATTACATTTAGACTAGGTGGAATATCCAAAAACTTTTATTGTGTGGTCCTAAAATTAATGTATTAGTAATTATTAAGTAATTTTCAATGTGCCAGTAAGAGAATTATTATTCTTATAACATTTCTGAAAGCATGTATATGTGTGTGTATGTATATATGTGCATTTTATAAAGTGCTGATACAGCTAGCATCTCCTTCTATTAATTCAGCATCCAGTGAAGTTTATCTCCATCTTACTAACAAGAGAAGTTATGGCTTAATTCAAGGTCATAGAGAGTGGGTCACAGCCTGGATTTAGTCCAGGTCTTTTGATTATGAGCTCAGCGTGATTTTGGAGAACTTAAAAAAAAGCAAATAATCAGACACTGCCTGTCATCCCATCCCCACTAACCCCAGCAGAGACTGATTTAGTAGGTCTGGCTTAAATGACCTGAGATTGTACCAAAAAAAAACCCTCAGAGCCTCTGAATATCTCATTGTGCAATAATGATTTCAAGGGCATGAGAGTTTGAAATAAATCTGTGGAAATCCTGGGATCTCCTGTGGAAATTGTAGTTGTGCCTAAAGGTTAGCTTGTTTATAATTTCCCATACTCACCGAGAACTGAATATTTAAAAACATCGTGGTTTGCAGTGGCATTGTGGTTTAATGTAAAATATATAGCATTGAGTTTAGTCATGGCTATTCAACTTCCTAGATGTATACTTTGAGCAAATTAACTTCTTTCAGCCCAAGTTTGCTGATAATGTAAGATGTAATTGAAATGATTAAGTGAAATTAAATATTTAAGGTGCTTAATACAATATCTGGCAGAGAATAGGTTCTCAATAACTTAAGAACATGTCCCTCTAGAAGTAGGCTTCTGGTTAATTTAGTGTTTTAACTATAAAACTATAATTTATATTTTCTTTCTCTTTTCTCATATTTGGGGGGATCACTACGTCAACCATTTGATCATACGCATTTGTCTCTAAGCATGTATCTTTACTAATCTAGAGGCTCACGTGCATTGAGTTTTTGGAATGACTAGGGAATTTATCATAGCTTCTCTCTAATCTACAGTAGTTCCGCTTACAAAAATTAAAAATAAATCTCATGATATGTGTCTTGCACATGCAGGCACCTCTGTAGCGTTCTTCTCTCTGGTAAATCAGCTGCTTGAGGCTCAGGTCAGACACAGTCAAAGCCATGCAATCACGGTACATCATCTTGATGTCAAATGCATGAGTCTTGAGCAAGCTTTTCATATTGTTTGCATAGTACTAATTTCCACTGAGTATAAAAATGCCTTGGTGTTACTGATTTATGAACACTGTACATTCCTTACAATGAAGATGGATCTTCGGGGAAAAGAGGGTGTTTTCAAGATATGGTGAATTTTATTGTAACATGTCGTCAAGTTCAGCTATTTCTCGTGGACAGCGTAGGGAACTTAAGGGCCCTGCAGAGAGGAGGCAACAGGTAGAATGCCCAGCTGCTACCGCCAAAATAACACCAGCACAAATAAAATGATCAGAATTCTGGTCATAATGACAGATGAGCTTTTGTGGAAAACAGAAGCAAAATAAACCTTCTTGAATAATTTATTACTCTAAAAATACATTCATAACATGTCATGGTATGAATTCAGGAAAAAGATCCCACTACTGCTGGGTTCTGCTGTCAGTGGCTGTAGGGCCACAACAGGCAAACATAACCAAGTACATTTTCACTACCCTGATCACCAGTCCTCCCACTGATAATTTGTTTGGTCCATTCCTTCCTATTGCGTGAAGACATGCATCAAAGTCTGGCAGCTGTAGACCTGACTCTTCTGTTTATTTTATCTTTAGCTTTCACAACTGCAAAAGAAAGCCTGAGTTTTTAATAAACATCCCAGCACCAGTTTACGAGAGGGAGAATGAGTTAGATAGTGATGTGTTTTTTTCGGAAGGCTTTTTAAGCCAGCTGTGGGTGAGACGGTCCAATTTGCATTGGAACTGCTAGCTAGAATTCAGGGAAATCCCATCTGGTTTAGAGTAGAGTAAAAGAAAGTGAAACAGAATAGAGGATGCAATGCTTCAACAGTTAGTTTACAAACCATTTACTCAACACCTCCCATGGGAATAGCACCGTGCTTGGAGCTACGGAGGTCTGCAAGAGAGAAAAGTAGACTGGCCTCCCTTTACAAGGTATTTTCAGGCTATTAGAGGCATTGTTCCTTCACCAAACAGTGATTTCCTGAGCTCTTACCAAGTGTCCAGCACTGCTTCAAGTACAGTGGAGAATGAGACAAAGTCTTCGCTCTCATGGAGCTTATATTCCATAAATAAATGGGCATGAAACAGCTAGTAAATACTACACAGAGAATCATGAGAGGACGATCGGTTAGCAAGCAGTTTGTGTACTATGGAAGTCACGGAGGACCTCTCTGAGGAGTAAAATTGGAGGAGAGACCTGAACCGTCAGAAGGAACAAGGCAGGCAAAGAATAAGAAAAGGAGTGTTCTTGGAAGGGAAGCTAGAGAATATGGCCAAAGTCTGAGACATCGTGGGTCAGGGGCAGCTGTAGGAGATGAGATGGGAGTGGTAGGCAGCTAGCAGATCACAGGGGACTTTCACAGTGGGTCACGGTACAGAATCTGGGTTTGGAGAATTCTACCTTTGAGGATCTGAAGCAAGACAGTGACTTGATCTGTTTTATATAGTGTACTTTTTAAAGATCACTTTGACTTCATTATGGAGAATGGATTTTAGGGAGTCAGAAGTGGAGGTGGGGAGATCAATTGGGAGGCTATTGCAGAGTCCAGGCAAGGAATCATGGTGGCTTACTTTAGGACTTGGGTGATGGCAGTGGGAGAAAGTCAACGTGAGGAATTTGTTTCCAAAGTAGAGTACACAGAACTTCCTGGTACACTGGATATGTGGAGTTGAGTTGGGGCAGGGGCTCAAATATCATGACTAATTAGGGGCTTGTACACCTGGGTCAAACCCAAAAGATGGGAAACCTAGGAGAGGTACAAGTTTAGGAGGAGAGCAAAGTCCAAAGTTCTCTTTTAGCCATTTTGAATTTAAGGTGCCCCTTAGATACTGAAGTAGAAACGTTGAGTAGACAGTTGGATATGGGAAATTGGAATCTGAGAGGAGGTTTGAACTGCAAATCATAGTCATATAGATGGCAGGTCTTTACAGCCAAGGGGCAGGATAGGATCACCCAGCCTAGGGCCATACCTGGGACCAGCCATGAAATGGAGAGATAAAGGGTCAGAACAGGAAGAGGAAAGTTGGAAAAATCTTGGGCTATTCAAGCTAAAGGAAGAAAGTATTTCAGACAGAGCTTTCATTTCTGACTGGCACACAGGTCATATTTATATGGATAAAATAAATCTTTTATATTACCTACTGTCTTGGACTTTAATAGAATTATAAGGACCTAATAGTTTGCAAATAATGAGCCATATGCATATATTGGTCCTAAAAATCCACAGAGAAGCAAGGTTAAGGAAAGGAGAGCAGTTACTAAGTTCATGGCTTTAAGCTCTGTTTACACCGCTCTTTCTCTTTGTTTTACTTCATGAAGATATTCGATGAAGATAACTCTTGATTAAATAAATCAGTGCCAACAAGGATAACTTTTTTGAATCCCACCCACTTCACAAAGCAGGATCCAAGTGCTGCAAGCTGCTCTATTTCTGTAGTTCAATTCAACAAATATGTACTGAAGACCTGTGGTGTCCCTGCTCTGTGTTAGGTGGATTAAAAAACACAAAATAATTATAAAGATTCAGCTTGTGCATCAAGGAGTTTATAATATCCTGAGTGAAGAAAGACTTACTTATACTACTACCTGATTACCATTAAAACAAATGAAAATAAGAATATTAATTCCTGGAAATTTTTTAATTGAATTTTCCCTTTTGTGTATCTTAACCAGCATTAACTCTTTTGGCAGAAAAGAGCTAAAATACTACGTCGACCCTCCATTCCCTCATATCCTTATCTTACCCCACAGTTCTAATGCCTGTTGGGATATGTTTTCCAAGGGAATTTGATGAGGGTTCCACCCTTGTCACCATCCTCTTTGGTCTCTTCAGTAGCACCAAGTAATGCTGAACTCATAGAATATAGCGAATAACATCTTCTCGCATTTGAATTGGATATTTCATAGTTTCCAAAGTAATTTTACTTAAATTTACATACATATGTGAGCTGGAAGGATGAATCTTCCTGATTTTATAAATGAGCAAACTGAGACTCCAGGGGTTGGGGTGAGGAGTGAGAGACTCGTCTCAAGTCATGTGGTTTGAAAGGAACGGCTCCTATGAAAACATATCTCAATATGACCTCTTCAGAGCTTAACTCTAACCCACAGAAGAGTGAAACAAAGTAACTGTAAAATTACATACATATATAACAAAAATTCACCACTAAAAGATGAACTAATCAAGCTTTAAGAACTTAGCACTATTGGAGGGGTAGGAACAGGGGTTAAAGAGAGGTAGTAATAGTGGCTACTTGGGTTAGGGTTTTTGACTGAGGTTATTATTTGTTTGATGCTGAAGCAGATGCTCCAAGCATCCCACTCAGAGTAGCACTAATCTCAATTGTCTGACAGTCAGCCTTCTCTGAATATGAAACCCTCATAGCTGATGCTGTGGTCAACTTTGAAGAAAATAGTAACAAACATTTGAAGAGCTCTTTATAATTTATAAACACTTTCAGATTCAAAATCTCAGTTGTATAAACTTACCCTTTGAGGTAGGTTAATTGACCAGCCATTATAATCGCCATGTTACACATGAAAAGACAAGCTCAGGGAGGTTAACTGACTTTTTCAATGTCCTAACAAGCTAGCATAGTAGGTGATACAACCAAGACTGGAATTTAGGTCTCCAGACTCTAAATTTAGTTTCTATCCCATATACTAGATTTCAGGTACAAGGTGAGCCACTTTGGTGATGTAAGATTTTAATGCATTTATGCAAGGTCTAAGCTAGTGTGGGGTTAAAAAAAAAAAGCAATTAATGATATTAATTAATTTATTCATTCATTAGTTCAATCAATAAATGTTTGAGTGATTATTAGTATTCTGGTTGGTAGGAAAAATGAAGATAGAAAGATGCTATTCTTGTCCTAAAGTTCTGAGTGTAGCTGAAACTGAGAAGAAAACAAATTAAGTGCACTGGGGTGTTGGAGCCAGTAACAATCTACAGGACGCAGTAGGTTCACAAGAAGGAATGGAGATTTGGGGACAGAATTACAGATACAAGTTAAGGGTTTCGTAAATACATAGGGAAGGAAGTCATTAATGTAAGGTGCTTCCATGTGTAAACATCCTATTCTACCAGGTTTGAAAATGCAATACTACCTTTTGTAATGTTTTATCCATCCTTATGAATATTCTTAAGTATGAAAAGTTACTCTCAATTGGGCAAGCAGATCACTGATACAGAAATACAGTTCTAAGTATTGGGCTTGATGGTGTTCTGTGCTCTTTTCCATCTTGGAGGTTTAGTTTTTCTCTTTCTCCCTATTTACTGTAATTAGGTTTGTAAAATGTTTGGGAACAGATAGTACAAGAACTTACTTGGGACATTTTTGTTCAGCATTAAAAAGAAAATGTTAAATTTTTTATTTAGAGACAAATACCATGTTTGAAGCAGTCTTCACTCTTTCTCTGAGCATCACCCATGTCTGAGGAAGAGGTTGTGAGAAGTCAGGGTAAACTCAGGACTCATTTTGTAACACAGGTGACAGCCATCCTCACATTACTAGGATTTGACATCCAGGCATAGTGTCTCTGTTTTCTTCTAAGCCAAACCATGATTCAGAACTGAGCCATTGATTCTCTCAGAAGAATCCCTCCCTTCATCCCACAGACGCATAACATATCAATCAATGAAAAGGATTTTGTGTATTTCATAGGAGGGACAGATGATGAAGAGATTTATCTCGTATACCTGATGCAAAGATCTTGAAAATTCTCATTAAGTATTTGTTCTCCAGACTCCTTTTTAGCCTTCCCTGATTACAATTTTTTGTCTTTCCCTGGTGTTGTACTCTGATTCCCAAGAAGGTTGCCTCTTCCTTCCTCTTTCCAGTACTTTCAATGACAAATTTAAAATATTTAATGTTATGCAAAAGAATTCATTTGGACCTTCCTCTTGAACCTCACCTGTGCACACTGAAGACAATGTCCTTATCAAGCCGGACTCACTCTCCCAGAGAGGCGGGTTTGCACCTTGAGTTCTTTGAGTATTCTTCCAGCTTCTCAGGCACAACCCCAGGCAGTTTAGAAACATATTTCTTTGAAACGAGTGCACTTTCCAAGATGCATTCTGAGTAATTCCATCTTATTGCATTTGATGTTCTTAAAAGTCTGATTTTGCATTTAGACAGGGTTATTTGGACATGGTGGGATAAAAATGGTCCCATCAAAATATGCTGTTTCAAGTCAAATTATTGTATTATTTGTTCTCAATGGCAAATATAACCCCAAAGCATTCTTAACACTCAGTAGAGGCATAGATACAGAACCATGCAGTTATTGGTAATAAAAACCTAGTGTAGATATGTAATGAAAGATGAAAATGATGTTGTGACCTGATTATGAGCTACTGGCAATATTATTTTCTATCTTATATTAGAAATCAAATCAGCTTTGTGTATATTAACTGATGGTTGACTTATAAAAATGTGTAGGCACTGATATAGTGTTGTGTTTGCTTCATTTGAAACTGTGGCTTCCATGGATTTAAAAAATACATATTTTATTTGCAAAGTGACAACCATAAATTTTGGTATGTTCAATTGTTTAGCCAGTGATTTCCAGAAAGCAAGTGGTGTCCTACTTGTATGAGTTTTAAAACAGGCAATTTTGAAATAGGTAAAGTACTCAGTAGAAACCTTAGGAGACTCAAATGGCTGATGTATCTTCCTCAAAACACCTCTTATTTTCCAGGAGTATGTATACACTAGACATATCTTATTCTTTATAAGTCTCACACTTAGACCACTTATGTTTCCTACTTTAAAAAAATGCCTATGAAACAAAAAATAGCCCATGTGAATGTTATTAAAACTAACTGTGTCCTACAGAAGTAATTTGATGCCTTGTGAGGCAATCTGTACATTTATAGGGTCTTCTCATACAATAAAATTCAATGTTAAAAGTATAATTATTCAAAAGAATTAACTAAATGGCAACAAGGGTTTTTCTTTTCCTATATTGTTGGGATTTTTTTCCTCCTCCTAAAACCTCCCAGCTGCCCTTTGTGAAGTTCCTAGAATAATGATTAACATCATAAAACCAGAGACTAAAAATCTTGGTACGGACTGACCCATGGGGACACATTACTATAATTATTTTAAAATAAAATAATAAAAGGGGCATCCCATAAGGGACAAAAGTCTGACTCATCCTCACAATTTATTCTGTTTGTCAAAGTCACCCCAAAAATTTCTTAGAAGTGGTTGGAATTGGCTCAGAACCAGGGGCTCTCAAGTGTCTTACCTTTGTGGTTTGCCTACCTGGGTTTCCCAGTCCTTGGTTGAACATTAATGTTCTCACGGGGATAAAATATTTAATGTCCTTCTTGTGATCTCTTCCAGTAGAGGCTGAGGCCATTTCTAAAACCTCCTTCCCCGTGTCCCTTCCACAGTATCTTCACACACACAAACACAGTTTGTCTCTTTTTTCCTTTTCTCAAGGTTTAATCGAGCATTTTGTTTCCCACATGGTCTCTAGAAGATTGGCAGTTTCCCCCAATGTGCTTCAAATAAGCCGCACTCATTTCCTGACTATCCTGTAGTTAGTTTACTAATGCTATGCCACTGTGCTCTTTAGAGTGGAGGAGTGGAGGGGGTTTTGCCTCTATTACCTAAAAAAAGCTGTCCATTCATCAGGTACATTTAATTAACCACAGTTGTCACCCATGTGCCCTGTCAATTTGGCCAAGCCCAAGAACATGTATATGGAGCAGTATTAATTATAACCCCTCTGTGTCTTACAAAATTTACCTTCTGAGGCTATGAATGAGTATGGGCTAAGTTTCCTAGAGCAGAACCCATGAACTCATGTGTATTTTTACCTCAGTTCCTGCCACTACAGGCTCTACTTCAAGCCCCAACACACGTGTACATATACATGCACATGCTTACAAGAATGTCATTGGCAAAAGGCCTTGGGATGACCTTTGCCCCTACTGGAAAGGCATGAAACTAAATCCAGTACCATTCTCCTACTCTCAAGTTGGTTTTGTCTTGCTGACCTCTTCCCAACCCTAACTTGCTGGTCTGTTTTCCTATTTTCCAAAAATGCAACTTACTTTAAGCATGTGTTAACTTGGTTAACATTCCTGCAGTTAAAGGATAATAGACAATTACCCATTTGTCAGTCTGAGCCTCTTTCTTCTCTCTCAAATGTCTACTTATGACGTACATCCAGACTGCACGCCCTTTTTATTTTTTTTTTTGAGAAGCAAAACCAAAAAAAAAAAAACATTTTTAAAGAAAATGCAAAATTTCTTTTTAAAGAAAATGCAACATTTGTTTTTAATGTTGGCTGCCAGCAAAAGGGGAATCAATAAGTCAGAAAATACAAAACAACAAAAAAAGTGTCCCCTGACTGCTCTGTCTGTGCCTCCTCAGCGTGTGCATCTGGTTGTTCATCTCTGAAAGTGTATGAAATACTCTTTTCTTTAAATTATTTTTCGTTCTTTGCTCCCTTCTTGTTTGGGAATTAAGTGCTTTTTGTATTATGTATATCTATCTGTATATATATCAGTGTGTTTCTTTTTAATTGCTAGATCTTTATCTTTAGATTTGGTTTTATCCAAAACTATGACAAAAAAAAGTTATGAATTGTTTTCTGCAACTTTTCCCCACTCCCTCTTTAAATGTGGAACAACTTCAGCTGCAGAATCCCCACATCCACATCTTTCTAATAAACCCAGTCTCACTAGAATCACATGCACCATGGGTGGCATGGGGAAGACAGGTGATGTCATTCAGAAAGTACCCTTTCTATATAAGGAAGTCCTGAATGACCCAGCCAGTGGGCTCCCTATACAGCTTTGTCTTTCGATTTGAAGATCTCCACCCCCTCCCCTAACTCTAGATGGGGCTGTGTGCCTGCCGATGAAGTTGTTCAACTTGAATGCATAAATCTAGTCTCCTTGTTTTTGCTTTTAACCTTTTGATCATTATTATAAGTATTACTATTATTATTTTATGTATTTTGGCTACTTTTAGTAGGGACAAAAGTTTAACTGTTTTTATTATTTAAAAATCTTTAATGAAACTGTAATGATTTTTGGAGTAATTGCATGTTGAAGCAGTTGCAGCTTAGGGTGTGTGAGATTGTCAGTGTTAGAGTTCTGTTCTTTATTTCTGTAGATGGGCATGTGTAGGCTCATTTGTTTTTGTATATTGCCCATCCCTTCCTTACAGCCAGAAGCTCTAATGCAGCTAGATCACTCCGTGCCGCCCTTACATGGACATGGCGACTCACTTACACATTTACTCCCATCATCTTCATCTCTTGTGTAGTACACTCATAGATATGACCCTACCCTTTCTGCATCTTTCCTTCCCATACCCCTCCTTTCTTTAGCATTGTTCAAACTTATGTGCTGTCATCCATCCCCTTCAATTAAAGAAAGTCTAAAACTTGTCAAAAAGGCAAAAAAAATTAAAATTAAATATATATTTGAGAACCTATAATAATGCAGAAATTCATTCAAAACGCTCGAGATTCATAGATTTTTTAAAGGCAAATTATAAAATTAAACAGGTTTTTAAAAATTTTTTTTAAATCATTGCAATCAGAATAATTTCAGATTCAAAACTGATGCCCTCCCAAGCCCCTCAAAGTAAGAAATTTGTTAAAGTGCAGATTTTTTTTTCTTTTCATGTTATGTGGTGTGGATGTATGTGTTGTTGCCTCCCTGTATCATCCTCTGTTGTAAATTATTATATTTGAAAAATTAGACATTTTGCTCAAAAGTTTTTAAAGAAATGACAACAAAAAAGCAAGTTACAAGAATGTGGCAATTCTATTTGTCCAAGAGCATTCTTACACAACTTTCTTTTGTAAATTTTTCTTTCATGCCAAAAAACATGCGGGCAATTTGTTGATGTAAGTTGACTATAAATTAATACAATATGCTTTTTTTAAGTTAAATTATTTTGTCTATATGGAAATGATTTCTTTGTTTTTCCTAAAACAGCCTCTATTTTTTATTTGCTTTTACTTTTCTTTTCTGTCCTTATGTTGTGAATGCCTTGTTGATGTTATTTGCTCTCTTTCCCTCTAGTTTACTTTGAACCTGAAGTTGATTTTTTTTTCTACTATGTGATTTTGAAGACAACATTAAATATTTTATTTCATTTGTGTCTATTTGCTTAATTTTCACTGTTATATTTTGTGCTGAATTGCTTCTAAGGATCAATGTGAATTCTACTCTTGGTAGAAGGGTGTGGGTAAATTGTTCTCACCATCCAAAGGAAGCCTGGCCTCTTTGCCTGAACCAACTTTTAAAGCCTTGAAAGCAATGGTAGGCTCTACAGTGGGATATGAAATTGGATACAACCTACAGGAGGCCTGTACTCCAGAAGAAAGTTAGTTGAGTTAACTGCAAATGTTATCAGTGGTAATACATCCTAATTTAACTCCTTAGAAAGCATTTGGGGAAATCAGTCCTTTATTTTATTTTCCTTCAGCAAAGGGGAAATAAGGTACTCTCAAGTGACTATGGTAGAGTTTGGTTATCCAGGATTAAACTATCACCATCATGGCAAGCTACAAAATCACTTCTAATGAGAATAGAGAAAGCACCCCAGAGCTTAGAGTATTGTCCTATGATAATGATGCCTTCCAAAGTATAAAACTAACTACTGGTGAAAGCACACCCGCACACAATAGGCACCCAAATCTCTCTCTCTCTCTTTTTCCTCTTCCATTTCTATTAATATTTGCCATTTCTCTCAAGGATTTAAACAGGTAAGCTTTAAAAGGATCCTAAGATTCTACCCACAAGAAACATGATGATTTTCCCATCTAAAGTTTTATTTAGGAAACATCTCAGGTAGGTATTGCCATTTCGTATGACTCTACGGTGAGAACACTCCTTGACCTTAAAGGTATTCGGTCAATGTTGCCTTATCACTTCAGGAAACAAAAGATCAGCAAGAAGTGCTGTATAATTTTTAAATAAAGAGATTACTTGCTTCACTTTAGTTTTAGGTATTAGTATTACTGTTAAAGAAATATCAAACTGAAGAGTGCATAAGGGATATGTTTCCAGCCCAGCAGCTTCAATGAATGTACTTTATCTGCCTCAGTTTATATGATTTTGTATTGTTTGACATGTTGGATGATATTTTAGGTTTAAAACTAAGAATCTCCTAAATGGACTATTTTATCTAATTGAATTGAAAGCTTTTATTTGTGTTGAGGATGCTACCCATAAGTCCATTTGATATAAGGCTTGTCATTTATTTTAAATGCAAGCTCTTGGGCTTATTATAAATCATTCTTCAAACTCTGCATTTAAAATAGCCTTAATAATCTAGATCCTATATTATTATACCTCAGCATACGACTACTACATAAAAAAAGGTCAGAAAAAAGTCATCAATGATTTCAGTGTTTATAGGCCCAAAATATTAGTAGAAATGATACTAGAAACTAGAATTTTGGAGTAGCAGTTTCTGTGCTAAATACTTAACATGCATTATCATTATTATTCACATTGGTGGCTTGAGATAGGCTGTGTTATTATGCCCATTGTACAGAGATTTTAATAAATTTGACCAACTCATGGCTAGTAAGCCACAGAACTGTTATGCTAACCTGCGTCTGAGTGACTTCAGAGGCAAAGTCTTTAACCAACAGGCAGATGAAAAACTCCACTAGACATTCCTTCTTTTACAATGTATAATGACATCAAGGGACTATAGCTCATCTTACCTGGGTGTATATTGAAAAAAATAGAATCTGTAGCCTTTCAGACTCAAACCCATTTCAGATAAACTGGGGGAAATGTCCTACCTGGAGATTTTCATCTCATTAAAATGCTCTTAAAAAGTTAAGCCCCTTTGAGATACTTGAGTTTTTCTGCTGTCTTCTCCCCAGGGACTGGCCGTGCCTGTCTGTGACTATTTTTTCTGAGGCTGGATGCAGAACAATTTCATGGTTCCAAGCTTCCAGATATTGATGTGTTGCAAGTACACACTTCTGTGGCACCAAATAACTAAATGAATATCATTCAATAACTAATTTTGTGGGGAAAAAGATGATTTCTCCCCATTGTTTGTTAGTTTCCCAGCAGAGAATGAGAAAAATGCAAATAAGAGATGAGGTAAAGAACCTAAATATAGATAAAAGAAATTCAAGGAATTGGAGCACGGTGTCCTCTCCCAGAGTCTCACTCTTCAGTGTCATTGTTTTTCGTATTTTTGTGACTTCCTCCACTCAGATGTCTCCAGAGAGGCAAAGGTTGGAGCCATATTGAAACTTTATGCTGCTTTTCTTGCTTTTTCAGATGACCCCCTACACCACCATCACCTACAGCATTCTCACAGTTCAGAAGAGTTCTATTAAATTTTTAATATACTGTCTTTTTCGATGGCAGAGAGCCCCTTTTGCTGAATATCAGCCCTAGACACATGAATTATATATCTATAAATACACTCATAAAACAAAAAAGCAGGGCAGCCTTCAGGGCTAAAATAGACCTTTTATATCCCTAGTGATCTCTCTGGTTTAAAGAAAAGCACAACCCTGTCAAAAAAGGGTATATATTCCTGATTTTAAATGCTAACTTTAAGGAATATGGATAGTTCTTATTCCAAACCAAAGAAAAATTCTGGGGATGGAATAGGAAATTAGAGTTGTGATGGATTACAGGTTTTGTATTACTCTGCCTGCAACCCCTTATGACCTTAAGCTTGTTGCTTCTATGAAGACTTTCATAAGCATAGACATCTGGTAGATCACTGATTTCACGGTCTTCGGGCAGTGAAAAAAAAATTATCAGCTGCTCCAACATTTCTGAGGAAACTCACTTTAGATTAGTACAAATAAACATGAAATCTTAAATAGCCTTCTGCAATCTAAGTCATTTCTAGTAAGGATCTAATGATGGGAGAAACACATCCTTCACCTCCTTATCTCAAATGATGTGTGCCCTTGGACCTCCTAGGACACTAGAATCATCTTAAATCTTAAATATGGAATTTGATATTAAAATGGACTATACACCCCAACTCACATACTTGTCCCAGGCATCTTCCACGTTTATAGTTACCCAAAAATTTCCCCCTACTTTCACTTTAATTCCCCTTTGTAATACCAACTCCTACATCCCAGTGGACTCCCTTTTAAATTAAAGACATTTTTCCAATTCCTTGAGATGCCAGGAGAGGGGAGCTGTGAAAGTTCCTATGATTTCATTGATTAAACACTACCAGGATTTGGGCTCAAGTGTCCCTGACAGGGGCATCATTTATCATTTTTATCACTGCTACTAGGATTAATAACAGAATGACAAAGAAATTGAAGATTAGCAGTTTTAACAGATTCTGTTATTTAAACTCTGCAACAGCATACCCATCATTTTAGTTTGGAAATAAGCTCTTACCATTTCACTTAAAGGCTCACCAACCTTTTAGAAGCTCTTTGTAAATTAGTGAGCTTCAAGACCCTCTTTTCATCCCCTTATCAAAAGGATGATTTTCACTTTTTTTTTTTTTTCTGCTCCAAGAGAGATACTCACATTAGGGTGTTGAATGAGAAGCGAATAGCAGAGGAAAGTGGAAGTGATTCACCTGCAGAATGAACAGTTTGTAGATTTTGTAGATTTTTGACAACAAAGACACAGCGGAAGCTTTAGCTGGGATTAAAAAGACAAGGGGGTAAAAAAAAAAAAGGCAAATGTAAGACTCCAGTTGGGTATCATAGATGGTACACTAAAATTGCAAATGAATGCCACTCTGTAATCATGAAGACATATTAATCTCACTTAAAGGGACACTAGCATCCTACCTAACAATTTGCCTTTATATTTAATTATTTGTTTCAGGACTTTGCCTCCCAACAAATCCGTCATTCCTTGTCCTTTATCCCAGTTTACTCTCCACTTAATAAACAATGGGTTGATTTTTATCCTTGCCCTAAAAAGCAAATGACTCTCGGTATTTGTTCCAGAAAAGGACACCCATTCTAGGTGAGATGGGTACAAAAACCCTGTCTTGTTCTCTAAAGGAAAGTAAAATCATCCCTGAGCGATCCCTAGGGAACCTTTAACAGACTGCATGAGGCTTCACTCCTCTCTCCTCACTGCTCTTTTCTTACTCAGACACTGCCTTCTTCCACATATCATCTTAAATATAACACTCAGGGCCTCCCTACCAGAAGAATAAAAAGAAAAGGTAACTCAGGGTTAGTTTTAGGACTGGCTTACCTTTAGGGACCTGTGTTCCAAATCCCATTTATAAAAATTAGCAAACGTATGTAAATTATGCATTAACTAAGTTGCAAGATATATGAATTACATATCTTCACAATGTAAAAAAAATAGGCATGCTTGTCCAGGAAAGCAAGTCTGAAGCTTTGTCAAATCTGCAAAAATCGGTTTGCTCAATAGTTTCAAACTCTGAGCACTAGAAGAGAAGCTTGGGGCTTAAAGCACAGACTAAAATATCATCTTGAGATTCTCAGAAAGATGCTTGTTTTATTTCCCCACATGTGCTAACATCATCAGGTAGGCCAGGGGTGACTGTACTGTGCTCTCTTGTCCCTTCCCCTTCCTTAAGATATGCATTACGTACATCGTTGCCACGCTCCCCAACTCAGTTTCTCTCTGCAGAGAATAAAAGCTTCTGATGTGGTGCAAGCAGTTCTTCTCTGGTGCTCTGAAGGTGTGC
The DNA here is from genome assembly GCF_003031525.2 of Neophocaena asiaeorientalis asiaeorientalis. Classification (NCBI taxonomy): domain Eukaryota; kingdom Metazoa; phylum Chordata; class Mammalia; order Artiodactyla; family Phocoenidae; genus Neophocaena; species Neophocaena asiaeorientalis. Next base: position 413,306 of record NW_020172456.1, on the reverse strand, counting down.
AGTAGCTTTCTTTTCAGGAGGCTTTTTCTTAGCACACCTGAAACCTGGACAGTTTACGTGCAGCAGGTCAGAAAGAAGACTTCAACCATAATATCGTATTATCATCTCAACTGTCTGACTAACTGGGTCAGGGACATATCATGCCATCCCTACTAGAGGATTTTTAAAAACAACAGTTGGAATAATTTTTAAAATAAATTTAATGAAGAGACATGAACTGTGACTTCTCGATTCTTTCTCTGTTTGAAAATAACACTGTAAAAAACACAGGAGAGACTGAAGACTGATTATCTTGCTTACATACATGAATAATAAGCTTGGCCCTACAATTAGGTGAGTAACACCCACCACAGAATATTTGTGGTGACCATAATTTGCAGGGCACTATGATTTAGTGAACTATTCTGAACTTCCTTTCCTGACCTAGTCCTCGTATGTTTATAAGTGCAATAACTAGGGTCTGTGGGTAAACCGATAAATATCTGCCATTCTAAGAAATAAAAGGAATCCAAATTGGAAAAAGGAATCACTGATTTTAAAAACTACTTTGCTATCTCTACATTTCTGAATCTAAAAGTAAGTTTCCAGTAAGTCATGGATATGTAGGCTGGGTATTCTTAAAATCTAGTGTCTGCTCAGTATATATTACATATAGCATAAAAGCAATATATAAATATAATACTAGACCAATGCAAAACAAGTTGTTGTTTTATAGTCAGGGGAATTTCTGGAAAAGCATAATCGAGATGGGCTTGTTAGATGAACATTTTCAACCTACTGTAAGTTTCCCTTACTTAGCATATAGTAAATGAAGACTGCACGTGATAAATGTGAAATAAAAGGTAGTAACTTAAAATACTAAAGATGAGCTCTTTTATACTCCTTAATCTTGATCTCAGTGACATGGAAAATATGTCATTCTCATCCTAATGGGAGCAAATAAATAGAAACCCAAGAAAAAAATAAGGAAATGCTATGGCTCACAGATTAATCACATGCATATGTGCATGTACGTACACACACACACACACACACACACACACATAATTTTCATGGTCAGTATTTGCAATAGTATAGGTGAAGGTCATTATCCCATAAGCAGATCCTGGAAAAAGCCTATTTGAGTTCTATCTAAATAATTACTTGAGAGTATCTTTAAAAATCTAAGCCCCCCGGAGCGGCTGGGCCCGTGAGCCATGACCGCTGAGCCTGCGCGTCCGGAGCCTGTGCTCCACAACGGGAGAGGTCACAACAGTGAGAGGGCCCGCATACCGCAAAAAAAAAAAAAAAAAATCTAAGCCCCCGATCTAAGGATTTCAGGTTTTGATGGCAAGAGGCATATAATGGGCTAGAAGTATAGCCCAATAATCAGCCTAGAAGTAGAGAGGATCCATATGTGGATCCAAGTCATTTTATTATAATTTCTGAGGTGTAACCTATGAACTATACATGCATTCATTGAGTGTGGCTGTGAATTGTTTTTCTACAAATATACTAATTCTGTTTTTCTTTTTCTTTTCAATCCCAGGAGGTGAATTAGTTATCCCTCTTCTTGTAGAAGACCCTTTAGCTACCCCTCCTATTGCTACTCGTGCACCTTCCATTACACTCCCCCCTACCTTTCGCCCCCTCCTCACCATTATTGAGACCACCAAAGATTCCCTGTCCATGACCTCTGAGGCGGGGTTACCTTGCTTGTCGGACCAAGGCAGCGATGGTTGTGATGATGATGGCTTGGTGATATCTGGGTATGGCTCAGGGGAAACCTTTGACTCTAACCTGCCCCCTACTGATGATGAAGATTTTTACACCACCTTCTCCTTGGTAACAGATAAGAGTCTTTCCACTTCAATCTTCGAAGGTGGCTACAAAGCACATGCGCCCAAGTGGGAATCCAAGGACTTTAGACCTAACAAAGTCTCCGAAACTAGTAGGACTACTACCACATCTTTGTCCCCTGAGCTGATCCGCTTCACAGCTTCCTCCTCGTCTGGGATGGTGCCCAAATTGCCAGCTGGCAAAATGAATAACCGTGATCTCAAACCCCAGCCTGATATAGTCTTGCTTCCGTTGCCCACTGCCTATGAGCTAGACAGCACCAAACTGAAGAGCCCACTAATTACTTCCCCCATGTTCCGTCATGTGCCCACAGCAAACCCCACGGAGCCGGGAGTCAGACGGGTTCCGGGGGCCTCAGAGGTGATCCGGGAGTCGAGCAGTACAACAGGGATGGTCGTCGGCATTGTGGCTGCTGCCGCCCTCTGCATCTTGATCCTCCTGTACGCCATGTACAAGTACAGGAACAGGGACGAGGGGTCCTATCAAGTGGACGAGACGCGGAACTACATCAGCAACTCGGCGCAGAGCAATGGCACGCTCCTCAAGGAGAAGCAGCAGAGCTCGAAGAGCGGCCACAAGAAACAGAAAAACAAGGACAAAGAGTATTATGTGTAAACACGACACCGCTAACGATACGCGAATTTAAAACACAGGATTATTTCTATATAAATATATAAATACTTGGAAAATGAGATTTCACAGATGTCAGAACTGTTCTAACTATGAGATGGGGTATACCATGACCATGGTGGGGAAAATCATTTTTAAAAGAACACACACAAAGATGTACCTACCTATAAGATTCAGCCATGGCTGCTTTGATTCAGTCGCTGCTCGGAGACAGTTCTTTCTGCCCTGCTGTGTCATAAAGCACACACTTTGCCCTCTGGAGCAAGCAGATGGCTCCCCCCACTTTCGTGGACTTGGAAGCTTCCTTCTCTTTAGGACCTTTCATCCAAGGTAGAAGACTTCATGGCTTACTTGTTCCATAACTCCAAGTGAGTCTGTAATAATGTTTGTGAAGCTTGACTGTAATAATGGTTTTGGTTTTTTTTTGGTTTAATTATGTAAAAAACGAAAACAAAAAAAAAGAAAAGAAAAAGTTAAAAACAGAAACAAAAAAAACCCCACCCTTATCTGGGTCTGGCCAGTGTGTGCGTAACTTTTCAAGATCTGAGGGGAAAAAATGGCTTTTGGGTATTTGTTTAATTTTTGAGACTAACTGGACATAAGTTAAGAAGAAGAAAAAAAAAATCTCAGAAAACAGAAGAGAGACTATTGCCATATGAACTCAAAAGCTACCATGGTGTCCACTCTACATATCAGGTTGTGGCGTTTCTAGAATCTGTTGTCTATTTCCTATGCGATGCTTTGCTGAACACATAGCAAAATCATGGGATGGATGATAATATTGATTTGAAAAGCTGGTTCCTCAGGATCGAATTCCAGAATTTGTCACCCAAACCCTGAACAGATGGGGTTAGGGCTGGTTTTATCAGAGCCATTGGCTTTACTTAACAATATTGTTCCTGTCCATGAGCCCAGCCAAATTGTGGTAAAGGAGAAAGCCCCATAAACTAAAACAGAGCCTTTCCTAGGGAAGGGGAACGGGGGCGGGCTGGATCTGTGACTGATCGAAATGCATGCAAATATAAAAGAAAAGACAATGCAAGAAGTCTGTTAAAGAATCAAAACAGACAATAGGTGAGTTCAACTTGTGATGGAACCACAAAAGGTCACACAAGCCAAACATGGCATGACAGAGTGCAGAATTCATAGTTCTTTCCCCGCCCCCAACATGATAATGTTTTTCCTAGTGATTTAATTTTGCAGCCTGACATTTATGGATAACTCTATCCTTCCATTTGCTCACGTCTCCCTTCACCCATCTTTTCTAAAAATAATAAATGAATAAAGCTGCTGTGACACACAAAAAGTGGAATTTAATAGTATAATATATATAAATAAATATATATACAGATATATTTATCATGGTATGTTTGATGGGATGACTGAAACAGGAAAACTGTTAAAATCTTGAAGTGGAATGAGAATGTTGTTTTAAAAGAAAATAACAAAACGACAAAAAAGTAAACCTTAAAATGTGAAGTGTGAGTTTAATTTTGTCACAGTTAACTGTGTCAAAGAGAATAAAAAATCTTCTCAGATTTTGTTTACATATTTTACTACATTTTTGCTGGTATAATTCCTTAGCCACCTGTGTACATACTGCTTTGAGAACTGTTCTTTCCTTTCTATTTGTTTATTTCAGTTTGTTTGGTTTATGTTCCAGTTGTCTTTCTTTATGAAAAGAGGAAATGATGTACAGAAAAACAATAAACTTGTTGTGTGGCCATACCTATCCCAAAAGCAAGAGACAAAGCAAGACAAATATTCACACAAAAATGAAATGTGTTCTCTGGAGGGTCAGATACATACAGTTCCTTTTGTACAGATGAAAATCAATCAGCTGTTTAGATTTAGAAATCTACTCTTGCTGGTTTTTGTAAGTTGCATGAATATTTGACTTTGAAAAAGTATCTTAAAGATGTGGGGCAAACGCAATCTAAACGATGGTAGCCTTTACTAATATGTATGGAAAGAGGTGTTCTTCATTACCTGATATTTCAATGTGTTAAGAGTTTTGGATTATTTTGTTGTCATTGAAAAAGACAGGCTTATAAAGAGATATCAAAGCACGATTTAGATGACCTAAATGGCCCAACCTATATGAAGTTGATTATATCTCGATGTCTGTAAAAGATTGCTGTTCTTGGAGTCTTGAGGTCTTGTGAACTGATTTCCTGCTTTCTTTCTTTACATTTTTTATTTGAGTAAAAATACATTTATTATATTCCTTTTAGTGTAAGTTTCTATTTGGACAATTTTATGGGAACATGTGCATTCTGTACGTGAGCTTCTATCATATTGCTGTTGTTTTATGAGCAGACTTAAGGAATTTATTTTATGATGTTGTGAAGTTACTGCTTTTTCTTTTTCCTTTTCTCTTTCATTTCACGTTTGCATTTTAGTTCAAGGATATGCTTAGCAATAAAATGTTCCTTCCAAAAGCTTGTATGATGATGTATTTTTATTTTCCAAACATTTGGTAAAAGACCTTGTACTGGGGCTAAATATGTCATGTCGAATTAAAAGCCAAGTAATCTAGGACCATGTTCATGTGAAATAAAATATTATAACCAGTTACTAATACTTATATAAGCTTATCAAAAGTGACATATTTGGGGGCTAAACAATTATTGTCTGTCAACTGAGGCATTATTATTTAGACTGCTATGATAAAGTAACCGGGAGAAAACACTTTTCTGAACAGGTAAGATGACAAAAGCATTGTATTCTGGAAAAAATATTGTTAGATACTATTTTTTTAAATGTTTGGCAACTTTTAAGTATTTGCTGTAAATTAACAAACTTACAGAACCATGTTCATGTTTGAAACACTGCAAAGCTTTAAATGCATTCTTTCCAAGCTTCTGCCATATTGAAATTTTTTAGAAAAGTACTAAATCCAAAGTCAAAATTTAAATGAGTGCTCAAATTTTAAAAGCTTCTTTCTAGATTTTCAGATTACAGAATTCTGCTAGCATTCATTATAGCTGGAACCTTTCTCATATCTCAGGTGTCCTTGATATGCTGGTTCCTTAAGCACATGCTTACTTTGCCAACTGGATAATCCATCATGATACTCTACATTTTTCACCATGATCTAGAAATGTGGGTTAACTGAACACCTGTACTCTAGCCATATATTGGTTACCAATTTTTAAAGAGTTAGAACTAAAAGCAAATATAATTAACCCTGTTCCTTCAGATTTCACTGGTGGAATGGTTATGCTATTAGCTCTCATGGAAATGGAAAAAAAATAAGCCTCAATGATGTCAAACTATGGAAAGTTCCCTTTTTGATTCCTGCCTCAGATAATTTACATGAAGCAATCATTTATCAATGCCCATGATATGCCAGATGCTATGTTAAGTGTTTTGGTTTATGTAGTCGGTTTAATCCCTGAGTGGTAGATAGCATTTTCCCCATCTTAAAGATGAGGAAACAAAGACATGACGAGCTTAAGGACAACTTGGCTAGTACATTTCTAATCATGTTGAAAGTCAGGGGGGCTTCCCTGGTGGCGCAGTGGTTGAGAGTCCGCCTGCCGATGCAGGGGACACGGGTTCGTGCCCCGGACCGGGAAGATCCCACATGCCGTGGAGCGGCTAGGCCCGTGAGCCATGGCCGCTGAGCCTGCGCGTCCAGAGCCTGTGCTCTGCAACGGGAGAGGCCACAACAGTGAAAGGCCCGCGTACCGGAAAAAAAAAAAAAGTCAGGCCTTGCTGACCTGGAGGTAAGTGGGATGTCGTGAAAAGGGTACAGGCACTGAGGCCAGACACAGCTGAGTTGGAACCCCAGCTGGACTATTCACTGTGTATGGGCAATTTCACTATGTCTCTGAGATTTGACTTCCTCATCTGAAAAATGTGACACCTCAGTGACCTTGCCTCACAATATTGTTTGGGTAAAAAAAATTGAAATAATGTGTTTTGTGATTGTTACAGAGTAGGGGCTCAACAAGGTTAGTCTCCATCACTTGAGTTCTGTACTAGTCATTTACAATAGCTGCCTTCTAGAATTACAAATTCTACAATAAATTCTATAATTAAAAAGATTTATTTAGTAATTGTTCAAGTAATGTTGCCAAGTCATGACTTGGGTTTACTAGCTAATTGATAGTAAATCACTATATCAATTGATAATTGATAAAACTAGTATTTTCTAATCATATACTTTGATTGAGAGCATGACTGCAACTAGTAAACATGTGTTATTGACAACTGGTAGCATGAATCTGCCTGACAGCATATTTTAAGCAAGTGACCAAAAGTTAGGGTAAGTAAAGAAGGTACAAATTTCAGAAAATATTCAACTTCCAGAGAAATTCTGAGACGATGGTTAATGTGGTAGATTCATCAGGATCTAAGTGGCATGTGCTCAGATACTTTGGTTAACGTCCATGAGCAGAAATAATTTATTATCTCCATGAGGGAGTATTGAGACGGTACCGTCCCTTTCCAGTGTGTTTAACTTTGGCCACAGGCTTTGGAATCAGAAAAGCTTAGTTCAGATCTTGGCTCTGAATCCTGGGTCTGTCCTTTACCAGCTGTGAAACCTTGAGTAAAGTGTGCAGTGACTCTAACTTCATCCATGAAACTGGAATGATATGGCCTCCTCTTAGTGCTATTCTATAATTAAATGAGCGAATGTGTATACGAGTGCCTGGTTATAAGCACAGTGGCTGGCCAATAGCCCTCAAACAGTGATGCCTAAATTGTCTTACTAATTATCTGTTATTATCCTAGAAGAAAAGTAATACAAAATTCTTTCTTAACGTCTACAGAAGATACATATAGGAGAGCCCCAGAACAATCATATGACTTCTGCAACCTAACATCATAATTGTTTTTATTCCTATTACAGTTGAAATCACACCGATTTATTGATTCTTTGAGTTCTCCTTGAGTTTTCCACCAGAAATGTGCCTACCCCTGTAAAGCTCTTTACCTCAATCAACTCCTTCGGTATAGAGGCCATAGAAAGTTTCAAATGATAAACTATTACTTACCTCAAAGGACAGTCTTCCATGCTTCCCAAATCATAGTTATTATTGCCTTAGACACACCTTCAAAATTCTATATTAGCTTTCCCTCCAAAGACTTTCTAAGTATCACTATTTAACGTGTAATCCGAGAACCACTTTAAGCATTTACTCGTTTGATAATTCAACCATTTACTGAACACTCATGAGCCTGCCAGTCTACTATTGGCTATTGTCACTTTGTTTCAATGAAAGCAGAAAATGGAAATGGGAATTTTAAGCCTTTTTACCTCTTGTATAGATCCATATAGGCCCAGGTTCTCTTCCCCCATATTCAAGTTGAAGTTTGATTTTTCTCCAAAAATATCCCAAGCTGTATTTGTCCCAGTTGAATTGAAATCCTGATACTGTTTGAGATTAGTTTGATGATTAATGTATTTATTAGGCATTATTAAATGATTACTGTGTCTTAAATGGAGAGGGTTAATGAGTTTATAATCTACTATTATAATCTACTAAGGGTTGCACAATCAAGCTGTCAAAGTTCAAGTGCAAACTAAGCTCTTTGGGGGTTCAGAAGAAATAAGTTATGGTAAGGTTTCACAGAGGAGGTGACATATTAGGTAAACCTTGAAAATTTTATAGGCACAGATCAGAGCTGCATGCCATTCCAAGCAAAGTACTGAAGTGGGAGGCAGTAGGTGAAAACCATAATTTGGATGGATCACAGATTGTATAAAGTACACTAGTGGAAGATATGGCTCAGAAGGTTTTCGAAATTTGTCAGTGAAAGGGAAGAGGGAGACGAGAGAATGTCTTGAGAAGTTCTCAAGGTCAAGGGTTAATTTGTCATTGAGCGATGAGGACACAGGAAGAGAAAGGCAACAACTGATATACTCTCAGAGAGGGTGAAAGATTATTGGAGTGATCAAGTTTCCAGATAGAGGTGTTACTCTGAACAGAGAGGGGGTAAGCTGTTCTTCCGATAGAGCAATGAAGGAGAAAATGGAATCGGAAACTGACATATTGCAGTGGAGGTGACAGAATATGGGACAGCTATAGTCAGAGAACCTCAATATTCTAGGTAAATCAAAGGCAAAGTTACGTACCTAATAGTGAGGCTGTGAGCACACGGCAGGAGTCTGTTGACAACCTGTTAAGTAGGCAGCTAATGAAAGTGTTTGTTAGAAGTTGGCTGTCTTTATCCGCCATTAATAGCCATACTTTAACGCAGATGTAGAGAATGGACTTGAGGACATGGGGAGGGGGAAGGGGAAGCTGGAACTAAGTGAGAGAGTGGCATGGACACATATACACTACCAAATGTAAAACCGATATCTAGTGGGAAGCAGCCGCACAGCACAGGGAGATCAGCTCGGTGCTTTGTGACCACCTAGAGGGGTGGGATAGGGAGGGTGGGAGGGAGACGCAAGAGGGAGGAGATATGGGGATATATGTATATGTATGGCTGATTCACTTTGTTATACAGCAGAAACTAACACACCGTTGTAGAGCAATTATATTCCAATAAAGATGTTTAAAAAAATAGCAATACTTTATATTTTTGCAACATTTCTTTTATATTTCATGACTTGAAATCAATCTCGTGGTTCCAAATTTAGAGCTCTTTCAGTTATGTAATGGTGGCTCTAGAGAAACAAGTCATTTTATACTTTTTCTTCAGAGCATTTGGAGCTAAGGAAGAGCATGATAAGATGTTGTGTTAGTCTACTCAGGGTGCCATAACAAAATGCCATAGGTTGGCTTAAACAACAGAAGTTTTTTTCCCACAGTTCTGGAGGCTGGAAGTCCCAGATCAAGATCCGGCAGGACTCCTTTTTTGGTGAGGACCTTCTTCCTGGTTTACAGATGACCACCTTCTCACCCTGTACTCATATGACCTTTCTTCTGTGAATGTGCAAGAAAGAAAGGCTCTCTTCCTCTTCGTGTAAGGCCACAGTCTTATCAGATCATGTCCCCACCCTTAGGACCTCATTTAACTTTACCTCCTAAAGATCCTATCTCCAAATACAGTCACACTGGGGGGTTAGGACTTCGGCATATTAATTTGGGGGGTGGCAGACACAGTTCAGTCCACCATAGATGTACCTGGTGTTGGGAATTGGTAAGGTGAAAATTTTCAAGGCTCAAAGGAGTCAAGGAATCCAGAAGAAACTCTAGCCTTGTTGATGTGAGTACATGTCCTAGGTAGAAGAGCAAATAAATCCAAGAGAGACTAAACAGAGCAGAATAGGATCGTAGGAATAGGGACCAGGATTTGAAAGCAGTGTTAGGGTTGTATGAGAGGCCCTGGAAGACAGGAACAGCTAAAGGGAAGCCAGAGGCAAATTTGGAAATATATAATGAATAGTGTGAGCTTCAAGAGACTATGTTTAGGTACATGGGTTCTGGAGTCAGAATGCGATGGCATGTATTCTGGTGCTGTAACTTTGGATAAATTACTTAGCCTACATAAGGCTCAGGTTTCATTCCTATAAAAGGAAATGATAATATTACCTATTGTGTAGGTTTGTCAGGAAAGGTTAAATAAAATAATGCACGGGAAAATGCTTAGCCTATACCTGGCACATAATAAACCTTAATAGAAGTTGATCATTGTTACAATTTGGCCTCGTTATCTGACTCAGGCAGGATCAAAGTTAGCTGCTACTTGCATGGCTAGCCAGCACCGGAAACTGCATAAATATATGGGTTAGGTAATCACTCTATTCTCCTACTTCTTCCCTTTGCCGAGAAAATATAAAGTGCAGTTGCTTGCTCGTTGGCAAAGTTTCCCCTTTGCTACCACTAAAGTTCTCTGCGTCCAGGGTCCAGCTCGGATTATGCCCAGGGAAGGCTCACATCCTGAGATTTTCACTCCTCGCCTGGGTTTCTAGTCCTTGGATTTCCTGTGACAGTTGGTCAATTAAACACCAGGAAGCCAAGAGGTCTTCAGAGAACTTTTCGCCCCTTTAGTGATACGCATTATTTTTTTTTAATATTTTATTTTATCGTGACGCTTAACGTGAGATTTACCCTCTAATCGACAAGTATAAAATTTCATTTAAGAAGAATAAGTTCTAGAGATATGCTGTACAACATTGAACCTACAGTCAACAATACTGTGTTGTACACTTAAAAGTTCATGATCTTTCTTAAACTCTAAATTTGTTCAGTTAATCACCTTGAACTGAATTTGAATCTTTCTATATATGCACATAAAGCATAAGATCACAAATTCAAGAAAAACTAAAATTTTTCTAAATAAATTTGAACTTTTCCCCTCACTTTAATCCAGTAGAACAATTTATGAATTGTATTCTAATGGGTCAATGAACACTGATAAACGTTGTAATTAACTGCACCTGGTCCATCAGCAAAATGATAACCTAGTCACACAGACCTTCATCTCCAAAGCAGAAAGGACCACGGTCCCCTCTTCCATGCCAGGGATCTCTCTGTATTTTGGGTTTGTTTTTAATTTGGCTTTTTACTGTGAACATTGTCAAATATTTTCAAAAGTAAAGAGACTGGTATAACAAAACCCCCATTTATTCATTATCTAATTTCAAGAATTATTAGTATTTCGCTATTCTTGTTTTATCTATGCCCACCTCTCCATGAAAGAATGTCATTTAATACCACACAATGTTAAGAAACACAAAAGAAGCATTAAAAGAGTAGTTTTTGTTGGATCTCTTGACCTGAGTCTTATTCTTGTTCAATGTGTTTCAGAGTAACTAAACCTAACACTCTTTCCAATGGGCAATTAATGGCATGACTCCAGTTCTTTATTCAATGACAACATGAAAGACGAGATTAACTGCTAAGTAGACTCTTCACCATTTAATGAGATTGCCTGAAAACTGAAAGGATTTTTCAGCTTGTACGTATTTCAATTCAACTGTGTTCGATCACTTTTTGAAATGAATAGAGAAGTCTATAGATTATATACAGCTGCTTAATCTTTTTTAAAATGTGACATCTTGGACTAGAATCCATGTTCTCCTTCAAGGGAACGGGTAAGGGAGACTACTAATTATTTGCACCTGTGGAAGCGAAGAAATTCTCAGTTTTACCTCTAGAAATGTGACCACAAATCTGCTAGCATTTTTCCCTAGGATTATATTCATGTATTTGCAATAACTGTAACTACACTGAATTTGCCTGAGTCTACATAGAAGAGATAGTTCATTAAGCACATTCTCAAGTTATAATGTTATCACTGCTCCACTGTCGGTTGTAAATCATGATTTTCTCTTCTTTGCTCTCACTCACTGCAAGTTTTGGCCTAGAATTTTCATCATAAACGTATTATGAGAGAGAGAGAGAGAGAAAGTTATTTATAGATTATTTGATAGTCTTCTTTTCCATCGAAAAGTCAAAATAAGTGTTAGGAAAAATGGATAGAACCACCACAAACTCTTGCTTCTTGGTTTCATGGGGAGAATGAAACCAAGAATGAAGAGTAGAAGAGTAGGTTTCAACAAGTAAACCACTTTCCTGTTTCTACTCTGTGCTCAGCCATTTGCCCATTTAGTTATTTATTTTATTAAAAAAAATTTTTTTTTGCCGCAGTTGGGAGAACCTAGCAGACCACACATAAATATTCTTCTTAAAACAAACAAACAATAAAGGTTGTCTAGGTTTGCAAGGAAGGGCAATTAGGCAGGGTGAGAAGTGGAGTGCAAGGTAGTTTAAATTAAGGGTATCATTAAAACTGAAAAACTAAAATTTCTTTAGTATTATGGTGTAGTTTTCGATGTTAATACATCACCCGGGAAAATGTGCTTATGTGCACGTATGGGCATGAATAACCAGATCCGGGTTTTTTTTGTTTGTTTGGGATTTTTTTTTTTGCAAAATGCTTTACTGCTTCCATTTGGCCCAAGGCTTGGGAGAGGGCTCCAGGGTGGTTACAAAGCTGCCTAGTGGCCGCAGAGAGAGGCTTCAGGCAGATGCCCTGATACCATCGGGGCTCCTCAAAGGCCGCTGGGCTTCGGCTCCTAGTCATGCTTGAAGTTGAGCCTTTGGAAGAGATACTCGCCCCGCCCAGCCTGGAGACCAGCCAGCCTGCGGAGGTTAGCCAGGTGGTCAACGTCTTCTTGATGAGTTTCAGCTGCTCCTCCAGGAAGCGGCTCTCCAGGAAGTCACAGAGGTGGGGTCTGCCTGCGCAGAACCCAGGACATGCCGGTCCACGAGGGCCTGATTCAGGTTCTTCTCCATGAGAATGGTGGCTTCCCTCGTGTCCTGGGTTTTACCCACTCATCTTGGGGCGCCTTCTGCTCGTCCTGGAAGAGGGCGTGGCTGCCTCGCTGGTTTTGCATTTTCAAGAGACGCTAGGCACCCTCACGCTTCTCTTCGGCCAATTCACAGAAAACGTGGTCCACGCCTTCCAAAGCCACATCGTCGCGGTGGAAATAGAAGCCCAGAGAGAGGTAGGTGGAGGAGGCCCGCAGATGCATGTTGACCTTGGGGGAATAATTCCGACGAATCTAGGAGCTCATGGTTTATTGGTAATACGGAGCTAGGCTCAAAAGATGGTGTTGGCTAGTCTGGGTGACCAAGGATAGCTGAGTGGCAGATTCCTAAGGAAAAAAGGTTGGAGGGTGGTCAGAGGATGGAGCAAGGGGCGTCGCGGGGTCTGTTTCATCCAAACGCTGTTGAAGCAAGAGACAGATCTGCAGGACTGCTGAGCACCCTGCCCAGACCTGTTTTGATGTGCAATTTGAAGTGGGAAAACTAGGATAGCTGTTCCTTATAAACCAAACAGGGAGGGAGATGTGGGCAAGAGGAGAAGAGCTGCTCCTAAATTCCTGTGGTTTGTAATTGTTTAGAAGATTGGTCCAGAATTAGAGCATCTAAACAATTAAGTCTCTCCCTCCTCTTTCCTTCTCCCCCTCTCCCACCCAACCTCTCCATTCCAGAAATAGTGTCAGATGTTGACGAATAAGCTCTGAGTTTACACACACACACATAGCCTGCACCCTTTCGTAAAAAAGGAAAAAAATAGGGCTTCCCTGGTGGCACAGTGGTTGAGAGTCCGCCTGCCGATGCGGGGGACACGGGTTCATGCCCCGGTCCGGGAGGATCCCACATGCTGCGGAGCGGCTGGGCCCGTGAACCATGGCCGCTGAGCCTGCGCGTCTGGAGCCTGTGCTCCGCAACGGGAGAGGCCACAGCAGTGAGAGGCCCGCGTACCGCTAAAAAA